>NW_003852517.1:6340448-6454899 GCF_000181295.1 Otolemur garnettii
AAAAAAAAAAAAAAAAACAGAAAAAGAAAGAAAAGTATCTACTAGGCATCTACCCAGAAAAAAAATCCTTTTATCTTAAGGATATTTGCACTAGATTGTTTACCACAGCTCAATTTACAATCACCAAGATGTGAAAACAACCTAAATTCCTACCAACCCAGGAATGCATTAACAAACTGTGGTATGTGTATACCATGGAATACTATTCAGTCATAAAAAGATGGTAAATTTACATCTTTTGTTTTAACCTGCATGGATATTATCTGATGTACTCAATATTAATTTGAAGCCAGTAGATGATCTAACTTATGCCCACATAGGAGATAAACTCATTTCAATTCAAGTTAAAGGGAAAGGGAACAGGGGAAAGGGAGGAGAGGTTTAGGGTACCTCCACCGAATGGACACAATGTAGGGGAGTATGGCACACCTTTTGGGTGCAGGACACAACAACAAGAGGGACTTTACTTAACAAATTCAAATACTGTGACCTCATTGCTTGTCCCCTCGCACGAACCTGAAATAAAGGGGAAAAAAGTCTCTACTGTGCACAAACTTCTGCTATGGTTCTAGTTTTCATAATGGCTTGGAGCAGCCATCTTTCTACATTATCTGAACTAAATGAGACACTGGGGCAGTTTACAACCTATTCAAGACTATTAGTGACAAAACACTAACACAAAATCATGCTCAAGCTTTTCAAATGATGTAGTTGAGGAAAATACTGTAATAAGCTACTTAGAGCTCTGGTTGGAATGCTATTTTTCCCGTGACTTTGTAGAGGCCACTAACATCATCAGTTGCCTCTGTATGTTATAATGACAGGTCTGCCATTACCCATTCTGCTGGTCTGTAAAGCACTGTAGGCTAGGACCAAAAGACCCAGCTGTGAGCCTTGTTGCTACTTCATCATGAGAAATGGATCAACTCAAATCCTTTGAATCTTAGTTTTCTCACCCACAAAGTTTTGTCACCTGGCTGGTCTGCCTAATAAGATTGTTTTGAGGGTCAGAATTAAATAATGAACTGAAAGTGTTCTAAAGTCTATAAAATTCTGCAAATCATAAGAAAATCCCCATACAAATGTCTTGTCGATTATACACATGTTACGTATTTATGGTGCATATATACCAGAAAGGGGGCCAGTATTGAATAAGATTTAAGAGCTTAGCCCCTCAGTCAGTCTGCTTGAATTCAAAAACTGAATCTAAAACTTACTAGGTGAATAAATTGGGAAAAGTTACTTAACCTCTCTGTGCCTCTGTTTTCTCATATATAAAACAGGGGAAGTAATAACTGCGTATTTGGCCATCACAAGGATTAACTAAGACATTCCACAGAAAGTGCCTGGCATTATGTTGGGCACTTATAAGTATAGTAAATACAAAAGCTATTAATATTATTCTTCACCTAAGTTTCAAACGAAAGCAATAAAAGCATGGGAAATATCTAGTGGGACTCAGTGGACTCTCCTGTGTTTTGAAAACCTATTAAGTCCATGGGAGAATAGAGGTTGTTAATTTAAATGGACACAGTTTGAATCAAGAGCTTCTATTTTATCCTATTATTTCTGAAAGGGTAAGGAAATTGAACAGTGCCAGGGATGAAAGCACATATAGTGAGAATAAGATGGAGTCTGGCTGGCTGGGGCAGACGTGACCAGCAGACCAGCTGGTCTGGTCAGTTCAGGTCCTGCCTGACCTTCACCCCGTCTCCTACTCTTACTGTTTTGTAAATTTAGCTTCCACCCTAGAGATGTCTGTCATTAGTAATTTAGGTGGATTGATTTAGGAGATTAACTTTTGAACCGGAATGAAATAATAGGTCACTGAGTTATGCTGATGATTATTTGGAATAGGGGTTGGTGTGGTCATTGCCTTGAACTTTTACATATAAAACTGTAATTTTGGAAATGGAAGAACACAACAGTCTTGGAGAGACTACTCTCACCGTTATACAGAATCCAGGCCCTCTGACAAATAAAGATTGGTGGACCTGTCTGGTCTCGGCATATTGGCTGATAGTAATAAATAGCCAGACCCTCTTCATCCGGTAACAGAGAGATTATCCAAGAACACAGCAAGCCACCACTCTTACTTTTTAACTTCCTCCCCATCCAGGGATCCCTAAAGTACTAATGAGACTAAAGACAATGGGAGAAGCAAGAGGTTAAACAAACAGCACAGGATATGCTGGTCATCTAGTGGGCTTTTTATGATATATAGTATAACTGGAAAATTAGCCACATGCCGAGGGGAGGGGCTGCTTCTTTCTGCCCGAAGCATGCTTTCCTCCTTTCTCTGCTGATGAACCTCAAAACTCCTTCCAACACCCAAGAGCCTTCCCTGCTGTTCAGGCTGGTCCAAGCTCCCTCCTCCACTGTGCTCATGTAAGTCCAATCCCTTTGTACCTTTAGGACTGATTTTTCTCATAACACTAAAATGATCTGTTTACCTGTTAGTTTCCCTTCCTAGATTATAATTTTCTCAAAGACAAGGACCATGCTCATCTTCATTCCTCTAAAACAATGTCTGTCAATACATGTTTATGGAAGAAGGCTAAGGTTTCTTGATTATGTTAACATATGCTAAATTTTAAGTAACTTTTGAAAGAAGTTCCAAATCTATCCAGTCTGTAATTTCTTGACCAGATATATTACTCATAACATTTTTATAATTTCTAGAAACATAAAATAAAAATCCACTAGTCTTCATAGTTAAAAGTATATTCATTTTTTATATATATTTTATAAAATTCTTAATTTCCCATCATTTTTTCTTTTATAAACAAGCTATCTGGGGTTGACTCATATTTTATAGTGCAGAGAATCAGTTCTGTTGGCTAACTTTCAGTATGTTCCCCTGATAGAAGGCCTACATTTTTTCCTAATCTATTAACAATTGCCCTGAAGGTAGGTTCCTTAAGGCATACGACTGGAGTTATTTATTAACTAATTATATTCAGTGCTCAGAACAGGCCCCTCTTAATAAAATAGAAAAGGATCTATATTTTCTTGGTAAAATTGCATTGAACTGTGAAACAGCTGTTTCTGTTTTTCTATTTTGTTTACCTGACTCTGGTTCAATCAGAAGACTTTCGACTTTGATAGGAAAAACCTCCAGCTCTGAAACTTCCCTTTCCAGGGATTCGTGTGGGTTTTCCTGAGGTTCTATAGATTGTGTGGCTACTTTTGCAAGATGATTGGCAGTGTGACAAGTTGTAAAGACACAAATTTCTTATTTATGCCCTGCACATGAGAAATCATAAGCAACAAATATAAAGTTATACACCAAAATGAAGAGTCATAATGTGCTTTTTTTGTAAATAGAGAAAAATATTTTTCACGAAAAAAATAATGACTTCCATGGATACTGTCTTTTACTAATATCCATTTGTTAACTAGACTTTGATTTTATAGAATTTATATATATCCTTCTGCTCTGCCCTTCAGATGGCATAAAATTAAGAATGCAAGTGTTGTTTTCCTCCTTGACATCTGCATAGCCTCACATGGAACAGTGACACACAGGCAGCCATTTCTGTATGTAATGTTCTTGTATGCATAACGCTTACATGAGCCTATATTCCTAGATATAGAATGGAAAACTTTTACAGTTGAGAAGGAGATTTATCACACACTCCGCTGAAATGGACAGCCCTAAGAAAAGAGTAAGAGTAGCAAGAACCCAGAATTCAGGAATGACTGACAGAAAACAGTGGAAGATACAAAATAAAGTATAGGGTTATCTTCATCCTTGCTTGGGGAAGAATAATGATAGACCGGGAGCATCTCACTCTCCTCAACCAGAGAATCACAAGTGCCTGAGGATCTGTTTAAACATTTGCGTATTCATGCGGCTGGGCACACTTAAGTAGCCAGCGATGGCTGCACAAAATAGGATATACATTCCCTTGCTAAATAACACAATATTGATTTCATTAAACTTGTCATTATTGAAAATTGTATTGCAGAAAAGCCAGCAGCCAATCACCTTCAAAACCATTCAGTTTCCTCATGTCCATCTAGAGTGAAAGGCTTGCTGCACAGCTGTGTTTAAGACTGTGTAATAACGTTAAATCTAGGACACAGACTCTCTTTGCATGTTCAATCGATTTGTTAGGAATCTGATCCTGTGCTAATAAGGAGGTTTGCATTAAAATTCATTCTTTGAAAATTGTATTCGAAGTGGATGCTACGTACAGCTTCTGAACTATGTCAACTTGGTTTTGTCTTCACTTCACTTTCCGGAAGTCAAGTTTATTTTTTTCTTTGAGAAGAAGACTACTGTTTTCAGAGGCCTAAATTGAAGACTAAAAAAATGTTCACACACTGGCACTGTGAATTCTTAAATTAGTATGTATTGATTGCAAAGTAGCCAGATTCCGATACATGAAGGACATTTCCTAACTTCTAAGAAGGTGTATGTAGGCTTAGACCAATGCATTCTTACTAATTTTAAAATTACAACTACATGTGGTGAGCTCTGATAGCAATTCTACTTCTAATGCAAGAAGTGCTCAAAATCAGACTATCAGACAAATCATAAGCACAAAATAAAGGAGGGGACTCAGGAACCTGGAGTCAAAAGGAAAGCAAGATCGCATAGCTCTCTGGAATACACACTCAGTTAAACAAACCTCTCAAAAAATTCTTCTCTATTACTGAACTCCTTGAAACTTAAAAGTCCAATTTGTGTCAGCTGTAACCAATGTTAATAACTTTCGTGGTTTTCTAATTATGTTATAATTATAGTCTTTATTTTATATATCATGGTAATAATCAATTTATGATCACAATATTCCAAACTGTGCATACAACTGTGTTACTCTACCTCATTTTCATAATACCATGACACAATATTAAAACTCTGTCACCAGGGTTTGACATGAAGCTGCTCAAATCACAACAGTGAACAAAGCACAAAAATGGGATGGCGTGATTATCAGACCTCATGAAACAAGTGCTATGATTGTTAGGTCCTGATTATCTAAGCTAGTGCAGAAGCCAAAAAGACTGTATACAACTAAATTGATAACATAAAAATCTCATCTAATCCTAAAATGGGCTCTGTGGCTCACACCAGTAATCCTAGCACTCTGGGAGGCTGAGGTGGGTGGATTGCCTGAGCTCAGGAGTTCCAGCCCAGCTTGAGCAAGAATGAGAACCAGTTTCTACTAAAAAAAGAAAAACAAAAAAAAAACTGAGGCCAGACGATTGCTTGAGCCCAAGAACATGAAGTTGCTGTGAGCCATAATGCCATGGCACTCTAGTCAGGGTGCCAGAGTGAAATTTTGTCTCAAAAAACAAACAAACAAAAAAAACAAAACAAAACTCATCTCATCCAGTTCAGTCAAATCCTGTTTTCACTTGACCTTCAGAGGAAGGTCTCCAGTCTTAAAGAAATAACTTTTCTTTCTTGTTCTACAAAAGAGGCACGTAATGTAGTTATTAGTTACGTGAATAAATGATAACTGTGGTTATTAGTTAAGTGATGAGAGGTTGGACCATCAAAAGATCAAGGAAAAGAAGACAGTAGGGAGTCTTAAGCTACAAAGCCCTTGAAGGCAGGAGCTATATTTTACTAATTTGCCTTTGTGTCCATCAAGCACAGGGCTGTACATGTCCTTAAACACATTCTTTTGAATTGAATTAACTGATTGGATAATGTGACAAATCACCCTCCTCAGAGCAGAAGTTGCTCAAATCCACCCAAGCCACAGCACTGGTATGCTCAATCTTTTAATAGTCACATGAAAATGCTGGATTGTTATTTACTTTACCCTTTGAACCCCTCCAATCCTTTGGAAAATGAGACAGGGTATAAATGAATGCCTAATGAAGTAAAATTAAGAAGTTGAATATGCTTTTCATATTATCAATTGGTTTCTCTTTAGAATTCTAGGTTACCAAAGGATACTTCTTTGTCTATATAAAAGTACAAACACAGACACTACATGACTTCCATTGACTGAGAAAAAGAGAAGATATCTGGAAGCATCTTTGGACTATAAATAAGCAGTAGGAACTGGGCAGAGATTTCAAATTTGGAAACAGAGAATTCTTAATGAGTTCAATGTTCAGACTCTCCTGCACCCATACATTTTCCTATGAGTCTCCCCTTCTCTTATTCAAATAGTCTTCTAGATTGGTCAAGCTGTAAGGTCGATCAAGAGGAAGACCAATCCCTGAAACTCACTCATGGGAGCTCCCATCGGTTCACGCTATAAGTTACCAGATACTCCCTAAGACTGGGGGACATGAGTAACCAAGTGGGGCAGGTGTCCATGCCAATAAACCTGCTCCATTCTGTTCATACCACACCATGAAGGAATTACTTACCTAATTTTCCACACATTAACAAAATAATTTGCTAATGTATACATTCTCTAGCATTGAGTATAACTAAATACATACATTACATACTCTAGCATTGAGTAGAATTGAACTTCCTTCACCTCCCACAGGGCACTAACCAACTGAAGTGACAACTTGGAGGTATTTTCTACTTATTATTTATATTTATTTTATTTTTAATCTAAACTTAAAACATTTTCCTAGAATGAAAGATGTGACGACGCTTTTCATAGAAAGAAAATTGGTAAATAAATGAAAATAGCTGGAAAATAATCACTTTGTACCTTCTGCAATTTGAATGATAGTTGAAGCCTTAAATTTCCTGCATTTGTGTCAGGTATTAAATAAATAAGAATGGTTCTTCAATTCTTCAGTTACGACACTATTTAATATTTGCTATCTCTTGCCTCCATAAATGCTAAACTGAGATCAGGGCCCATTTCTGATTTGCTTTGAATTACCATTACTTTTCATTAATATTTGTTAAATATGCTTTTGATAGTAAGTGACTTACATTTCATGGCACATATTTATGTTATAACCAGCATGTAAAAACTTGATCATGTGTTTGAATATCAAAATTACCAAGCACTGTATTGCTAAACTCTGCGGGAAGCCATAAGATGTAATTTAATGTCAGCTATAAATACTTACTCAGTAAATGAGTAATTTATTTTAGGTAGAAAAAGAAGGATTGCTTGAAAAGAAAACTCTGGTAGCAATTCCCCAATATATGTACTAATCATTTGTTGAAACTGATTTCAATTTTGAAAATGGAGAGAATGATTTAGTTTGGGGGTATAAATTGAGACTTTGAACCCACAGGGTGCACTTAGCAACTTATGTTCCTAAAATCTGCTACGATAACACAATCAATCTCATAATAGTTGACTTAACATTTAGGTGTGTCTTCTTCCCTGCTTCTGTCCTCGTGTGACGTACTTGCAGTCCTGATATTGTAAGCTGAAATTGTATACACATTGAAGCTTCGTAAATCAAACTTTTTGTCAGCCACTAATTCTCAAGAAGTGTTAAACTAGATTGAATAACCACTAAAATCTGTAGTACATTTCAATTGGTTTGTCAAACTGAAACTCTACAGACTACAAATACATTTTACAGATAACTCTGCCATAAATGTGAAGAGTAAGGCATATCATATTCAAGAGGAAATGCATTATAAACGAAAACAGAATTATAAATACGTGTATTTACACGTATTATATATGCATACGGAGCTCTTGCTCTATGTAGTCTAAATCGCACATATCTGTTATTATAGGACCTGCTTAGAATGACATGACATTAGAATTGAAGCAATTCAAACGTAATGAGCTTTCTGCTCAGGGGGTGCTGCAGAAACTTTGGATTAGGATATGAGTAGCTCTCAAATGCAGATAGAAAGAAACACACAATTCTCACAGACCTTGAGGTTCAAGCTATATCAAGTTATAATGAAATAAACAGGTATAACCGCAGAAGAGAAAACAATAGCCTTTCTGGCCATGCAAGCCGCTTCCATGCATATGGAACAGCTGAAATATTACCATTTCAATGTTCCCTGCCTTCCTTATTCTTCTAAGAGAATCGCCACCTGCACGGTTTCTGCAGAACACTTCAGAAGATATCTGTTCACTTACCTGAAAGAAAGAACAACAACAAAAGCATTTAAACATCATTTCATGGTGAATTTGTTTTTGCCATCTTAATTAAAGAAAAAGAAACCCTTGTGTTATATGATAGATGTTTCTAAAATGTATACGCATTGAAGTTTTGTAAATCAAATCCTGCTTCCCTCATACCCTGACACTACAGTTTTAGATTATTTTTGCAAATCTGAGAGCTACTCGGTAGTCATCCCTGATAAGATTATTCAAGTATCTTGCATAGCCCAGATTTTCCTGCACGACATCTGCTCTTCCTATTAGGAGCAAGGTCTCAATCTAATGCAGAAGGTGGAAATTACCCTAGTTCTTTGTGTATTTAATCAGTCCTTCATGGCTTTTTTTTTTCCTTTTTTTAATTCAATAGTTATATACTGACCCTTACCACATGTGTGCCAGCCTCTTTGCTTGGCCTGGAGGTTTAACTGGGATCAAGACACTCTCCCTGATTCCACATTGCATGTGATCATTCCTGCTGCTGAGCTGTACATCTGTCAAACAAGACCACTCCTTGGCCTGTGGGCACGCTCAAAAGTCTAATGTAGAAAAAGATTGTATCTTTCTCTGGACCTCAGTTTGCAACGTTAGTGCAAGGACATGTTTCCCAGCCAGAGGCAGCACGGTCCAGGACAGAACAGGAAACTCAGGGACACAGGGTTAAACCCCATTTGAGCAGGCTGCCAAGTCATAGCAGGGACTCCACTGCTGAGATGCGAGAAGCCCACACCCAGCTCCTGGTCATGCGAGAAGCCCACACCCAGCATGATGTTTCTTTCTGGCACCTTGCAGTGGTGCAATGAGATCTGATAAAAGCCTTAACTTCTGTCTTTGACTCCCGCTTTCTCCTCAGGAGAACTATTATCTGTCCTTGGCTGATGTCTGATGTGCCATTCAGGCATCGGGCTTCTGATGCTACAAAGTCAATGATCCAAACAGGATAGTCCTAGTCCCCAGGGCAAGAAATAAAATAATAAAATAAATAAAAATAAAATAATAAAAATAAAAATTGCTTTCTGCTTTGGATGAAAGCTGCACTGGTCCTTTAGGGATTTAAACCCCAGCTTTTCTTATCTGCTGTTGGATGTGAATGGTTTGTATTCTATCTCGGCGTTCCCAGCGAGCACTGGAAGCTCTTGGCTTTCATCCCACCCAATCTGAGAACAGGGACTGGGCTCCTTTCAGCAGGCATGTGACAAATGAAGCTGTTATCGATGTACAATAGAAGTTACTAGAGCTATCACAGAGGGTTGTGAGACAAGCGAAACCACATTATAGTCCTGCGTGTAGTTGCTGTTTTGTTGGAGTCTGAGCCAATGCACTCTAGTAAATGAAAACGATTAGATGGGGATTGGTGAGCCAGGTGACTGCTGGCTGCGTTTAGAAAGGCAACGAGGGGAGCGAAGGACAGCTTTCTAGCATTCTAAGGTCTACTGAGTTAGGGTACAAGACACGCGTGCTCTTGAGCTATGTGTTTCAGGGTATTTATTTCACTTATTTGATTTTGAAGAGAGTTGAGAATTCTGCAAATGCAAGTTCCAGAAAGGTATCGAGTAGTGAGATGCTTTTGTAACACCCACGGTTGTTAACTAGATATGAGTACGTCTTCACGTGCTCTGAACAACGACAGAAATGTAACTGCTTTTCCACACACTACTACACTTGTCCTCATGTTACCGAAAGAAAGGAACTTCAACAAATCCTTATGTAAAGTAGGTGAGCATAATTAAACTTATGTGCTAGAATTAACAAAGGATTATACTGTATAAAAGTTTTCACACTCAGACTGGCGAGAAAGAAAATGTGCTAGTAAATGGTTCTTTTTTTTTCTCTCTCTCTCTTCCTTGTTAGGTAGACATTCTTTTTTCTTATTGTTTGGGATTCATTGAGGGTACAAAGAATTAGGTGACACTGATTGCATTTGCTAGGTGAAGTCCCTCTTATAGTTGTGTCCCTCCCCAAGAGGTGTGTCACACACCACAACCCTGCATCCTCTCCTTCCTCCCCTCTCCCTACTCCTCATTCTCCTACCCCCCTTGTATTAGATCATCTACTGCGTTAATATCAGAATTGAGTACACAGGAGTCTTGCTTGTCCATTCTCATGATGCTTTACTAAGAAGATAATCAAGCTGTGGTACATGTATACCATGGGACACTAGTCTGCCATTAAAAAGG
This sequence comes from Otolemur garnettii, assembly GCF_000181295.1. Taxonomy (NCBI): domain Eukaryota; kingdom Metazoa; phylum Chordata; class Mammalia; order Primates; family Galagidae; genus Otolemur; species Otolemur garnettii. Next base: position 6,350,641 of record NW_003852517.1, read on the forward strand.
GTGGGGACGTTACATCTTTTGTATTAACCTAGACTGAATTGGAACATATTCTAAATGGTTCTGTAGCTACTCATGTCTTTGAAGAATGGCTTTTTTTAGTCATAAATCTGAATATTAAGTAAAGCAACCGGATAGAGATACTCTACAGTACCTAAGGCTGACCTACCACTATTATGTTTCTTGGCCAAAACATTGACTGACAGTGGTGAGCTACAGGCTACTACATTTTAATTTGGAAAGTAACCATAGTGGAGCTAGGAAAATAATAATAGAGAAGCATGATAACTACTTTTACATGTTCAAAGTCTTACATTTTCCTGGGGCCAGCAACAGCTTTTAAAGATAATAACAGGTGGAGGCTGTGGAAGGTGATTTTGGGTGGAGTGAGAGAGGCCATCTGATACTCTGAGGGCAATATCGTGGAGTGAGTACGTGAGTGTGCCCTACAGTTAGAATGTCTGCTTGGAAACCCACTCTCAATCTTACTAGCTTGGGCAAACTATTCAAACCATATGTGCCGCAATTTCACTATCTATAGTACAGCAATTATGCACATACCTACACCTCCATCATGAACGTGCTTAGCCAACATGTGTTCATGGTAACAGCACGGTACTTGTCAGCTATTATTTTCTCTTGGGTTGTCTCCACTGCATCCTCTCTGCTTCCTCGTGGGGAAGAGAGGCTTGAGATAAAAGAGAACAAGGGTACCACTGAGTAACTCTACAGAACTTTCACTCTATGGCTGGGCACAGAATAGGCTGATTGAACTTCTCTGGGGCAAAATGGTGCAGGGAAGTCACTTAGAAAGGGACAGTGATGCTGAGGGATGAGAATAGCAATGATGCCTTACACTCGTGTGGTCTCCACTGCTACTCCACCTTTTCACTGATCTTCTCGTAATGGATTCCTATGATGAGCTTGGAAAGGGGAGTGGAGAGGACATGGAGGAAAGTCTGGGTAGAAGGAAACTCATGTAGAAGCACGGAGTCTCCCTCAGCTCACAGGCAGGGGAAGGATTCTGACTCTTACTATCCCTGGGGAGGGTTAGTCAAACTTTGCCACATCGGCAAGGAAATGATTTGAACAACTTTTTTTGGGGGGGGCGGGGGGTTGTCTCTGGAGTAAAATGATGAAGTTTTAATAGTGTTGCAGTGTCTCAATTATTCTTTAAAAAAACCTATAATTTTTTTTATTTTTGGAATGTTTTCTTTTTATCAAAATGCCTACACCATTCACCTCCTTCATGTCATCGTGTAGGCATTTTGTCATCTCACACCACCACAAGAAAAAGGTAAGTACGGTACAATAAGAGAGAGAGAAAGAGAGAGAGAGAGAGAGGCCACATTCACATAACTTTTATTACAGTATATTCTTGTTATTTTCCTATTTTAGTTTTAGCTATTGTTGTTAATCTCTTACTGTGCCTAATTTATAAATTAAAGTTTACCTCAAGTATGTATGTGTACGAAAAAACACCCAAGGCTATGGTTTCATCAACCAAGGGTCTTGGAAACATCCAAGGATAAGATGGGGAATACTGTTATGTATCCTTGTTAAGTATTATAAGGGAAAAATAGAGTTGTTTCTTACACAACACTTGGGGACGTGGAAGACACTCTAGAAAATATGTTGCTTTTGAGCCAGGCAGAGTCCCCTGGAGATCAGTGTTTCTTTTAGGCTGTATTTTTGTTATACATTTAATTCATGTTAAGCGTTACAAAAGTGCAGCTCAGGGGCCCACAAGCAATTCCTTTGGGGAACATATGCCCGTCTACCCTCCAGAGCTGATTCTTTGTGATCTCTTCTAAACCTGCTCCGAGGCTCTTACTTTGGAAAACTTTTTTGATGTGACTTTATAAAAATTATTTTAATTAGCAAATAATTGTACATGCTCATGGGATACAGAGTGATGTTTTAATACATAGAATTCACAGTGATCAAATCAGGGTAATTAGCATATCTGTCATCTCCGATATATATCTTTGTTCCCAAAGATAACATTTATCAATATTTTTTGTTGGAAAGATTCAATATCCTCCTTCTAGCTATTTGAAACTATATGCATATAATATTTTATCATTAATTATAATCATCCTATATTGGTATAAAAAACTAGACTCATCCCTCCTAGCTGGATGTCGTTTTGTGTTCTTCACGAACCTCCTTCTCTTCCCCCATCCTTCCCAGCCTCTAGTATTCTCTGTTCTTTTTATTGCAGGAGATCAATTTTGTTCATATGTGAAAACATTGTGTTTAACTCTCTGATCCTGGTTTATTTCACTTAATGTCCTCCCTTTCCATCCTGCTGCTGGGACTGACAGGAGCTGATTCCTTTCTGTGGCTGAGTAGTGTGCTGTGAGGTACATGCACCAAATATTCTTCATCTATTCATCTGTTGCTACACATCTATAGCATACCCTGGCTATTGTGCACAGCACTGTGATAAACGTGGAGGTGACGATCTCTCTTTGATAACATAATTTCTTTCCTTTGGATAAATTCTCATCAGAGGGATGACTGGATCTTATGGCAGTTCTATTTATAGTTTTTTGAGGGACCTCTGTACTGCTCCCCATAGCGGCTGCATTAGTTGGGATTCACACCAACAGTATAGTAAGAGATCTGTTGTCTCTGTGTACTCATCAACATTTATTACTTTGTCTTTTGGAGAGTAACTAGCCTAACTAGGCTGAGATAATACATCACTGTGGCTTCGATTTGCATTTCTCTGATGATTAGTGATGTTGAACATTTTTCACATATAGTATTTATTGGCCATTTGTATGTCTTCTTTGGAGAAATGTCTGTTCAGCTCATTTGTAATTGGATTCTTTTCTTTCTTCCTTTTTTTTTAGTGATGAGATATTTCACTTTCTTGTGTATTCTGTATATTAGTTCCCTAACAGACAAGTAGTTAGCAAATATTTTCTCCCATTCTGTAGTCTTTTCACTTTATTTATTTAGCTGTACATATATAGAAGCTTAGTCGTTGGCTTTAATTCCATTTGTTTATTTTTGCTTTTGTTTCCTGAGCTTTTGAGGTTTGACTCATAAACTGTTACTCCATACTGATGTCCCAAAGCATTTCCCCTACCTTTGCTCTTAGTAGTTTTATCATTTCAGGTGTTACTCTTAGACTTTTGTTCCATTTTGAGTTGACTTTTCTATAGGGTGAGAGGTGAGAGTCTTGTTTCACTCTCTTCTGCCTAGGCATGTCCTGTCTTTGTAGCACCATTTCTTGAAAAGACTTTCCTTTTTCCAAAGTATGTTTTATCAAAAATCAGTTGGCTGGCTAAACACAATGGCTCATGCCTATTATCAGCACTTTGGAAGCCAAGGTGGGAGGATTGCTTGAGACCTGGAGGGGAAGCCATTCTGGGCAACACAATGAGACTATGTTTCTATAAAAAATTTAAAAAATTAGCTGAGCGTGTAGCATGGTGGCAAGAAGATCATCTAGTCCAAGCTGCCTGAGAAGGTTGAGGCAGGAGGATTGTTTGAGCCTAGAAGTTTGAGGTTACAGTGAGCTATGATGGTGCCACTGTACTTTAGCCTGGGCAATATAGGAAGACCCTATCTTAAAAAAAAAAAAAAATCACTTGGCTATAGATACATGAATTAATTTCCAAGTTCTTTACTCTGGTAAAGAGTTCTTTACCAATTTCCATTGGTCTATGTGTCTGTTCTTATGCAAGTATTATGCTGTTTGGGTTATTACAGCCTTGTAGTATAATTTGAGTTTTGGTAGTAGCTCTGTTCATTTTGCTTAGGATTGCTTTGACTATTCAGAATCTTTTCTGATTCTGTACATATGGTAGGATTTTTTTCTATTTCTGTGAAAATTTTCACAATGAATCTGTAAATTGTTTGGGGTAGTATTGCCATTTTAACAAGATGAATTCTTTCAATCCATGAACATGAGCTATCTTTTCATTTGTTTCCTCTTCAATTTCTTCCATCAGTGTTTAATAGTTTGCCATGCAAAAGTCTTTTTGCCTACTTGGTTAAATCTATTCTTAGGTATCTTTTGTAGCTATTATAAATGATATTACCTTCTCAATTTCTTCTTCAGGTAGTTATTGTTCATGTATAAAAATGTTGCTGAGATTTATACTATATTAACTTTATATCCTTCAACTTCCCTGAATTTGTTTATCAGTTCTAAACGGTATTTGGCAATCTTTAGGTTTTTCTATGTATAAGATCATATAATCTATGAACAGAGACAATTTGACTCTCTCTCTTCCAGTTTGGGTGCCCTTTATTTCTTTCCTTTGCCTAATTATTCCAACTAGGTAGATTTTTTTCCAGTGGAAAGAAAAAGTGTAAGCAGAAAATGTGACTTCACAGCAGGGGAGTCTTTGTGTCTAGTACCCAGGGCATGGATGCAAACCAGAGACCTACATGCCACACATTTAAGTATCTAAATGTTATAAGTCAAGGTCACAAATTGATAATAAGATGCATCTTATTTTGCCATCTTGATAATATGTTTTATAATGGCTTATTTAGAATTTTAAGACCACTTGGACATGTCAGACGAGAACTTGGTACCACAGAAGAGCAGCCCCAACCCTGACCCCAACCCTTGGGCATCCTCCAGTTTCTTCCCATCCCCGGCTCAGCACTGTGAAGAGACACATCCAGGCAAGCACCCCCAGGCCACACATCCTTTCTTCATCTACACTCCATGTAGGGATACAGCATCCCACACTCAGACATGGCAGTTTAGCTTCATGTGCTCCCCATGGAAAATGGCTCTGAGATGGAGTTCTTTTCTCTGAGGTCTTGCCTGCAGCCTACAGATATACAGAGACACTCTCACAAAAGAATAAACCAGAGGGCCAGGCCTGGGTCGCAGCTGGAAGCGTGAACACCTGTCGGGGCATTCAGCTGCAGTTCTCTGCTCCTCTCCCATCATTAACATTATAATCACTGGTTTTCGTTTAGGGAGAATGGGTTACCAAGAGCAGACAACCTGTTTTAGCCCCAAACAAAATCAACTGTCTATGTGTTCAGCAGTGATCGTACTGAATTGGGATCTTAATGGCAGTTTCCTGATCTTATTTCACTTCTTTTTATCTGTATTGAATTCTTACTGAATGTTTGAGAGTATATAAGATAATTAGTAAAGTTGGGCAGGGTCACTGTGCCAGAGAGAGCCTCAACCTCCCTTTTTGCCAATCATTCTGTCTGCGATTTCCTTTTTCTGCATCAAAGAACAGAAGGCTCCAGGGAACACCAACAACTCCAGGCAAACACCTGCCCCCTGGCAATCCTTCTGGCCTAGAGATGTGCATACCACTCATATGGTCAGCACATGCAAGAACATATCCAGGGAAGTTTCATACAGACCTGGATGCAGGCTCATGGTTACATGAGCAGAGAATTTAGAACTCATCTTAACCACAATTTTAGCCTAGATGGGTAGTACACATTTAAGTCTTGGATGGGCTTATTTCTTTTACACTTAGGATTCTTAATCCCCTCAATAGGGGTGTTGCTAGTGGAGGCAAATAAGAGTCACATTGCCCAATGAAATCTTGGGTAACATTCACAACAGAGAAGAAAATAAGGTTTTCTAAAAATAACCAAGGTCATTATTGCCTTCCAAGTGTATATTGAACATCAGCCTTAAGAAACTCACTACCACACACTCTAATTGCATCCCTGCCGCCTTTCTCATCGGTCCGTTGTTTTGCGTTCTTTTGCCCCCTTCTAACACTGTAATTCTCTCTCAGTTTTCTACAGAAATTTTGCCACGTGGAGAACATAATGAGGCAGCTGCTTAACAGCTGCAGCTAAATAACAAGACAGTTTAAGCCAAAAAGTCTCCTCTAAGGAACCTTGGGTATATGAAGAGGAATATTTCCAAACTGGGGATTAGCCAGGCATTGAAGCTAAGCCCAACCCTTTCTCAGAGTGCCATGGGATTCCCAAACATTGCCCATGACCAGTTCTTGGGTTTGAAGTCACCTCCAAAGAAGGTGGCTGCAAAAGCCCCAGTCCATAATATTAGAAGCACACAGCTCAGTGGGATTCATGAGGATCATCCCTGGAAGGGCGGCGTTCATAAAAGAGCTCCCACTGGAAGCTCCACGTAAATCAAAGTCATAAATAAATAATAATGTGTAAGTACTAAATGGACCTGGCAACCCTAAGATAGTTTAATCAAAGCTTCAGGTACTCTGAAATCAGATTTGTTTTGATTTTTTTCATGTTCTATTTTTTCACTTCATGATAATGAAACAAAAGCTTTTCACAAAACAGACAAAAATGAATCATAGCTGTCTAGGGTAAATGCTATTCATATTTCCTCGAAAAGTCACCTCGTGAACCTCATGTAATCCAAACAATTGCAGGAAATTTCTCAACTCTTGTTAAGTAACTATTAATTATTTATCAAAAGAATCCATAGCTTATGAGTAGTTGTAACTCTTAAGCTTAGGAAGAAAAAAATACAGAAGTTGTGTTTTTTTCCTTAATCTGTTGAAGCCATTGAGGTAAAATCACACATTTACACTAAATGAAGCCCCCTACAGAAATGCAGCAAAAAGGGTCGAATTTAGTCCGGCCTGTATATATCTACATGGAAAGACTACATTGCTGATGTGCATGTTGTGACCCTGAGTGATAATGTGTAATGTACACACGGAACATAGGACAGCATGGTAATTCCACTTTCAGCCAGTGCCCACATTGGCCAATCAGGAATAATTTGTGTAGGTGAGGCTATGAGAATTAATAAACGTTGCTAGAATACTTAACTATTATAAGAGACTATAAGTAGAATAAGGACAGTCTTATACACACATGATACTTTTTAAAAATTTGAGACAGCGTCTGTCTCTCTTGTTCAGGCTAGAGTGCAGTAGCATCTACATAGCTCACTGCAAATCTCAAACTCTAAGGCTGCTGCCTTAGCCTCCCAAGTAGCTCAGCCTACAGGCATGGGCCACCACAACGGGCGAATTGTATAAATTTTTTGTAGAGATAGTGTCTCACTGTTGTTCTGGTTGGTCTTGAACTCCTGGACCTCCTGGACTTATCAATCCACTCACCTTGGCCTCTCAAAGTGCTGGAATTAGAGGTATGAACCACCACATCCAGCAAAGCTTTATCATTAAAAAAAAAAAGTTGCAATTTATCTCATTTGATCCACAAGACACCCTTGTGAAATGTGTCCAGGAAGCATTCTCATGTCTCCTCATCTATTTTCTAAGGTTGTCCTTTATCCCACCTATAAAACACCAATGAGGAATTATCTTCATTGACAGAAAAGGCCTGAATTCATGAGTCTGTGCTCTATCCACTGAGTCACACTTTCTCAAATAGTAGTCTGTGGAATTCACACCCAAGGGTCCACATTTTGCAGGGCCTAAGTTATATTTCTTCACTTGAGACCGTCTCTCTTTTTTCTTCCAAATTTCAAGAATGAGAATATGAGGGAGAAGCATTTGTTTGGCCACTTATGAAAATAAATGAGGCCATGAAATGTACTCTTCCTTTCCAGTCACCTTCTGTATTATCTTTATTTTAATGTCTTCTCTCAAGTTATTCTCTTTGACTTAATGGAATTATTTATTTGGTCTAATTCCCTAATCTTATTTATGTTTGTATTTATTAACATTTATTTTTACATATTAGTTTCCCACTTAGTCTTTATCTTTGCTGCTTTTTTACATCCTTTTATTTTGGTTCTTTAGTGCTCTGGAACAACCAAAATAAGCACAAAGTCAGCGACAAGTATTTAAAATATATTAACCATAGTATCTAGTAAGCTTTTTGTCTTTCTTTTTTTTCTTTTTAGCCTGCATATCATGTCTCACTAACATGATTTAGGTCAATATTTAGGTAATCTTGATTATTCTTTAAAAAATTTTATCATCTTCTACTCAACGATGGAACACCAAGCCATTTAATATCTAGCCTGCTTAATCATTTCGATACTCACCCCCTGTGGCAATTAAACTTGCTTTTATACTTTTCCTGTCACCATTTAAAGCATTTCTATTCTACAGATAAAGCTAAAAGAAATTAAAGAACTTTACTGAGGTCACATAGCTAGCAAAAGACTGAACCCAGAATTAATTCAGTTGCTTGAAGAGAAAGACCTCCCTCTTAGCCACTCTGCAGTCCTGTCTCTAAGAAACATCCTCACTCCGCACCATCTGCCTTCTACATTTTTTCTTCATTTCATCTATAAACCACAAATGGAGAAAAGGCGATGAAGCATAAAGCAGCAGAAGCAAAAGGGATTTCTGAATATTTTCTTCAATATTATAGCAATTGGAATGTGTGTAACAGAGTGAGGGCAATTCACATGCTTGTCCCTGGCGTATCCTCCACCAGAGATCCCGATTTTGCACATGGCACAGAGCAGACCCTAAGATCAAGATCTTTTCTCACTTATCTATCTAGGAACTGTCCAAAGTTCCCTGAAAGGCTATTCTGATCATGCCCAGACTTTACAAGTAACTAACCTGGCTTCATCTGTGCCGTTCCTGAGAGCTGCAGGTGCTGCGAGCTGCCCTGTGAGCAGCCACACCACCTCCCTCTCCATAACCACTGTGCTCTCCCACTCCCATCTCCTGCTCACCCTTCCCTCTTCTTACAGCAAAGCTAGGGGAGTAAATTGCATTACATTCCTCAGCTCCATAAACTATGCCAATTTCTGTAGAAACAATATTAAATATGGTAATTTTCTCTCTCCTTTTCTTAATCCATTACATCCTCTAACCTCAGTCACACCAACCTTTGAGAGAAAACAACTGCAAAGGCGTCTGGGTAATATCATTATGCTAATTTGCTGATGCTAATCTGTAGAAATAAAAAAAGTAGCTATTAGAGTGAGGCTTTCTATAAAAGAAAGCATGGCAAATGTTCCTCTCAGTCCTTCCCTGGCCCTGCAGTCCACTTCAGCCGAGTTCTTCCTTTGTTGATTGGAGCCTGACCATGATCTTACACTCATGCTGACCCTGCACCTCTCTCACCTTTAGAAGTAGCTGGCAGGGCTAGACTTACAATTCTGAACTTTGCCCAGAACACAGAAGAAAGAGAATTCTGGATGTTTTTCTGGGCAGGGAGCTCTCAAAATGAACGGAGAGCAATTATTGGGACTATGCTTGGCAAAACAGGCAAGGAAATAGTGCTTCTTTCACCCTAACACAATTCAAATCTGTAGAGCAGTCAAAGTTTAACACAATGAAACAAATTTAAAAAGACCTGTAGAATAACGCCACCATTTTTGTTTCTCTTACCCCCGTCACTCTTGAGCCCAGGCTTTTGTTGACATCATCCCAGATTTTTTACGTACCCTCAGAGGACCATCAAAGCTCTCAGTCTGGGATGTATAGGAGGCACCGGGGACCGTAGATTCAAGGCAGAAGGAGACCCTAGAGAGTGGCACGTCTTTCTCTAAGGAATCTACGCTCTATCTCAGCATTTTCAGAAATGAAAGAAAGGATAGCTGGCTGAATGGAGCAGCTCTCCCTGGGGGTCGTCCTGACCTTGCTGGGTATGAGAAGCTACAAGGAAAAACTGATTCCCCAATATTATGTTTGGAGCCTCAAACTTGTTGTCACTTACTACATCATTTCAAGGTATCTGGAATAAAGAATTTTGTAGAATTTCAAATCTATAGTAATGTTCACGCTAAATCATATTTATTTTAGGAATGACAATTTCATATATTCTAATTGGAATTAAGTATAAATAAATGACCCTAATGTGTCTTTAATTCAGACAGACAGCCCAGTTTGAAATTTGTCTACTAATCAGAGAAAAATAAAAAGGTAAACCATGCACACTGATATTTTATTTTGACATAGCTTCTCACTTTTCGTGGAGATAAAAATGTATTAGATCCGTCTACGTTCTCCCACATACATTCTGGCAAAACTGCCGCAGTGTGACAGCAGAAATGCATTAATTACCTAAATGTTGCTTAACACCATAGCACTGAAGTACTTTACAAAACGTGGAAGGACAGAGAGGTTTTACATATTGTCAATTCATGTGTGACATTAGCAGGCTGAAAGAAATGGGAGGCAAATGTGACCAAGGGTTAAGTGCTGTGTCTCAGAACACCTGTGTTTGTCTTTTATGCTGCTGTCATTATGGGAGCTATGGTTTAGGGTGGGTTTTGGACGGGGAGGGGAGTTGTTTTTTGTCTGTTTTATCGTTTCTGAATCTAGAAAATGAGAGTTTTCTATGATTTACTAAGTCATTTCGCAGCAAACGGACTTATGTTAAGAGTAAGAAAGAGGTTTAGGAATATGCTTGGACTAGAAACTAATAGAAATCTAGAGTTATGTCCATTTTTGAGAAGAAATTCAGTATAAAGCCAGAGAAAAATACAGTGGGCAGATATTACACGCAGTACAGCACAGCGAGATTCAAACCCAATTCTGGGGCAAAGCACTGCTGCTCACACCTATAATTTCAGCATTTTGGGATGCTGAGGTGAGCGATCCCTGAGGCTGAGAGTTCAAAACTAGCTTTGGGAACAGAGTGAGACCCCCATCTTTACAAAGAATAAAAAACTGAGCCAGGCATGGTGGCATGCACCTGTAGCTCTTGCTACTCAAGAGGCTAAGGTGGGAAGATCTCTCGAGCCGAGGAGTTTGAGGTATGAGGCTGCAGTGAGCTACGATGATGCCACTGCACTCTATCTCAGGGAATAGAACAAGCAAAAGACAAAAAAAGGCTGAATTTCACTATTCACTCTCTTGTGGTTCTCAGCCCCTCTGCACCAGATCAGATTGCCTTCCTTTCTCTCTTGGGGTAGACTGCTACATCATCCATCCCTTGTAACTGGATTTAGTCTATCCCTCGCTCATGCAATACCCACAGGATTACTTGCTCTTACAACATCAATCTGATAAAGCCAGTTCCTTATACAGAAACCATTATGTGGTCCCCAGTGCCTTCTTAATACATGTAAACTCATTGACATTGTGTTCAAGACCTTTTGCAATCAGGCCCGTCCCTCCTTGTCTACCTTTTCTGAACCTCCCCATCTGTGCAGTTCTCACCGGAGCTGGGGGCAACCACTGAAGCTCCCCATTAACTTCATCATCTCACTTCTATCTGTACAATGTTCTCCTTGCCATGATGCTCTCTGACCCCCTTTACTGGCCTGTCAAAATTCTGTCTTTTCTTCTCGTTTCCCTTCAAGTGCTCTTCACACTACAAAGCTGTCCTTGGTGCCCTTTTTCTGACCCAACTGCCATCACAGTCCAAGGATTTGTCCTTCACTTCTGCTCCTACAGCACTTTGTATTACCCACCAAATTCCACACTGCCTGGCCATCCCCTGACTTCGGAGGAGCCTGTATTTCTCTACTGTGTGATGAAGTTCTTGAAGGCAGTGCCAGCAGCTGAATGATTTTGGATGCTCTGGTTTCCAAAATAGTGGCTTCCATTTACTAGGTGCTGAATTAGTATTTGTGGACTCAAGAACTTCATCGAATTCCATTGAAGGAAACAGTCAGCGTCTCTGTTCTGCCTATGCGGTAGAGCTCCATAGATAACAATACGGATCACTTTAACCAATGTATTACGCTACATCTGTTTGGCACTTCGTAATTCCCGAGTGCAACGCAGAATATAAGAAAGAAAGAAACACTGAAATGTCAGTGCCCTGAAGGCAGAGCTTTGAGGATGCTGGAAGCCACTTGGGGATGTCTTCTGTTGTCTTTCCGCAAGAACAGTAACAGTAGGCTTTGGTAAGGAAGAGAAAAGCTAAAACATCTCTAATTTTCCCATTCCTAACGCTTCTCTCGCTTGGCAGTAGCTGTAGATGTGTGGGAAGGCCTTTGGGACGTCTCTCTCCACGGCTGCCAGGTAGCTGCTTTTGCTGTGTGTGATGTGGCTCTTCCTGTCAGGCTCCCTCTCCTCCCTCTGCCTGTCTGGTTACATAAGGATGAATTGACAGTACATGCAAAAACAGCAGAGGTTATATGCGGGACTGTGGTGGTTTAATAAGTGAGCGCATTCAGCCCACTCCCTTTAGGGGGAAGAAATCAATAAAGATATTGACAAGGGGAATTGATGTTATCTTTGTAGACATTCATAAAGCATTGCTAAAAACAACCCCCACAATAACATTTGCCTTTTCATTCTCTGCCTTGAGTACTCTCTCCTGACCATGAGTGCTGAACGGTCTCTCCTGGCCTCGGCAGCTGAATGTAATAACAGCAGCAGACTCGGAAGAGTAAACGAAGGAGACAGAAAGGAGATCAGACCTTCGCTGTTCTACGCACAGTGTTTCGAGTTTGAAGCAGTCCACGGAGCTGCTTAAGTGACAGCTAGGGGGAGCCCGAACACAGTTGAATGGTCTCTGATATGCTAAATTCATTTAAATTCTCTTGTCATGCAGCTTCAAGGATGTCTTTGGACAGGATCCTCTTTTATTAGCCCAGGGAAGAGGCTCGTTGTCACTGATTGGAGGAGGGAAAAGTAGACACAGCAGAACGTCCCAGATACATTCTAAGGGTTTAGATGGTATTTGTGTCTGTCTGTGGGATGAGACCTGTTTCCTACTTTTGTACATAGCCATAATTTTTCTTGCTAGAAAAACTAGAAAATTTAAGATAGGAATATTTTGCAACTGTTTTGTTTCCTCAATCTAACCCACTTCTTCTATTTTTATGTAATGGCTTCTGGAATACCATTTACCTTTTCAATATGGGGTTGCAATTGCTCTCATACTAGTAATTGTGTGAGTGTGTTTTCTTTTGGCTTTCAACTGTAACATTTAGATTAAAAATGAATTTATAATGTGTTAATGAATAATAACCCTAAAATGGGCAGGCTAGAGATAGTTTCTAATTTACTAACAGGTGGTTTGTACACTAGATGTTTGGAATTTCATCTACTCTTTTGGAAATAAAAAGGGATTTGTTTAATTTCTCCAAGCAAATTATAAAGGTTTTCTTAATGCACAACATACTTGACCTAAACCTGAGAAACAAAAGAATACAGTGGAATCACCTTCTTAATTGTGTAAACTTTAGCAAGCTATTAACTTGACTGACCATAATGCTTTCATTTCAAATGGAGCTAATCATACCTACTTCCTTGGGTTCTCTTGAGACTTAAATGGGAAACATGGCTGTAATTTGCTTAATACATTGCTTATGACATATTAATGCCTGATATTCCTACCTACCCAGGGTCTAGATATAGTGCTTAGGGTGAAATAAGTACTCAAAAAAGAGTTGAAAAAAAAAATAAATGGATGAATGAATGAAGGGAATTCTATAGTCAGTAATACGGTATCTTCATGGGAAATATCCAGGATCACATTTTCTTGACTGCCTTCTCCCATCCCCTTCTTTTGCCAACTCGAGTGAGATTCCTCTCCCTTCCTGAGCCCCTGATAGGAGTGAGGACATGTCCACCTCTATTCTTTTTAGGACCCAGCAAGGATGAGGGCTGTGGGTAGAAATGAAAAGGGCAAGTATCCTTGGAGGTGGGGGAATAGTAATAGTTAAAGTTCAGGGTAGAATAAGGAATCTAAATAATAGTTTTGAGTCCCCCAAATTATACAGGAAGAAAAAAGGCTGACATTGGGAATATGGGTGTAACATTCTTAAAAGGGAAAAAAATACCAGTATGAAGGACTTTAGGATATTTCACAAGGAGAAAAGCATGTGTGTAATAAGGAAAAAGGCAGGGATTCTGGGAAAGGACTGATGACGTGGGTTGGAGGAGGAGGGGTACCCTGAGATGGGTCTGCAGCAAGGTGATAGGGCCGGCAAGAGGGTAAAATACTTCAAGGTAGCAAGCAAGGGGTGAGAAAAATAAGCAGAGGAAGAAAACGTGGTAAAAGCTAGGAATTTCTCAATTTCACAAACAGATGAAGAGTAAGGCAAAAACTACAGAAAAGTCTTGTGTGCAGAGGTGGTACAAGTGGGGTCTCAGCCCCTGAGGCAGGGAAGCATCTGTAGCATCCATTCAGGCAGAAGTTAAAAAGGTATCAATTCATGGACAAAGCTGGGGGCAGGTCATGGACGAACCCAGGGACAGACAGTAATCCAGGATGGGGGACACTGCAGCCTCAAGGCCACATATGGCCCCCCAGATCCCCAAATGCAGCCCTCAGCAGAATCCAAATCCCACAGAACAACCCCCTTTATTAAAATTTGGATTTGGTCAAAAGGCTGCACTCAAGGATTCAGAAGGCCACATGTGGCCCCAAGGCTGAAGGTTCCATCATAGCAACTGGCAGAAAAAAAAGGAAGGCAAAATCCTAACTGGAGGATGGCGCCACCAATCCGGATCCATGCGAAAGGCAGCTCAGCCATCCTCCAACTAGGATCGTCCTAGGTCCTGATGATCAGGCCTAGGTTTTTGGAACTAGAAGGGCCCTTGTCCATTAGTGCTGTACTCAGCAAAGTGTCTAAGGACAGGCTCAGCCTTACTCAGGGCAGTCAGAGTACTCTCACTCCTGTGACTACGGCTTCTTGGTAATCTTTCCCCCTTTTTTCTTCTTCCAGAGATGCATATTCTTCTAGAGTAGGAACTAGATTTCGGTATGAAGCCTATTCCCAGACTTAGTGGTCTCTGGTATCAACCTCTGTAAAAAGGCAAGAAGCCCCTGTGGCTTAGACCCACCCACCTCAGAGACAAAGAACTCCCCTAAATAAGGACATTGCTTAGTGAGGAGTTCCCAGTAAGAGACTGCATTTGTAAACATCTTAACTGTACATTTAATAATTTCACAAAATGTATAGAAAAACGTCACTAGCATTTCTGCATTTAAAATTACAGAAGAGAACTGATATCTTCGTTTTACAAAGGCTCTTGTTCATATGTACTCATGAAGAAAGCCTCTTTCATTTAGGGTTTGTGGCATTTCATGTTTTCATAAGAGTAATATGTGTTCTGGTGCCTAGAACACCACATTTAGTAACATAAAATTATATATATACTGAATATATAATTAACTTATAGATTTTTCTTTGACTTATCAGAGATATAAAATGAGTTTGACATGGAAAGGGAATCACTAAACTAGGTTTTAGTTTGACAGCTCACTGGCACTGGCCAAGCCACGAAAGCCTTTCTGAACAGCAGATTCCAGGAGGCCCTGAAGTGAAGATTCATGTGAAAATACTGTGTCCACAGGAAAGCATTTTGCTGAACCTACAGATGCAGGAGTGTAATCCATACAGTTTGAAGACATTAAACCACAGGGGAATTTCTCTGTAGTATATAAATGCCTGAATTCCGATTAGAAAGATTAGAACACAGAGGTATTCAAAGTAAAGAGCAGTAAATGAAAATATGGATTATATATGTTTAGAAAATGTTAAGTATTTCCTCCTTCCACCCAAAGAACAAGCAAGAGCTGTTAAATACTTTTAACTACGAAGGGAGGTAGGGAAAGGAGGATTGGAAAGAAATGGCTATCAATAATGCATGTTATGAAGCAGTTCTTATATTAATACATTTCTTGGAGACATTCAGGAACGTGTTGAAACTGGAGCAGGCACATGAACAAAATGCAGCAGAGACACCCGTGTTTGGTTTTTCATTTCCTTCCTTTACTAGCGTAGCGTTGCCGGACTCCAGCTATGTCATGCATCCAATGCCTTCCCGTAACCTGCTGCCAGCGCTTTCCCCTGTCTACGCCTTCCCTTCCACGTATCCCTCCTCTTTAGCTACACCCCCTTCTACTGTCATCTCCGAGGATGAAGACGTATGCCTGGTCTACTCACAGGAAGAGGGCATGTAACTTCTGAAATAATATGTGTAAACCCATTTGACTTATGTGGGGTTGTTCTAAGAATCCTCATAATCCTGAGAGACTTGAAGAAGTTCAGAGCTTTGCTCAAGGTGACCCAGTCGGTGAGTGATAGAACCGTGATTGAAATGCAGGCCTGGTTTGCTTACTATATATACTTTCCCTAAAAGCTGAAAGGAAGAGCTGGAGGGGCAGGAGGTTTGATGTTTGGTAGGAAGAAGTGAAGGGCCCCACCATGGAAGAGTTAGGTGGCAGCAACTCTTTTTATCACTTTGTTTTTCTGGGACGGGAGCTCAAGCAACTGCAAGGACAATGGCAGCCTAGAAAAAGCACTCACTGGGTGGGCCGATGGACAACACTACTGAGGAAAGAATGACAGCTGCTGCTCTATGGCAGGAGAAGTGACTAGGCCAAGCCAGGTCTGCAATTGGAATCGGGGTGAATGGAATGAGCCCCAACTCCCACCCTCAAAAGATGCAGCAGCCATACCATGTGTCCAAATGGTGACACTGACTGCAGTTTTTCATTCCTATCAGCTTGCTGTGCTCACAAACCTTTTTATCATTCTTCAGTGTGTTCTTCTGACATTTACATAAAGAAACAATCCTGGTCATTCAAGGATTTGGAGGACGCTATTGTACGTCACCTCCTACCTTATTATCACACATACTATCTGCAAGACATCTTTCTCCCTTGCTACTGCTGCTTTCTTTGTTTTTGGAGGCAATGGTTCACTTTGTGGCCCTGGGCAGAGTGCCATGGCATCATCATAGTTCACAGAACCTCAAACTCCTGGGCTCAAGTGATCTTCTTACCTCAGCCTCCCAAATAGCTGGGACTACAGGTGCCACCACACTTGGCTAGCTGTTCTATTTTTAAGAGAGATCGGGGCTTGTTCTTTCTCAGGCTGGTCTTGAACTCCTGAGGTCAGGCAATCCACTTGCCTGGGCCTTCCAGAGTGCTAGGATTATAGGTGTGAGCCACTGTGAGGGCTTTCCTGTCCTTCTTTCTTTCTGTCTTTCATTCCTTCTTCCTTCCTTCCTCCTTCCCTTCTTTCCTTCCTCTCTCCAGTCGGTAGGAAGACGCTTCTCTAGGCCCTGGGGGAGGCATCCATGAAGAGGCTCTGCTGGACCCACAGTTCCTTGGCTCTCTTATCTCTCTTATCTCCACTCTTATCTCTTAATAACCATCTCCTGTATTATTCTTTCACATGTGATTTTAAAGTTAATCATTCTAGCCAAGTGCTGAAATTAGATTCTCTTTCCTCATTGTCACTGGAAAGAATTACCCATATGATTTTAAATACAAGTTTTTCCTATTTGTTAAACAGATACGTATACTCAATAAAAGTTTTGTTCTTAACTCAAACATGGGACATGGATCATTACTGAATTTAAAGATAGACTTTATTTTATCACCTTCCTGAAATTTTAAATAAAATGCCGTTTTCCGGTGTGTAAATGTATATTTTTCTAGAAATAGATCCATAGTGTACAACATATTTTCAACAGACTCCCTCCCCCAAGAATAGTTAAGAACCACTGAGTTTTTTGATGTAAAGGTGATGAAACTGATAACACTTGTTCTCTGTAGCCGCATTAACATTAATGCTCTCTCTCATACATCATTTGGTTTTCTGATGATCACAGTTGTGATGGACACAAATGAAGACTATTATCGCTGAGTGTATCTTGATGGTACGTTTTGAAGTTTAGCTTGTCTCAACATGATATAAAAATAATTTGGATTACTCAGAGGAAGGAACTGGTGTATGATTTAATTTATGATGTATATTTCACTTAAAATTAACACAGCATGAATCGTGTTCAGAGTAAAGTATTTTGATGCACTCACACAGTCATAAAGCACAGTTTTATGGAATTTCCTGGTAGAAAAAATAGTGTTTCAAAGGACCAAAAATTAGCAATCGTTTTAACCGGCTTTGCTTCCTGTAGGCCCACATACATGATCAACAGGGGAAAGGACTCATGGGCACTTGTGTCTGGCTTCAAGTTGATGTCACTACACAGAGTGACACTTCAGTGGTCTCCTCTGCTATAATGTCTCCAGATAATTCTTCTTTCTAAATTTATTCATGGAGGCAAGGAATTCATAGGCTACTCTTGTCTTTCCAATATAATGGGGGGATAAAAAAACCACCAGGGCTTATAATCTGGAATGAATAACTGTCCCCCACAGAAAAGGAAACTCTGGGGGTCCACTTTTCTCTAGGAGGCTGAGATATACTTGAGCCTGAAGGCTCTTTCACCATTCTGAGGTCAGGCCCGCACAACCCCAGTCTCCTCCAATAAAAGCAGAAAGAAGAATTAAAAGCTCTATGTCCTTGAAGTTCTGTAAATAAAAATTGAACCCCTCATCAAATCATTTTTACAACTGAAGTGAAGTTTCAGGTGGAAATACTGAGTTAATGAGCCCAGAAACTAGATTTTGATGTGAAATAGACATTGGAATAGCCTTGTTATATTAGTGGCACATTGAGGAAAGAAATTGAAAATGGTTTATCGTAGAGAAAAAAAAAATCCACTGCATATTAGCCAATTTATTCTTTAATTTACTCAATAGAAGTTTATGTGTCTTACTCTCAGATATGAAAAACAATGTTCATCCAACAACCTTTACCCTTATGCTTACAGGCACGTTCTTTCTAACTGTCCCAAACTGGAAAGACATCCAGATGTCCTCTATTAGAGGGTGGACAGCTACATGATAGTACATCTGTACAATGGGATATTGCCCAGTGATAAAAATGAATAAAGTATCCATAACATTCTATAGCATGGATGCATCTCAAATGTACTATGCTAATTGAAAAAGCCAGACACAAAGGTCACACGCTATATTATTCCATTTATATAACATCTTGGCAAAGGCAAACTATAGGGACAGAGAAAAGATTAATATAATTGTCAGGGGTAAGGGGCGGGGAGGGCTTAACTGCAAAAGGTTATCACAAATACGTGTGGATGTGTGTGTGCATGGGGTGATGAAACTACTATGTATTTTGATTCCAGTGGAATTATACTACTCTGCATGTATCAAAATTCATAGAACTGTATACTAAAACACTGAATTTTATTGCATACATATTAAAAATAAATTTGAAAGAAAGGTGGCAATGAAGTATTCTATGTTCAAAAGCAATTTTACTTGGTATTTTTTATTTCTTGGACTCTTCGAGAAGTTCAGTGGAAACAAATCATATGCAAAATACAATAATCTTTCTTTCTTGACCTTAAATGTCACAATCTAATGAGCAAGACAAACTTATAGGGAAAAATATAAAAAGCTTTAGTAGAGGTAGCAGAGGTATGCACGAAGAAGACCAATTATTACTGGATAGATTTTCCCTTGCTGATCACTTTTACCTGAGATACATTCCAATCGTTACAGCCTTTGCTAGTAAAACAAACACAGCTCCCTGAGAGAGATGAGAGCTTCTCCCCTGGGGTTCCCTGGCTGCCCCAGTGGCTCCCTCCCTCCCTGGTACAATGTGAGGCTGAGGGGCTACATAGCCCCTTTTGCGCTGCAGAATCATCTAAACTAGAGTTATCCAGCACAACGTTCTCTATCTTTGCCCTCTGCCTCTCGCTTTCTACAGGCTACTGATTCCACAAGGGAAAGGATGTTCTCCTCCTTAGCCATCCTGCATTTGGGGCTATTAGTGGGATAGCAGGGGAAATAAAAAGTTTCTGGGGACTAGAGAAGGGACAATGCTTATTTCTCTATCTATGATGGGTATATGAAGTTGACAGTTTAAAGAAAAAGCTAAACTGCACTTCTCATGCGCTTCTCCCCACCCCCCATCTTCCCCACCCCCTGGGAGCTAACTGAGCAGCTCCCTCCCTGCCTTGCTCACCAACTACAGTAATGAGCTCCAGAGGGACCCACTACGCCTTTGAAGTAACACATTTCTCTGAATATGCTTTGAAATTTCTCTTCCTACATTGTTTGTTTCTGGTTTGCTCTGTCTCCTTGTAGGGGGGTCTGACAGCTGTTGGGGGGAGGGGAGGTCCAACATGACAGCTCAGGGATGTGTAAATTGAACAACAACAAAAATACAAACAAAACAAAATAAGAAAGAAGAAGAGAAGAAAAAGCCCTCCCAACCCACTGCCAACTCAGGAATGTAAGCCCCTGGGCTGGAGTTGCATCTTGTGGCTGCAGGCAGAGGATGACAGCCAAGGACATATGCAGCTGGGAGGCCTGAAAGCTGTCGCTGAGAAAGTGGCCTGCTGGAGACAGGTTCTGGGGAAGCAGAGAGATAAGCCCAGGGAGGTGCGGAGAGACAGAGAGGAAGAGGGTCTATGCTCTCCTTGGGATTCTGAATGCACAAAAATTCTGCATCTGAAACAGTATAGGGCACCTGCACGCCACATAAGGAAGACTACACAGGACATCCATTTTAATTTTTATACTTGCTACATGGAAAGACCTAGAAAACATTTTGGCAATTTAGGAGATGGAAAGGAGATTAGATTTAGCATTTAGGAGACATGAAGATGGTTATAAAATGCAGGAAGAAACCTGGTTGAGAACCTATCCCGTGGCACTCAGGATGAAAGAATTAAATTTCAGTCCAGAGAATTAATCAGCTCCTATTTCCAATTGACTAGATTGCAACTTGACAGAGCAGGAGTGGGAATATAAAGAAAAGCAGATTGCACCGGCCCTTGCAACATGAAGAGGTTAATCCCCTACCCAGAAATCAAATGTGCAATGAAAAACCAGACTGACAAAGTCAATTCAATGTTACTGGGCTCTATTTTCATGAAAATATTTGTCTGGAAAGACCCTTAGATTCGGAAATATGGGCTGTGGATCAAGCCCCCCCTGCCCCCAGGGACTTTTGTGATGCTCTAGCACAGTGGTTCCTAACCTATGGGTCATGACCCTTTTGTAACAACGAAAATACATTCTGCATATCAGATATTTACATTGCGATTCATAACAGTAGCAAAATTACAGTTATGAGGTAGCAACAAAAATAATTTTATGGTTGGGGGTCACCACAACATGAGGAACATAAAGGGTTCTGGCATTAGGGGGCATCAGGAGGGTTGAGAACCACGGCAAGCAAAATAGGAGAAGACAGACAGTGTACAACTTTACCAGCTGAAAGAGAGTAGGCGCTTTCAGCACATTCCCACTGCTTTTTTTCTGGTTCCTTCTGAACGTCTGCTGTGATTTTGTAGTCATACCTCAAACTCTTCTCTGAACACGAGCTCGTCATTTCCTTGACTCTAACCCTTGCTCCTCACACTCATTAAAATTGTATGATCATCCTTGACTCCTCTGCCTTCTCTTTCTTGTGCTCCTGGCCCAGTGAGTCTCCACATCTGTTTATTTTTCTTTTGTGAGATATTTGATCCTAGTCCTTACTTAATTGGTGGCTGTCACTTCAACTCTCTGTCCCCATCCCTCTAAACTCTGTCAGAACCCCATCAGGGTGTCCAGCTTGTGGCTCATCAGCTTGGCTGAGTGTTTACATGTTTAATGTGTGGCCCGTGACAACTTCTTCTTCCAATGTGCGGCAGAAAAGATAAAAGTCTGGACAATACACGTCTGGCTTTCTCCTACTCTTTTTCCCCCTCAGGCTAGTGTACTTTTTGGCCTACTGCTCCTCCTCTGAATCTGCATATCTATGGACTTTTTTTTTTTTTTCTCTAAGATGGAGTCTCAAGCTGTCACCCTGGGTACAGTGCTGTGGCATTATAGCTCATATCAACTTCCAACTCAGGCTCAAGCGATCCTCTTGCCTCAGTTTTTCTATATTTTAGTAGAGTCAGGGTCTTGCTTTTTCTCAGGCTAGTCTTGAACTCATGAGCTCCAGCAGTCCACCGGTCTTGGTCTCCCGGAGTGCTAGGATTAGAGATGTGAGCCAATGCACCTGGCCCCTATAGACTTATTTTTCTGAGACAGAGTCTCTTTCTGTCAGCTTGGCTAGAGTACCATGGTGCTATCATAGCTCACTGTGGTCTCAAACTCCTGAGCTTAACCCATGCTCCTGTCTCAGTCTCCTGAACAGCTAGACTACAGGTACAAGCCACCACGCCCAGCTAATTTTTCTCTTTTTTTGTAGAGATAAGGACTTCACTTTTCCTTAGGCTGGTTTCAGACACCAGACCTTAAGCAGTCCTTCTGCCCCAGCCACCCAGTGTACTAGGATTATAGGAATGAGCCACCACACTGCGCCCATGTCTACCAGCTTTTTGTTAGGCCGAGATCATAGTATAGATTACAGATGAGAGTCTCCAAAGCCTCTTTAGGGCAGAGAGAGAAAACAAAAACAGATTCTTTTTCAGACAACATGGATTATTCATAAAAGTTAAATTTGCAATAATTATAGAAAAGAAAGTTTCAATTAATTCCAATGAATCAACATGAGATGACATTCCTTACACATATTGCAATAAAATGATCAAAATATTAATAAAAAGGTGCCAAAAATACTGCTATGCCTTAAACCTAAAATACTTGCTGTTAAATTACCCTTTGGTTGGAGTTGAAATCATAAGAGACATGAGGAGATGCTTAGAATTGAATAACAATGGTATCACTTCCTATGAAAGGCTACAGAGCATAACTAAAGCAGAATTCAGATAAAAATGTATAGGTTTCAATACATTTATAAGAAAAAAACCCACTAAAATAAAATGAGCCATGAATTCTGCCTGATTACTTGAGAAAAGAGAAACAGACAAAATTGAACAAAGAAGATACTTCTTTTAAAAAGCAAACAAATCAAGAAACAGAAAAAAATAAAAATGAATATGGCTTAAATTTAATTCTAGTTCTTTGAAGATAAGGTAAACAAATATCTCATAAGACTTATTAAGTGAGGTAGCTCACGCATATAATCATAGCACTCAAGGAGTCAGAGGTGGGAAGATTGCTTAAGGCCTGGAGCTAGCAATATCAAGACCCTAAGACCCCATCTCTACAAAAAATGGAAAAAAAAATTAGTTGAGCATGGAGATATACACCTGTAGTTCCAGCTACTCTGGAGGCTGAGGCAGGCGGATGGCTTGAGCCCAGGAATTTGAGGTCGCACTCTGGATTCTAGCCAGTGCTACAGAGATAAACCTTGCCTCAACAACAACAAAGATTGATTAAAGGAAAATGAAAATATTTTCAATTAAACAAAATATGGAATAAAAATTTAGATATAGCCAAAAGCAAAACAGCAATTAAGCAAAAAAAATGAGAACAACTGACTATTCACTAATACATTTGAAAACACAGATGATCTATATAAAAATTACTGTGGCAGATTGTATTTTCCATAAAAATTCACATGTGCTTCCAGAATCTTGCTATTCCTCCATAGAAGTAAAATCTTTTTTCCTTGCCTTTGAACATGAACAGGTATGTGCCTTCTCTGACCAGTACAGAGTCTGGAAAGCCATGGGAATTCCCACTCTAGATTTACCTCTAACTCTGGGAAAGCCACCATCATGTTGGAAGCTCAAACTAGCTGACACAGGAAAAGGGCATTGAGAGACCAGCTGAGAGCCCATAGGGAGAGGAACAGAGGTGTCAGCTAAAAGGTGGAATCTATAGTCAGATGAGTGAATGCCTTTGGCTGACTTCAAACCCTAATCATGAGTTCTTCCAGCTAAGGAACAAGCCACTCCACTATAATCCTGTTGAATCTTGAGTCTTATCATCTGCAAGGAATAATATATATATATGCATGCATATATATGTATATATATATGTGTATATATATATAGAGAGAGAGAGAGAAGTAGTTCTTCTTTTTCTATTGTCTATAAGATTTGGCATGATCTGTTTTTTGAAATTATCTTTTATTTTTATTATAAATATTAGTTGTTTATATTTTGAGACTTTGGGAAAAAAATAAGAAGTTAACTGATGACTCCATACTGAACCTCATAGTCAAAGCATTCTATCACAGACAGACTCTTATTTGACAGTGTGAATGCTACTTTCTTTGCATTATTATTATTATTATTGCTTAATATTTCAATGCAGCAATCATCTGATTTTTTTTGAATGTATTTATCTCCATTTGTTCTTTATGAGGTTTTTGTTTCTGGCCCTTACCTTAAACATTGTTACTGTTATTAATTTTTAAGCCTTTTTAATTTTTGAAGTCAAAAGTGGAAACCTAATAAACACATGTATATGTAAAAAAAAATAGTTGTTTTTCACCACTAAGTATTGGAGCAATTGATTACATACCTTTAGTAATTGAAACAATTGCTAAACTTGGCACAAAACAGTTAAAAATTGAGCTGATCAATCATTCAAAAACTTTAAGTGGTAATTGGAGGCACCTTGCTACCTCCAAGCAAGTCTCAGTGCATGAACGTTTTACAGGGAAAGAAAAACTTGAAACAAAGGATAATTCCTGTCTTACACAAATTATTCAAGAAAATAGAAAAAAAATACCTCTGATTCTAAAGATTCTAAACTAGAAAAAGACAGTACAAAATACTGTCAATTTTACTTAAGAGCATAGATGAGAAAATCCTAAATAACAATTATCTAGCCAAATCCAAAAGACCTCTAAGAAAATAACTTTACCAAGCAATGTTTATCCTGACAGCCAAAGGGTTGTTTAATAGCAGAAAATCTATCAACATAAGGCACCCCATTTGTGGACTAAAGGCAAAAAAAATGGCATATTTTTCTCAATAAATGTAGCAAAAAGACTTTTGTTATTCAATATATATTTATGAGTAAACAAAACCAGCCACACAAGTAAGCCAAAAATTTCTTAAATATTTGGAGTCATGAGACACTTCATAAAGATTACATACCAGATTTATAGCAAATATCCTACTTAAGAAAAATATTTGTATGCATTCTTTTAAAGATCTGGAAAAAAGATGAAAATATTCTAGGGAATATTCATTCCCTAGAAATGAATGATACAAAGATTGAAAAAAAAACTGGCACAAAGATATAACTATTTGCAAATAGCAAAATTATTTACATAGGAAAATCAACAGATTTTATATAAGACATTAGATCTCAAAATAAACTTAAGGAATACTGATGAGTAAAATCAACTTGAACAAACTAACAGCAAGCATCTCCATCAGCAATATCTAACTTGAAGATATAACAAATTAACGCCCTTTCAAGATAATTATAAAAGCTACAAAGTATCTATAAATTACCTTGATTGAAAGTGCATACGTTTTCACAAAGAGAATTTTAAGTCATAAACATAGATTTATTAGGAATAGTGGTTGATACCTTCATTGTTCAAGGATTAGCTACCTTAACATCATAAAAGTATATATATTATTGATAGACTAATTCAGAAATTAAATGTAACTCCAAATAAAAATATCAGCAGGGTTGGCAAAATTGTTTTTAAAAAAACTCAGCAAATGTATTAAAAACGTATGGAAAATAATGAAATCATAGATCACTGAGTCCGTTTTCAAGAAGTAATCAAATAAAACCTGACGATAATTAAGATACATTATAAAGCCATTGTAATAAAAACAATATGAAACTGCCACAGAAATAAACAAATAGACCAATGTGATAGAATAACAAGTTCTCAGTGTATATAACAACTCTAGACATGATAAAATAGTAATACAAATTTATAAGGAGATAATTATATAAAAGGCATCTTTGGGAAATAAGTTCATTATACTTAGAACAAGGAAGTTGAAACCCCTACATTATAATGTATACAAAGGTGAATTCCCAAACAGATTTAAAATCTACATGTGGAAACTAAAGCAATAATGCTGATAGAAGAAACTAAGGAGACACATTTGTTACCTTTATGGTGTGTATGTAATTTTTAAACAAGATTCAGATAGCACAAACTATAAAGTAAATAGTGGTATAGTTATTGGCTTTAATTGACTAAAATGGAAATAGTATAGTAGAACTTCTCTAAGCTGACTACCTTCTCTTCTCTGAGACTGTAACAAACTGGTCAACATAAGAAAGTAGGCCTACTGTACTAATAAGTACATGTGGTGCATGTCCAGTCTATGAAAATTAAATCAACTTAAGAAGGTGGTCAGTGTAGGGACCACTATGGATGTTCTACTACACTTATGGTCATCGAAGTTTACTATTTACTTTCAAAGTGTGAAAGATAACACACTTGGAGAGAACAGTAGCGACTTCTAAAATCTTAAAAAGAAACCTCTACAGAGAGAACTATGAAACTCTGAGAAAATAAATAGCAGAAGATGTTAACAAATGAAAGAACATACCATACTCATGCTCATGGCTGGGAAGAATCAACATTGTTAAAATGTCTATGCTACCCAAAGTGATCTATAGATTTAATGCAGTTCCCATTAAAATACCAATGCCCTACTTAGAAGAACTTTAAAAAGCAGTTCTTCATTTTGAATGGAATCAGAAAAAGTCCCTGAATAGCCAATGCAATTCTAAGAAATACAAACAAATCAGGATGCATCACATAACCAGATTTCAGGTTATATAAGTCTATAATGATTAAACACAGCATGGTATTGGCATAAAAATAGAGATACAGACCTATGGAATGGAACACAGAATCTAGAGATGAAACTAGCCTCAGATTAAGCCAGACAAAAGCATCTAGGGAAAAGAATCCCTATTTAATAAATGGTGCTGAGAGAACTGGTTAGCCATAGGTTAAAGGATGAAACTGGACCTGAACCTCTCACTACTTTCAAAAATTAACTCACACTGGATAAAAGATTTAAATCTAAGACAGGAAACTATGGAAACTCTAAAAGAAAATGTGGAAAAACTCTTAAAAATATTGGCCTGGGAAAAGATTTTGTGAAAAAGAGTTCATTGATAACTGCAACAACAAAATAAATAAATGAGACCTGATCAAGCTTAAAAACTCTGCACAATAAACAAAGCAAACAGACAGCCTTCAGAACAGGAGAAGATATTCACATGTTATGAATCTGACAAATGGCTAACAACTAGAATCTACAAAGAACTCAAGCAAATCAACAACAAAAGAGCAAACAACCCAATTAATCACTGGACAAGAGATATGAATGAAGCCGTCTCCCAAGAAGACAGACAAATGGCCAACAAACACATGAAAAAAAATGCTCATTGTCCCTAGTCATCATAGAAATGCAAATCAAAACCACCTTGAGGTATGAACTAATATCAGTGAGAATGGCCCACATCACAAAGTCCTAAGATTACAGATGGTTGCAAACTAGTACATCCTTTTTAGAAAGAAGTATGGAAGATTCTCAAAGAGCTAAAAGTAGACCTTCCATTTGGCCCTACAATCCCATGAATAGTATCTACACAGAAAAAAATAAATAATTTTATCATAAGGACATTTGCACTAAAACATTTATAGCAGCTCAATTCACAATTACAAAGATGTGGAAACAGCTCAAGATGAATGAATAAATCACAGTATATGTACATCACGGAATAATATTCAGCCATGAAAAGGATGGAAGCTGTACATGTTTTGTATTTACGTAGATGTATTTGGAGAATATTCTCATTAGTAAAGTATCTTAAGAACAGAAAAGCAAGCATCTATGTTCTCAATACTAATTTGAAACCGGTAGATGAACAACTACAGGCCCACAGAAGAAGAAAAACACAATTAAATTCAGAAAGAGCGAAGGGGGAGGGGCCAAGGGCTTGGTTATGTCCCACCTAATGGGTAGAATGTAGGGGTACAGGACACACCTCATGGATGAAGGACTCAACTACATCCAGGACAGTACCTAACAAATGCTTACACAGTAACCTAATCACATGTACCCTTATATCAATCCAAAATAAAATAAAATAAAATATTATACTGGGCCTGTTCACACACTTATAAAAGCATTCCCAGGAAAGTAGGTCAGTCCCATCAGGAAAGCACTTTTTAAGATGCAGTTTACTTTACTTTTGCTTCTACTAGCCAAAGAAGTAACATAGCTAATTCTATGCCCAATACAATGTTCTAGTAGAAATTGACTCAATCCTATGACTGTTAAACAAAGATTTATAAACTACTTGAAGATACCAATTTATGTCTACTTGATTGGCAAAAAAGACAAGTTGAATAAAAATGAATACCAAGAACAACAAAAAAGAAAGGAGATGTTTACTGGTGGGAATATATGATATGATATGGTTCATCAAAACTGCAGAGAAATCTGGCAGGACTTAGTACAATTAGGCATGCTTTTACCCTAGGAAATTTCAGTACCACTATTGGATATATATGATACTGAAGTACACAGTACTGAAATGTGGTATTCATACCTCTGAGGGCACACGAAAACTACCCAGAGAGGTAAGCACGCCCTAGTAGTTTTAAGTGACTCAGTTTTCTGATCCTCACATTTATTATATCCTGAAATTAATTCATTGGTTTTATTCTTTTCATTCTTATTCTTTCACTTTATGAGAGAAGAACAATAATGACATAAGCAGTATCTATCCAAAATCTTACTATTTTGGACATTCATTAATCTAGGATTCAAAAACCTGAATCCCTGATTCAAACAAATGTACAATATGAAATCTACAATGTAGCATGTGTCAATAAAAGCAGGAAATTTGAGTCAATGTTGAGGTATTCTGGATTCAAATATAGCAAAGAGGATGGCAAAGGGGTAAAGATGTAGTTATTTCTGAGGCCTCATTTCTTCCTTCCATCCTGACTACTGCCCCAGAACTCTGGGATTCGGAGGAAGAGTCCTACGTTACAGCAAGACTTGCAAAGTGTTCCTAGAAAGATGGTGGCGCGTCGTTTTGTCAGGTAAATATAGTATTCAAAGAAAGACTCTAGGCTTTCTCTCTTTGGTTTAAAATGATAGGATTCAAGACTTGGAAGCAGCATGCTGGACAATTTTAG
Organism: Otolemur garnettii; assembly: GCF_000181295.1. Classification (NCBI taxonomy): domain Eukaryota; kingdom Metazoa; phylum Chordata; class Mammalia; order Primates; family Galagidae; genus Otolemur; species Otolemur garnettii. The sequence goes on from NW_003852517.1 coordinate 6,379,250, forward strand.
TCTGTTATAAAAGGCTCCCTCTTCACTGTTGGGTTGTGAGCCGGGTCTAGGTGAATGGGTACACTTCCATTCACACTTCTCTGCCTCCGCATGATTTCAAGAGAAAGAAGTGGAAGAAAAAGTTCCACTTTTACTCCTCACAGCTTCACATTACCACGGTAAATAAAAAAAAAAAAAAAAAAACTAAACTTACGTGAGTGGTGTTTTATAATTTTTGGACATTTATTTAAATCTTTAGGGGAAACATTTTTATTAATTTTTATGAAATTTATATACAATACTCAAGCATTTAGAACTTAGAGATAGAGGATTATAAAGAATGAAGAAATAAGGGTGGGTGTGGTGGTTCACACCTGTCATCTGAGCACTCTGGGAGACTGAAGCAGGTGGAACTCAGAGTTCAGGAGTTTGAGACTTGCTTAAGCAAGAGAAAGACCCCATCACTACCAAAAATAGAAAAAATAGCCAGGTGTAGTGGCACATATCTGTAGTCACAGCTACTTGGCAGGCTAAGGCAGGATTGCTCAAGTCCATGAGTTTGTGGTTGATGTGAGCTATGATGATGCCACAGCACTCTACCCAGGGTGACAGAGTGAGACTCTCTCTCAAAAAAAAAAAAAAGAAGAAGAAGAAAGAAAAAGTTTAATTTATATACAAATTTTTGTTACAGAGAGTTATGGTAAGATGATTAATAACATACTTTCAAACATAAAAACTTTCATATTTCATTAGAACAAAATTGTGTGAAGAAAGTAAAATGAGAATAAAAGCTCTGGAAAAAAGGGTTAATACAATCACAGTTGAAAATGGCTTTATTTAGTTATTTTTACCCTGTTTAGAGTAAAAGTGAATATCCAGACTCTACAGTGTGTCCAGGTTGTTGTCTATAAATACCATTTACATTGTAACTAACTAAACAGAACACACAGAAAACTGGTCTCATGAAAAAAATAGCTGATTCCAGGTCTGGAGCAGGACTTTCACAAGTGGGCTCATCATGGCTGAAAGAAAGATGATGTTAAAATCTACCAGGGTCATATCAAAAGAAGCCAAAATTAACATAAAGAAACATCTATGCCCCAATATGGAAAAATACAAGCATCCAAAAGAATAGTGACTCCAATAGACTGAAATGCACATTAAAGTCCAGAAGTTCTCAATGACTAAAAAGAAAAGAATCTTCATTCATAACCCTGGAAGGTTGCGAGGGCAACAACTCATTATTCTCAAAACTGATTAAGGGAAAAGATGAGAGGTATTTGTCTTCTTTCCTATTGAGCTGTTTTTTCAAAGTAACCAAATAGTTGATAAGAAAAAGTTCTTTGTAGAAAGCCAGAAACAATAAATGCAAGAAGAATGGTAGAATTAGAAAGTCATTCTTTCGTGACCTTCATGGAATACTGGGTACAATCAGAGACAGCTGCTACAACTATTCGACTGATGATGAATTTTAAACGGATAGATCAGCCAGCACCTGAACCACGGATCAATCTTAACATCACTGATAGCAGGACCACCCCCCACTACATGCTTCGTGACATGATGGCAGTAGAAAACACAAAGCATCATTTTTAAAGTATTGTTATAAAGAAAACAAAATAATTCTTTTTTTTTTTTTTTTTTTTGCAGCTTTTGGCCACAACTGGGTTAGATTCCACCACCTCCAGCATATGGGGCTGGTGCCCTACTCCTTTGAGTCACAGGCGCTGCCAAAAAAACAAAATAACTCATAATTCCAGTCTAACTTTAAGTGTACAAGGAAAGTGGGGAAAAGGAAAACATGTTCAACAAAACCATGAAGACACAATTGTGTCAACGGAATTAACTGTATGTATCTAGAACGTGGGAACTTTCATAAGACAAAATGTACAATTTCTTTAACAAATAAATGGCATAAAAATTGGAAATGTTTAGATGAAAAGAGACTCAAGAGAAATCAGTGTAATGTGATATGTGGTATATGTTTTGTATACTAATTAAAATAAGCCAATAGAAAAAAAAATATATTTAAATAAGCAAAGAAAATGGAACATGTATTGAATATCAGAAAAATTAAGGGATTATTATAAATTGTACTGTTGTGCCATAATGGTATTGTGGTTTTTGCTGTCAAATATACATTTGAAAATATTTGTGAATGACATAATATGATGTCTGCTTTGAAATGCTACAACAAATTTAAAAATAAAATACCAGAGGGATATATAAGCATCAAGAATGGCAGAATGTTGACTTTGTTTTAGGTGATAGGTATATGGAGGTTTATCATACTATTTAACTTTTCTGTTTATTTTAAAATTCCCATATAAAGGGAATTAAAAGACCCTCATATTCAGATTCTCCTGAATGCATTTAAAGAGTAATACAATATTTTTATTTTATTTTAGAGACAGAATCTCACTTTATCACCCTCAGTAGGGTGCTGTGGCATCACAGCTCATAGTAACCTCAAACTCTTGGGCTTAAGCAATTCTCTTGCCTAAGCCTCCTTAACTAGGTAGGACTACAGGCACTGGCCACAACGCCAGGCTATTTCTGGAGACGAGGTCTTGCTCTGCCTCAGGCTGGTCTTAAACTTGTGAGCTCAGGCAATCCACCGACCTCAGCCTCTCAGAGTGCAGGGATTATAGATTACAGGTATAAGCCACCATACTCAGCCCCAGTATTTTTTTTTTTTTTTTTTTGAGACAGAGTCTCAAGTTGTCACCCTGGGTAGAGTGCTGTGGCATCATTGCTCACAGCAACCTCAAACTGTTGGGTTTAAGCGATCCTCTTGCCTCAGCCTCCCAAGTAGGCTGCCCACCATAACACTGGGCTATTTTTTGTTTATAGTTGTCATTGTTGTTTGGCGAGCCCAGGCTCAATTTGAACCCACCAGCTCCAGTATATGTGGCTGGCACCTTAGCCACTTGAGCTACAGGTGCTGAGCCAGCCCCAATATTTTTAATTTAAAAAGTTATAAATGTTGGAAATTATAATGTAATAACAATATTAAGGTATAATGAAGTTCATTTTGATATGTGCAAAATTAATGTAAAAGGAATAATATAACTTAAAAAATTATTTAGAGAGGTACATGGCCAAGAAACTTTGAAGACTTTTCCAGAAAAACTTTCTTGATACATGACCCTTCTTCCCTAATGAGTCAGCATCTCAGATAGAAATTAAAAAGAAAAAATACTCACTCAGCCTCTCTTATATTTAGGGCTTGTCCTGTGATCCAGTATTGACTTGTGGAATGAAAAGCTAATCTTGCGGCATTCTGGGAAATATTTTCTTCTATAATAAAACAAGTTAAGGTGTTCTTCTGATGCCCTCCCTGACTCCAATACCCTTGCCTTTTTATAACTTTTGTGTAGTATTATATAAGAACAAGATGTTAGAAAGAGCTGCAGCCATCCTATGAAAAGAAGAAAGACATTGATTGTCTGAGATGTCAGAAAAAGTTTGAGACTGAGCTCTGCAGAAGCAGGATTAATATAGTGTATGAACAACAGGGAAAGGAAATTGGAGGTGGCAAGATTGGGCTGAGAAAGAAGCCAGATTAATTCAGGTCCAACAAAGCCCTCAGCTAAAATGCAATGAGCTCTTGAGAAAAAATTTCCAATCAGAGTGTCCCGTGTGGGGCATACCTTTAAACACCAGGGCCAGCCTTGCTCACCATAGGCAAACTTCTGTGAAAAGAGTATGCCCAGGAAGTCGGCTCCCTGCTGCTGAGGATGACGCTGAAGAAGCCCACAGCTGGAGGCTGTCAGCTGAATGCCTGCCCCACAGACTGTTGGCAAGTACTTCTCGGAGGCAGATCTCAGCAGCTCCACCACATGTACCAGAAAACTGGAGGTCCTGATGCACTGTTGAGTTTCTGAACAAATTCTGGGACTACTGTTTCTGATGTTAGTCAGACAAGAAAGGTGGGTTGAGGGTAGGAAAGGTTTGAGGTAGAGGCTGGCAGACGACCCTGCCTGTAGCTTACCCTGCAGATGGATGTGGTAGAAAAGGTAAACAAGGTTCAAATGCCAGAGAGCCCTCCCCATCTTGCTAAGTGGCTAAAATGATATCCTAAAGTGTTAAGGTCAGTGTGGATTTATGGAAGGGTTTTAAGTAGGAATATCAGAGCGGATTTTTACTTTGTTGTTGTTTGTTTGTTTGTTTTTAAGGGCCAGGGTCTTACTCCATTGCTCAGGCTGGAGTGTGGTGGCATAATCATAGTTCACTGTAACCTTGAACTCAAGTGAAGCCATCCTCCACCATCAGTCTCTCTGGTAGCTAGGATTACAGGCATGCACCACCACTCCTGGCTAGTTGTCAACTATTTTTTAGAGACAGTACTTCATTGTGTTGCCCATGCTTTCTTGAAGTCCTGGCCTTAAATAATCTTCCCACCTCAGCCTCCCAAATTACTGGGATTACATGGATGAGCCACAGGGCTCACCCTAGATTTTCCATCTGGACAATCATTTTGTTTATTCTGGATTTGAATGATCCGAGACTTGGGGCAGGTAGATCAAACAAGAGATTTGGTAGAATATATTGAACAGTGACATTAAGAATGGAAATTGGTAAATGTAGCTTGTATAGAATGTTGATTTTATGTAATATCTAACTACCGTTTTTCCCTGAAAATAAGACCTATCCAAAAAACAAGCCCTAGCAGGATGTCTATGCATTTGTTAAATATAAGTCCTACCCCGATAATAAGACCTAGTGATGGGCATGGCTATGCAGCATATTTGCATAGCCACACCATGCATTTCAGCGCTGAGCAGTAAGGAAGACTGGAATACCTTTTATCTGCCACAGCTCCTTTCTCCCAGCTATTGGTACTTGCGTGGGTGCGGTGCGTGTGTGGTAACCACAGCTGCAGGCATCCTATTGCGCATGTGCGAACAGCTAGGAGAAAGGAATTCACGCATCATTAGCGCCAGCCCCACCAACAATGCGGCTCCCCCTGTCAGGTTCCAGAAGAAGATGACTTAACTGTATTTGAATAAATGTAGATTGTTGTATTATACTTAATAAAAATAAGACATCCCCTGAAAATAAGCTCTAGTGTGTCTTCTTGAGAAAAAATAAATATAAGACAGTGTCTTATTTTCAGGGAAACACGGTAGTAACTAAGAGTGCAGACATAATGGAAGGACATTTTTCAAAAGAAAAATCACAGTAACTTCTGATCACAGGATATTATTTTTCCTAAACTCTCAAAAAATTGTATGTGAAAATCAATGCATTCATGGTCATGAAAAATTTCTAGTAAGGGCCTGCTATGTGAGTTGAGTCAAGCCTGAGTTCTTATGATTGAATTATCCAGGAAAGATAAAACTTTTGAACAAATGAACAAAGTGGCTTTATATGAGGGAGAAGCTTATCAACACTTAAAAGCATAGTTTTAAAAAAAAAGAAACAAAGAAAAGATTGAGGACTAACAATGAATACACAAATGTCCCACTACTTATAGAGAAAGGGTGACTTTAAAATTCATACATCTGAATAGAGTACATGTGAACCTTGCAGATATGTCCTAAGAAATGATTTGTGCTTACAAGTGCCATACAAATTTAATATACTAATAATACCATTCAATTATATCCAATTAGATTCTATTTATCTCTTTATTTTCACACCAGACCCTTTTGTTTGTTTTCGTGACAAATACATATTCTAGAAAACTTGTTTGCTAAGGACAATTTAAATTTAAAGTAAAGCTATTTATTTGCAAACTTCAGGCTGTTTACAAAATTGATTACATAGGAAAGTGATATAGTGTAGGAAAAAAACCAAGTCCCTGATATAATTAGTGAAGCATGTCTTGGCACTCTTTTCTAGGGAGAATGAACCATATATTCTTTTTACTGCCTCCTTTAAGCTGACCTAGAGCAAGGGCTCCAGATACGTGCAACCTGGATTCATACATTCTTTGTACGGTTGTACATTTTATTAATGTTTTAGACCACTGTACAGAAAAGGGGATAATAATATTTATAGATAATGCAAAGTAAGAGGGAAAGACCAACATATAGGATTCAAAAAAGATTTTGAAAGCCTAGAAAATGGATTTAAGTTAGCATGATGTGATTAAGAATGGATTAATGTAAACTCCTACATTAAAGTTTGGGACATATGAAAAGGGGAAAATTTGATTCAATATATTTTTTCAGGAAAAAAATGGTTGATTTTGTTGACTATATGACAAAGAAAACAATAGTGCTGCATTACTACTAAAAATTCCCTATTACTTTTTTGGAATACTTTGATGGAGTAGTTCATTAAGTCCACCAAATGTACTGCCTATTATGTGCCGGGCATTGTGACAATCTATGAGAAATTCAGAGTCTGTGTAGAAGATCATAAGGTTTGCTAGCTCAAGAAATAAAATAGTCCCATTGACCCTTTCATATTCCTATGGGAAACCTACTATGGATAAGATTGCTGTTGGTTTTAGAATGGCAACAGACAGTAGAACATAGCCTGTAATTTATTACAGATCATAGGACATAGAAATGATTTTCTTTAACTTTTAGGCTTATTACAAAGTGATAACCTCAGGAAAATTCAGTATTCAATAGATGAATTAATTATATACCCACATTGCACATATATTCTTGCACAGAGAATTCATAGTTAAATATTCAGAGAGTTTAACTCTGGAAGCAGTAAGATTATGTCTTGGTGTTAATGTGGATGGAACTCCCCCCCAAAAATAAACATATTCCACTTCCAGCTCTCAGTAGGCCTCAGTTCCTCAGCAATGCTACCCTCTCAGATTGCCCCAGATCTTTTTTTCTTTTTCCTTATCAGTTTTTATTTAGGAAACTTGAACTTCTGAAGTGAGTTAGATTTTGAAAAGAAGGATTTTAATCAATTAATTTAGTAATTTACCCAATTTACAAGACAAAGGCTTAGGAAGTGAGATAATTTTCCCAATCTTGCAATGTAATTTTTTTGTTTTTCATGAGATGACAAGCCTGTAAAGTCCACTGAGTTCTGGCAGCTCCATTTTAACCCTGGCTAGATCCACTCCATCCATCCTGCTGTCTTAGGCCTCGCTTTCTGGCTTCACCTACATGTGCAAATTCCATATGCAGCACTCTGACCACTCTCTCTGTCCTTTCACTTTATACCGCTGTACAAAGCCCAATACTGTTGTTACACTTATTTGCAAAACTGTGCACCTATTTTAGTTTACTTGTACATTATTTTTAAACACTTGTAAGTAATAATGGCCAACATATATAAAGTGTGTATTATGTACCTGACACGGTTCTAAGTTCTTTACATAGAATAACTCAGGTAGTCCCCTGTCTTAGTCTGTTCAGGCTGCTATGATAAAATAGTTTAGACTGGGTAACGTATATGTACATAGCAGGAATGTATTGCTCACAGTTCTGGGGACTGGAAAGGCTAAGATCAAGGTGCAGAGAGATGTCTGGTGAGGTCTGCTTCCTGTTTCATAGATGGTGGCTTGTCTGCCTCCCCACACGGTGGAAGAGATCAACAAGCTCCCTCAGGGCTCTTTAATAAGGGCACTAATCCCATTCATAGGGGCTTTGCTCTTTCTTGAAAGTGCTTCTTAACATTATGGCCTTAGGAATCAGGTTTCAACATATGAATTTGGAGGACACACATCTGTTAGATCATTGCATCTTCCAAATAGTTGCTATTATTAATTCCAAATGTTATTAGTCTATTATGTTTTGACCCAGAGATCCTTCTATAACAGAATAGCACTGAAAAATTTAAAGCGTTGCTTTTTATAGCGAGCACTGAATAGACTTCCTGGGGAAGATGTCATATAATCTGATGGATGATGACATTTTTTAATAAGGAGAGATTAAATAAAGTGGGAAGGAATGGGACAGTGAAATGTACACCCCGGGTACAGATAATAGGCATAAAGTACAGAAGTCAGGAAATACAAGGTGCATAAGAAAAATATCCAGAAAGAAGGCAGACAATTAATCACAAAGGGCTGAATGCCATGTTGCAGACTTGGGGCTTTATTCTATTAACATAAAGAAAACATGTGCCCTTTTCAGGAGCAGAATGATTTGACTCCCCATATGTAAAATAAAGAAAAAAAGCATTAACTGACCACCACTTCACATGTCATAAGTTTGATCCATCCTTCCTGGAATTACTGTATTCTGGCAAAAGTTCCCAAGTGAAAACTAGAGAGGCAATAGGTGAGGTCTTCATCTTTTGACCTTTAGGCTACTTCATTTTTAAATGACTCCTGAGCTATTGTCAGTACAACAGGTGAACCCAGCTGAACCCAAGCACATCTTATGCACCTACCAATATACTGATACCCCAAACCACAGATAGTGTCTGTATCTTTGTTAGTTATCTGAACTTATGCATGTGAGGTTTGACTAGAACAAAAGGCTGATATTTTCACAACCATGCTAGAACTTACACCTTCACATAAGAATTTAACTTTACTTATGATGGTGTTGTCAAAAACTGTAGGGAAAAACGTTCACACCCAGGTTCTACCACAAATGAGAAGAACAGCTTTCTCATTTTACAAATACGTAACTGAGGCCAGATGAAATTTAAGTTTAAATTACCCATTCTATCCACTCTTTCTAGCACCAAAATGGCTTTTGACTGTTTGGAAAAATAAAATTTATACCCAAAGGATAGATATTTGCTACCATTTTTCAGCACTTACCATGTTCTGTGAACTGCAGTAAGTAATACAGATTTATGATTTATTACTTATGTTAAGCCATGAGGAAACCTTGATATAGTTGTGTTAGGCACTGATAAAATGGCTAGACATCCTATAGTGGGATGAAAATGGACATAACTGAGATAAAGGCAGTCACCAATATAGTCTATATACAGTCTGTATATAAAATTAATACTTTTGTAACATGGTGGTTGAGAGGTGGCAACCTGGTCTAAGTTTCTGGATTTATAATCTGACTGAACACTTGATGCCTGATCTTGGGCTATTTATTTGTACCCTCCCTTGGATTCTTTTTTTTTTTTTTCTTTTTTAATTGTAGTAAGACATACAGTATACACATTAGGTTTGGCACAGTGCGTGGTGCTGGCAGCTGTCTGGTTGGCTGACGGAACTTGAGCTGGGAAAGCATGTCTCTTGTTCACAAGGCACCCACCCCATCCTTCAGTCCAGGATTCTCCATGGGCCTCCTCGGGGCAGCATTTCAAGACAATGAAACAGAAGCTGCAAGGCTTCCTGATGCCCAGGCTCAGAACTGCTACATCATTCCACCTGCCCAGTGGTTTTAAGGTCACGGTCATCTACCATGTTCTATTGGTCAAAGCTCCTCATGTGTTCAGCTCAGATTCAAGAATGAGAGAAACAGACCTACCTCTTGACAGGAAAAGTAGCAGTCATATGGTTAAGGGACATGCACATAAAATGGAAAGAATAGACGTTCCTCTTTATTTGCCATCTACAATAGTGACATTAAGGAGTTAGGACTTTAGGATAAAGAGGAGCTCAGCTTCTTAGGGCTTTAAGAGAGGGGTAACAATATGATCAATTTTGCTTTTTGATTACTCTACAGTATGAAGAATAGATAGAGAAAAGAAGACTATAGAGGATCCAGTTGGGGTACAGTTATGGTAACCTAAGCAATAGATGATGGTGGCCAGAAATAGGTAATGGCAGTGGGACAAATGGAGGGGGACAAAAGGAGAATCCTAACAAGGTACAAAATCAAAAAGCTTGGCAAATATGACTGGCGTCTAGAATAACAAGTCTTATTAACTTGCCCTCTTTCACATCATCTGAGTTAAAGAACTTATGGACAAACTAAATAAAGCCCAAGTACTACAAGCCATGGGTTTAAAAGAAATACAATAAAAAAAATTAAAGTTAGTCAAAGAAGGAAACATTCAGCTGCTAGTGACACTCATTATCATTCAAGTGTCCAGTGATACAGTGGAACGGTGGAAAATCTATTAAGAATTACTTGATATCATACTTTTACAATGCCACTTCCAATAGGACTTTAATTTACATTCTATAAATTATGCAATGTTTTATAAAGCAAGTGAAATATTTTAGTATTCTAAAGTGCAACACTGTATTCTTGGCAGCTTAGAGTTTTGAACATATAATTTCACATTCCCTGATTCGGTAATAAGCTTTCCAAAAGGTGAGACCTGTAGAAATGTTGAAATGAATTATTCCATCTGCTTGTCAATTTTTTAGAAAGTAATTTCCACATTAAGTACTGTTCACATACAAACCCTAATGGGGATGTCTGATATGCCTATGGTAAATGCCTAAAGTAAGTTAACATTTAATCAGGAATGTTTGTTTTAATCCTTATGGAGATATTAAAGGTAAACACAGAGATAGCAATTGAAATGGACTCTCTCTGTTTGTCAGAAGTATGTACTTTAAGCCTGGAAAAGAGGAAAGGGTCTCTTGTAAATACCTCATTAAAACACACTGAGACTCAGTGGGTGGTACTTTTCCAAAGGAGATCAAGACAAACCCTTCAGAATTTATAGAGGCCTAACATGGGCCACTCTGACATGAACAATAGAATTTAATTACTTTAGTGGCAGCTGATCAGTTACAGAAAACATCAGAGACATTGTTTTGTGGCATTGAGGACACAGTGTTGGAACAAATTAGTATAGTCAAGATTCTCTACATAATTGGCATTTTGAAATGTCAGGTGCTGAATGGAAGGTGTGCCCTGATCAGTTTAGAGAAGCTCTAGAAACTCAACTACGTAAGTACATCAGGGACTTTCAGGCGGGCCGCTACAAGGCAGTACATGTGCAGAGATCTCCAGAAGTGCTTGAATAGTTCCATTCCCAATTTGTCTCAATTCAATCTTTCAGTCACTTAGTATGTCCTTTATGGTTTTCTAAAAAATTGATGCAATGCTTGTAGTAAATGAAATAATTCAATAATGCAGATTTTAAAAACTTTGCTCTTCATTGCATAGATACATTCTTAGATAATTGAGTGAGGGGCTAAGGAGGATTACTAATTACACATAGAAATTATATTTAACATGAATGGAGAATGGAGAGAGTGATGTGGCATTTTTATGCATCAAAATATTATGCAGGCTTATAGGAACTTTCAAGGGAAGAGACTTCCTGAATGAGGTGAGGAAAGTCTTTCAATCTATTTAAAAGAAATTATTAAAGTAATTGTTAAAAATAAGAGCATTTTTTACACCATAGTGTAGGTTAATCATGAAAGGGGTATTTTGACAAAAGCCAGTGGAACGGAAGAGGAAAAGTAAGACGATATGTAGGTAATGGCTCCAGACAAAACAATGTTTTTCAAGGCAACTTAGCAAGTATCTTGGGGGGATGGTGTTTCAGTGGCCCATTCAAGCGTTACAGTTGGATAAAATCTGTAAGGTCAACCAGGCTGAACCCCTTCATAATGAGTCGAAGGGCAAAAGGATGAGCTTAAACTTTGCTTTTTCCTTCACATCAAATGTCTTGAGGGGCCCGTGGACCTTAAAGCCACTGGGCCGATGCCTGATTTCCCTTCTGATGTAATGGTTTTTGCAGTCTGAGGAGTTGAAACCCCAGACTTTTTCTACAGCTTTGAAAAGCATCTTATGTGGGGTCGGGGGGAAGCCTCCTTTCCAAGGCTCCCTTTCCTCCCTCCTTCTCCACCAAGATGTGGTCTGAACTCTATCATAAAAGAGAAGTCACAGCTAATGAGAAATTGGGAAGGCGACAGCAAGGGAGCGGGAATCGCCGTGGCCGAGAAACAGGAAAGGACGTTTCCTTGCTTAATAAATATTTATTGCAAGTGTCTGCCAATTACCTTTTAAAGATTTTTATACACGTCCTGTCTTTCATCTTTTTCATGTCACAGATTACCCAAATTGTGAAAACGACGCGTGACAGGTAAATGTAGATTTACATGCAAATTGCCTTTGCTAACCGTGCCTTTAAGTGGAAAAAAAAAAGATTTAGGAATTTATTGGTTTCCTCATTAATTCTTGCTTTTTACAAAATTCAAATATTCAGTATCAGTTGTAAGTATAAAACCATTTGTTGAGCTTTTGTTTGGCTACTTTAACCCTTCCCTGCTCTTTCTAGAAATCTCTGTATTGACTAAAAAAAGCTAAGCCTCCTATGGCTAGTTTTTCACATCTCCTTTCTGTTTACAATGGACATGGAAGGGATGAACTCCGGGTCCAAATTTATGTGTTTGGTTTACACATATCTCGGGAGGGGTCCCATTATATGATCCCAAGAGGATCATAAAGCAGGGTTGGGCTAGGGAAGGAAGAAAATAAAGAAATGAGGAATGGGAGGGAGGGAGGAAAGGTCTAATACCCAAATTGATGATTTCAAAAACCCATGGTTAAAAACCATGTTATTTCCAGTTTTCCTTCCACTGGAAAGCTTTTAAGTGTCTGCTCTAGAGCACAGATTACTATAACCCAGACCAGCGTTGAGAGCAACTGCTAAGATTACATTAGAAATTGTTTAACCAACAGAAGATTTTGTCTTTATTTAAGACTTTCAACATGGAAAGAAAAACATCACTAATCAGATAGGTGCAAACTTAAATTTTCCAGAAAATTCTGGGCTAGGTTGTGATTTCTCCCCTTGGTTCTCTCTTTTTATGTGTCCCCTTTCCAATCCATGGCCCTTCAGGTTTCCTTAGTCCTGCAGGTAAGAATCAGGCAGGTTAGTTGATAATCTATTGATTTGACAAGGGGAGCAATCCTTTCTTGCCAGAGACCGAAGGGTAGAAGTCTGTAAGGGGGCTGCCGTGTAAGAGATATTGAAATATCCACAGCTCAGGAACAAGTAAATAATCATAAGGGCTATTTAATCTCATGAAAATATGGCGTTCCTATATATATTTATAGCAATGCTTCTGAGTTTTGCTAGTAGTACTTAGCTAGTACTTAGCTAGTAGTACTTAGCAAAAAAGTACTGAAAGTAATTTGGACTTGAGAAACACAGCAGACAGTTGCCTGTCCTCATATTATGAGATAGCCTCAGGGCTGTACTCAAGTGCAAAGAAATACCAAAAACTTATCCTTTGTTAAATTTGTCATAAAGCTGCTGAAACCCAAGTTTCCAAGCTTGGACCACAGTGAGTGCTGGGACTTGGATGGTATTGAGTGAGGAAGGGAAGGGAAATATGGTTATAAAGCTTTCAATGAGTGCTTTGGGTGTAAATGCCTAGAGATCTCATAAATAAGAGACAGACTTCTCCAATCCTAAAGTGATTGGTGGTTATTTGATTTCCAGTTCAAAATCATGATTCCCTTTCATAAAGAATTTGGTATATTTAATTTTGTATTTTTAAAATATCCCTCTAATTTTCTAAACTTCAGGACCACAAAACCTGGGTCATTGCTGCAGGTGTTCTAAGAGTTAATTCTCCTTTATGAGTTTAAACTGATTCAGGATGTTAGAAAGAAGAGCGGGTCAGAGTAGTCTGAGGAATGAGAGGTCTGTAGAATTCACCAGGCCTAGACAGACACAAGCAGGACTCTCCTGGGTTCAGGCCCAAATCCTCTTGTTTAAAGGCATTTTGTTTTCTTTCCTTCCCTGTAGTTTTCAATCTAGCGGATAAATTTCCCAAAATTTTACCACTAGTTTCACAATGCGCTATCACCTATTATCTTCATGTTCTGGAATTTGTGATATAAAGAACAATGTATAGCCAATTAAAGTTTATGTTATGTTTTAATGAATCAGTGTAAGTTCTTGCTAACCTGAATCCCTAACTTCCTTTAAAAACCAACGTGCAACTGTGGCTAATTGGAACATAGGAGATATTCAGGGCAACTTGACTCTCAGCTACACACCTCAACCTTGGTCCAAATACACCTTCTACTTACATTAATTTTGCTTGTTTCTTCCTTGAGATTGAAGATGTTACTTTTGATTATTGCTTAAAATGTTTTAAGTTTATGTATTATGATTACATAATTATATTTATTAAGAAGTACATGGTTATAAGGGCATTAAAAAAATGGTTGGAGTTTACAATGCGTTCCTGTTTCCCTACCACCACCTGGTGGCAGTGTTCCTAAAATACTCAGTGTTAAAAAAACGTTTTTTGGCTTCAAGTGCTAAAACAATGTTTACACAAGAGAGTAGGGAGGGGAAGCCCTTGCACGTACACAACTGTATTAAATTTTGTTCTACTTGTTTATTTTGTGACAGCCCTTTAATAAATCAGTCATGAATTTGATGGAATACATCCTGTTTCTTCTTTTTTTTTTTAACTTTTGAGATAACACATCTGGCCTTTTGATTCAGTATCTGAATGTTTTTAATAGCAATTAAAATAAATCCTAGGCAATGAGAAAGACTATCCTTGGTGTTACTGCATCTCCTAACTTGGGGGAGGCTAGGTGTAGAGCAGGAGTGTCCTGTGCTTTTAGGATTCTCTCCACGCATTTCTCAGTGTTTTATGCTTTTAAAGAAAGCGTTAAAAAAAAAACCAAACATCATCATCGATCACCTTATTACTGAGATTTTATGAATTCTTTATCCTTTGAATGATCTGGAATTGTATTGGCTGTATTAAAGTATGCTGATCATCCTCATTTTAACACGTTAGGCATTAAGATAAAAACTCATTGCCCGGCTCAGTCAGTGCGCTGGTACTTTCTGTTTCCCGTTTTATAGCAAGGTGGAGATCCTTGTTGAGATTTTATGTACATTCACTAGATTTTCTTGAGCAAAAAAGAAATCCACAGACTCTCTGTATACTAAACAGACCGTTGGCAATATCTACACAGCTGTTGGCGGTATGATACATATTTGGCTAAAAACAAACCCATCTGTATTTAATGCATTATTGCCAAAGTGTAGTAACATGCTGTTTCCAGTCTGAAAACATTGGTACCCTCATGTGAGACGATCAAATTGAAAATCTCACAACATGGCTCTTGCACTTCTTGGCTATAAAGCGGAAAACCTACAAGTGTGCCAGCGGCTGGCAGAGTCTGTCTCCAGCGGCTCGCGTTTGGGGGGTCAGGAGGAGAGCAGCGAACAGACTAGATAATCTTTTCCCTTGATAAATTCTTTAACTCTTATAGCCTGCCTTTCAAAGTAATTCTTCAGTGTCTACTGCCTCGTTGTAAATGTATTTTTATGGATTAAAAAGAAATATATTTTAATACCAGAAAAAGATAGAAAGTACAAAGAAGAGAGAGTAAAGGATGCTTCCTTTATTCAACTAGTTTATTTCTTCACAGCTTATTTATATGTGCAATTTTTAAGTTATAATTATTAATATGATCATTCCATCTACCGAGCTCATCGTGCCTGGTAACAAGATAGACCAAGAGAAGTCAGGCAACTTGCTAAGCTTGATGACATCTTAAGTGCTCAATCAAGGATCTGAACACAGGTTTGACTTTGTTAGAGCTGGGACTGTACTCATCACCTCACACTGAAAAATAATAACATTCAAAAATGTCCTCAGAGGTCAATAGGATACAGATAACTTTTTATTATTATTTATTGAACTTTTATTTATTAAATCATAACTGTGTTCATTGCTGCATTTATGGTGTTCAGTGTACTGATTTGATATACAATGGGAAATGCTTACATCAAACTGATTAACACATCCATCACCTCACTTGCTTATTTGTTGTGGTAAGACAATTACACTCTTTTCTTCATAGTTTTGAAATGTACCCTTGCATTATGCACATAAGGTGGGGTCCCCCCAAATATCCTCTCTAGTCCAGAAAGTGGGAAGGAAGAGGAGGCTGGACAATGTTTTTACAATAATTTAAGATGCAGTGGAGATTTTATAAACCAGATTATACAGTGACTACAATGGTATGCAAAAGCCTAGTGTGGTCTTGAGTGAAATATTTACAAATATGCTAAACTGTATCTATATAAAATTAGATATGGGATTTCCTCGTATCTATCACTTAAAGAAAAAAATGTGTTAGCTAATGAATTTTTTAACTTAATTAGTGTAATGGAATTTTCCTCTAAATACTAGCACTTATTTTATTTGACAAAACACTGAACAATTTGGGAAGATTCTTGTAGTTTTTTCATGATTTGAATAATGCATAGCTTTTCCTCATTATAGGCAAATGTTCAAATCAACCTCAAAGAAAGCTTCACCTGGAAAGCTCTAACTAAATGAGCATTTTTTTTCTCTGCCTACCAGGAGCACCAGCTCCCATAGTAAATAGTCAACAGCTGGAGTGGTAACAGGGAACTCTCAATGCAGCTAATGAGAGCCCTATATTTCACAGCTCAGAGGCTGTAAAATACTTGTTTTAGGAAAAAAGGTATTTACAGAAATTTCACTTGTTAGGGTATAAATCCAAGAAACTGTTGCTTTTAAAGAAATGAACTCTCTGCACTAATAATCAAATTCATAGAACTATAAAATGTAAATAAAGATAATTTAGAAAGTGATTGGTTTTGTAATATGTAATGTCACAATTCCATCCAAACAACCAAGATGGGTCTGGAGTACGATTAAACCTAAGAAGGAATATTTTTAAAACATTATTTTCCCCTATTTCTCAAAGAAAGGATGGGAACATTATGGAAATGTTCAACTAAATGCTGCAACAGTGCATGATACGGAAAATAGATTAGTCCCGATGCACGGCAGCATCTTTGGATATATATTTTTAAACATGTTGACAAAATGCCACTTCCCCAGGAAGCCATTCTAAATAATTCAAATTAACTCTGAAAAAATGTTTGTCGAGACTTTTGTTTAATTCAAACTTCTCTCCTGTCCCTAACGTGCATTTGTTTGATTTTTGCTCAAAAATATTTAGAAGAAATATTGCAGGCACCTCTCTGACATACATATTACCTAAAATCCTAGGACAATGGGAGAGACTTGGTCATAGTATTTTCATGTTCGAGAAGAATCCAAGTGTTCAGGAGAACAGACAAAAACAGAAAGAAAGATGTAAGAAAGTGAACAGCAGTGTTTGAGTTGAGTGAGAAAGATGAGATGCCAGACCTTTAGAAAGTTGGACACAAAGGGATATAGAGCCAGAACAGAGGAGACGTGCTAAGGCTCCAAAGACAGGAAACTAGCAAGGGGAGAATAATGTTTGATTCTAGGAGCAGCGTCCCTCAAACTCCTTTACTCTTCAAAGCACTCATGTAAATGATGAAGGGTTGACCTTGCTTCAAAGGTAAAATGGGAATGGTGGAGCCTTAAACTATGTGAAATAACATGCATAGCAATATCTAATACACCCTGTCCCTTTTTAGATTAGTAGATGTTTGACTAGTGATCATTTAGGCTTCACTTTACAGATTCTAAACTGAGCTTCAAAGCAATTCAAGGGAATTCCACGTAGACGCTCATTTGTTTTTGTTTGTTTTTAAATGTGTGTAACGTACCTAGCACATCCTAGCCCGTTGTAGGTTCTCATTAAACTGTTGTTACCATGCACTTCACTCTGGGGTTTGCCAAGAGCTCCATATCTTCTCACTATTCAGAAGTCATGATGGAGGGCCAGCCTGGTGGCTCATACCTGCAGTCTTAGCACTATGGGAGGCCCAGATAGGAGGTTGCTTGAACTCAGGAGTTCAAGACCAGCCTAAGCAAGAGTGAAACCCCAGCTTTACTAAAATAGAAAAATTAGTCATGTAGGCATCAAAGGAATGCCTGTAGTCCCAGCTACTCAGGAGCCTGAGGCAAGAGGATTGCTTGAGCCCAGAAGTTTGGGGTTGCCATGAGCTATGAGGATACCACTACACTTTACCCAGGGTGACAGAGTGAGACTCTATCTCAAAAAAAAAAAAAAAAGAGTCACTTTGGCATCATTTGATAAGATCTAAGAAAAGTATTACTATGAAAATCTGTTCTTGGATACAACATTAAAAACTTAATTTGTAAAAAACAAGGTGGTCCTCTTCACAACATCTAAATAAGCGAAAGGCTTTACCAACTCCCTTTCCTTGCTTTGGTCTCAGAAAGAATTGTTTATCTTCATTCTCAAACTAAAAGCCCCAGTGACTCTCCTTCTGCCCTACTCCTTTCATTGCGTCATTCCATCAAACACTGTCTTGGACACTTGCGACTCACTTTCTACGTGGTGATGGTGAAGGGCACTTGACCTCCCTCTGAGCTTATTCTCCCTTTCTTATACAATCAATGGCTTTACACACAAACACAATGTAACAAAGTTAAAAGCAGAACTGTGGTGGCACCTGTGGCTCAGTGAGTAGGGCACCAGTTCCATATACTGAGGGTGGTGGGTTCGAAACCGGCCCCGGCCAAACTGCAACAAAAAAATAGCTGGGTGTTGTGGCAGGCACCTGTAGTCCCAACTACTCGGGAGGCTGAGGCAAGAAAGTCACCTAAGCCCAAGAGCTGGAGGTTGCTGTGAGCTGTAATGCCACAGTACTCTACCAAGGGTGATAAAGTGAGACTCTGTCTCTTAAAAAAAAAAAAAAAAAAAGCAAAACTGGATTTGATGTCATTATCCAGTGACCACTGTCCCCGTCTCTTTCTTTTTAGAATTTCAGAAAAACAACTGATACTTAGTTGCTCCAAGTACACATCACTCATCACTCACGGGTCCTTGATTTCTGGATAACTGTCCCACCTCCTTTTGTTACTCTGAAACTGCTTTTTTCCCAGGGTTGACAGTAATCACATCTCATCAATCATCTCATCACACAAAATAGATTGGTGATGGTTACACAACTTGGTAAATACACTAAAAACTACAAATTATGCAGTATAAATGGGTGAATTGCATGATCTGTGAATTATATTTCAAGAAGCTTGATACATATATATACGTATATGTATGTGTGTGTGTGTATATATATATATATATACACACACACATACATACACGTATTTGTGTGTGGGGAAGGAGGAGAGGAAAGAGAGATATCAAACAGACCTGTACACAATGAGTGTTCCATCTCCCCTTGACCTGGCTGCTGTTTGCAGCATGGTCTTCGCCCTGGCACATTTGAGTCCCACTAGTCTCAGCTTCTTTTGTGTTGCCTTACGGTTCTCCTCACACTTCTCTGACTCTTTCTGCCCCATCCCTGTCAGTGTTTCTTCTTGCTTCCCATCTCCTTTGAACTTGAAGCCTTCAACAACGCTCTGGATATTTTCCCTGTCAGTGGAATTTCTCAGCCATTTTCTTTTATCACTTCAACTATTACTTCTCTTTTCACGAGATCTATGTGCATATCCCCAGCAGCTCAGACACTCTCTCCTAAAATTGTACCTTGACTCTCTGCTGGCAGTGCTTGCTTGGACAGCCCTATTCAAAGGTAAGTTTGACCCTTATTTATCAGGTAAATGCTTCCTATTTACTTGTCTTTATTTAAGTCTCTCAGGAGAAGCTGAGTATGAGACCAGAAATAGAAAATGTGGCAAAAGACTGCCGAAATTTTAGCCTCAGGACAAAAAGGAAGTAGGTTTTTGAGAAAGTGAAAACAGCACAGCCTGGGCATTAAATTGTATATTAGGATGTGGCAGTTGTATTATTGAGCCTGTCAAGCTACCTGCTTTTCTCCGTCTTTCTCAGCCCAGCTCACTCTCTCTACTTCCTCACCTCTAATTCACTCCTTAGCTCACTGAGCTCTGGCTTGCATTCCCACCACTTCTCTGAAACTACTTTGGCAAAGATCATTAAGATGACCTCATTGCAAATTCCCTGATGGTTTCATCCTTATCTTATCTGAAATAGCTTTCAACTCTCAAACTTCTTTTAGAAATACAACTCTCCTTTGCTCTCTATGAAACAAACACATTGGACTGTTCTTCTACCTTTTATCCTACCTTACTTTCTTCACTGGTTCCTCTTGTACTCTCCACATTACACCTGGCAGTGAGCATTCTTTCTTTGACCTTTCCTTTAATCTGCATGCTTTCTAGTGGGGCAGCTGAGCAGCAATCCCCTCTTGTGTTTAGACCCCTGAATTCAACCACCAGCTAGACACAGTCATATGGCTGTTCACTAGGCAACTGTGATTATGTCAAATATATATTTGATCTTCATTCCCATTTCCTGGAATGTAATTCCTAAAATCCAAGGAATCTCTAAGGTACTCTTTTTGTATTCTTATGTTGACTGATAGCTTCTGAATAGAGCAGGTCACTAGAAAGACAAAAGCATGATAAAAGGCTTGGGACCTGGTGAGCACCTCCCAGTACTCTATGAGAGGAGATGAACTGAAGGTCAAGTTGATCACCAATGGCCAATAGTTTAATCAATCATCCTTTCATAGTGAAGACTCTATAAAAACCCATGAGGACAGGGTTCAGAGAGCTTCCTGATATCAGAACACATGAAGGGCCCTGAATAGGGGTGTATCCCCAAGGAGGGCATAGGAGCTCCATGCATACCTTGCCCTATGCATCTCTTCATCAGTATCATTTCTAATATCCTTTATAATAAATTAGTAAACATAAGTGTCTCCCTGAGTTCTGTGAAATGCTGAATCAAATTAATCAAACCCCAAGAGAAAGTCATGGGAACCCCAACTTGAAGCCAACTGGTCATATATTCTGGAAGCCTGGACTTGTATCTGGTGTCTGAGGGTGGATAGTAGACATTGTCTCCAGGGTGAGAGTGTCAGAATTGAATTGGAGGACTCTTACTTGATGTGTGTTGAAGAATTGATTGCTTGCCTGGTGGTGGAAGGATCCCCCATCCTGTCCCTCTACATTGTTCTGTGTTGATGATTGTGGTGGTGTGAGAGAGGAACAACAGTTTAATTTTTTTTTTCCAAATAGCAGCCTAAATGCAAGTGCCTATAACTGAGCTCTTCATCTACCACCCATTCCCAGCCAGGGTTCTCTCCTTCCTGTTCTCCAAATAGTATGTGTGGAACAAATAAAAGGAGAAAATGAAGGGGGAAATGAGGAGAGGAGAAGGCAGGAAAAGTAAAAACTGTGTATTCAAAGAGTACCATCCTAACATTCATGAGACTTTTCTGCAGTACTTATTTGTGGTCTTGAAGAGCCATGCTCATGGAAATGGTTTAATTCTTACATAAGGAAAATTCCTGCCCTCCACTGCCCTTTCCCTTTTGGTGTCCCTCAACTGGGGCTCTACTTAAACAAACAAACAGAACTATTCTAACTTCTCCACCTAATCTACACTAATCAGTGATACAACCACAAAGTTTAAATCTTAGTGTCTAGGAATGACTAGGACATCTTTAGAGAATTAAGTCTTGTTCTTGGTAGAAAGATCACAGAGATTCAGAGGCAGCCTAACTAGAACTACATATCTATTTTATGTATCAAACACATACAGGGCACTAATCCTGTATGTAGCATTTTCTAAGCATTACTATGCATTAAATCATGGACTTTTACAATCTACAGCTGTGCAGTGTAGCAGAGCTACTTTACTCCTTTGTACCCTTCAGCTGGGGTAACTGAGCCACAAGGAAGTTAATACAATGTCCAAGTGACAAAGGTAAGAAAATGTCTGAGACTGAATTGAAACTTAGGCAGGCTGGCTTCAGACCCAGGCCGATAACTACCAGATTGCACACTTTCTCTTGAGGGTGAATGAGTGAGTGCTCATTTAGTGTAATTTCATGGGTATTAAGAAGGCTCGGTTTCCTTGAAATGGCCTCCTATCATCAATTTGCTGATGCCTAAAATTCCAGGTCAAAGCCTAATCCCTTTAGTGAAACACAGAGATCTCTATTCAAATGCAAATTAAACTTTATCTGTCCTTTTTACCTTAGTACAAATTGATTTAGCAAGATATTTTGTGACAGCAATTTTGATGGTGGCAATGTCCAAAGAGACACTGGGACTCAGATTATAAAGTAGGAGGTTTCAGAGAAGGGGAGTTAGGGGGAAGGGAGTGGCTGGATTGGCTCAGGCATCACTGGATTGGCTGTGCAGATTTAGGGGAAGTATCATTGTCAGTGTATGTGTGTGTCTGTGTGTGTCTGTGTGCGTGTGCCCGTATGTATGCACACATGTGGGCTTGAGCAGGGAGGAGTTGGAGAAAAAAATGTCTTCTGTGTTTTTACTGATGTATTGCAGGTTTCAAAATTTCCATCCAAGTATCACAATAGACCTAAATTTTCTACAGAACAGATAGAGGTTTCAACCTACAGGACATAATCCCTGAAGGGGCTGTGGGATTATTACAATGTAATCCTTGAATTTATTCATTTACCCAGCATTTGCTTTTAGATGAATAAATAGTCTTATAAGATTCACTCATATATATATTACTACTTTTTAAATGTATGGATTCTAAATTTTTAAATTTATTTTAAAATAAGTCTATAATATCTTTTTTCACTATAAGTATTCTCAAAAAATTAAAGCAGAGATAAGTGAAGACGTTGCATATTTAAAACTTATACTTAAAACCAGTGATATCGAGAAAAAATCTGGAATCAAGTTGAGTAAGTTTGGCATTCTTCAAAGCACCTTATTTATTTATGTAAACGAAGATGCTGCACTCAGGATAACATCTTTTCATCAGCATTCATCTTGGAGTGAATAGATAGAAATATGTTGAGGAAGAGAAAGAACCCATCTCTGAGTCAGCACTTTGGATAGCGCACAGGTACTGTGCTTTCCTGTTGAGGACAGCAACACACAACCTTTACTTGCATTTCTTTACCTTTCCCTCTTTAATTCAGCAATTAAAACACTTCTAACAGGTAAAAACTCAAGCTCTGGTTTCCTAACAATTATCATATATAGAAACAGTAACAAGATCAGTGAGGATATGCTCATTGAAATACCCATTGGGCCACAGACATCAGCTGCATTTGGGATCAAACCAGGCTATTAAACCACAGGCCAGAGCGTCTGTGATTTGCATGAGTAATTAGAAATGATTAATAGAATGCCTTGCTTAATTAAACTTATCTCATAAGGGCACCTCTTGAAAACTCATAAGCTTAACAATTCATAATCACCCTAAATATGCTGGGTATATTTTTTTTTTACTCCAATGAAGAATTTTGTGACTATTTAAAATAGACACGATTTAATGGCATAAGCCACATATGTATTAGATGTCACTGGAATTTAAAAATGTTTAGAAGGATGTAGAAAACACAAAATTAGAATGTTTCAGGGGAGGCTATAAGAAAAGAAGATAGGTTATGTCCCCATTCAGTAATATGCCTAAGTCTTTAATGTAAGGGTCGCAACATTTAAGAACAATGTTCAGTCAAATGTTTGCCCAGATTTTAGTTCAAGAGTTAAGATAAAGAATGAGAGAAAATCTGTTTATTGCCTTCAGGGTACCAAGCTACAGAATGAATGTTGCCATAAATACAAAAGAGAATGAAGAATACTTTTAAAACTGAAGGGCATATAATAAAATGAGGAAAATACTAAAAACAAAAAACAAAAAACATTGCTTGTATGCCAAATTATTTAGCTGCAATTTTTGAAGTCAGGGAAGATGAGTTTAAAGCAAAAGTTAAAGAGGCCAGAAAGGCAGGGAAAGACCAAGAGTCTAAAACCTACAGACTCTTGTTAATTTCTCAGAGGCACTGGCACTGTGGCTCGAAGGAGTAGGGCGCTGGCCCCATACGCCAGAGGTAGTGGGTTCAAACCAAGCCTGGGTCAAAACTGCAAAAAAAAAATTTATCAGAGGCACAATAATATGTCACCAGCATTTTCATCTTTAGTAGGGTGATTCTTTCTTGCATTTCAAAACAAGTTTCTCTTGAAGTACTGTTTTCTTTTTTTCTTTTCTTTTCTCTTTTTTTTTTTGAGACAGAGCCTCAAGCTGTCCCCCTGGGTAGAGTGCTGTGACATCAGGCTCACAGCAACCTCCAGCTCCTGGGCTCAAGTGAGTCTGCTGCCTCAGCCTCCCAAGTAGCTGGGACCACAGGCGCCCGCCACAACGCCCGGCTAGTCTTTGGTTGCAGCCATCATTGTTGTTTGGCGGGCCAGGCTGGATTTGAACCCACCACCTTAGGTGTATGTGGCTGGTGCCTTAGCCACTTGAGCCACAGGTGCCGAGCCAGAAGTACTGTTTTCTAGAGAAGTTCCCCTCTTTGTTTCCCCCTTTCTGTCACTTGCTTGTCTCCATTTCCTTCTAATTACCCTTCCTACTTGTTATTAGGATAAAGGTCTCATCATGATCCAAGAACTAGATATTTTTGAGGATCTCACCAATTTTAATACATATTTCCATGCATAACACATTGATTTTAGGCTAAAAAACATTTAAAAATATTCCCCATAGAGTATTTTAAATAAATCCTTATTGATGGCTCTCCTAATACGATGATGAAAGTAGACTTAAGATATTGGGAAAATGAGTATTGCGAGCCATTAGAGTCTTCTGAAGTACTCATGATTGTTTGCTTATATGCTTAGTGGAATGCTTGATTGCATACTTTGCTCTGGGTATATTATTCTGTGCTTGTACAAGGATCAGAGCACTGGAAAACTTTGTTTTAGCAAACAATAAATCAATGTTCTAGCATGTGGCAATTTGGAGTTCAACAGTAACTTTAAGACAGCCATCTGTGCCATTAAGAGACAGAACTCAACTGCTTAGCAAAGGTAACCACATTTGTCATATGTAAGGCAGTAGCATTTACTGCTATTTCAAAAAGGCATGCTGTGGCAGAGGTTACTTTTACACAAAGACAATAGAATAAAACCGTAAAACAAATCATTTGGTTAACAGTGAGGCATTTAGTTAGATTCAGGGTTTGTACTGTCACTGAAAACAACTCAGGTGCTGAGTGTTGTAATCCAAATGGGTCATGAATTGTGTTTAGAAGAGAAGATGCTTACACTGGATTTCATTAATCAATATTTTATGGTGACAGTTTTCAACTCTGAGTCTTCTTTTTATCTTTTACCTACTCATTCAATATGCTTTTTTTTTTGTTAAAACAATTGAATTCAACTTAATATAAATAAGCGAGTGTATTGTAAACCTCTCTGTGTGAAGGCATACAGGACAAAGGTCTTAATCTCGAGAAGACTTAAAATTCTATTTGAGAGGATAAAACATGACACAGAAAAATAAGAATAAGGAGATAGAATGCAATCATTACTGTAAGAGAAGGCATTGTGGAGTTTTTGTGCATTTTGCTGCAGGGTATATATTCTCACATTGCTATAAACACTAATCTTTGTCCGTGTATATCTAAGAAATGTCCATTTTCAAACCTAACAGGTTTGCTATGGATCAATAAAGAGCTCATAAAACTGCCCAGAGCCTCTGAACACGGTTTTTTAGTTAGGACCCCTTGAGGACTAGGTCCGTCTCAGTTTTGAATCTCTTACTGTGCTACTACATAACAGGGATTCCATAAACACTTATCCGGGGGAGTTTAGGTAAGGAGAATCTAGTTGATCTGGTGTTCAGAACTAGCTGTTTCTTAACTTAGCATTCATATGCTGCTGACTCTGCAGATGATCCTTGATGTAGTAAAAAAGAAAAACAAATGATCACTGGGATCAAATGTTGAAGATCTCACTACGGAAGGGTAAAGGGTTTATGTGCAAGAAAAAAAGGATACAGAGTGCTGTTCCAAAGACCCTCAGTGAGTAATTTATTATGTTCTAAGAGAAAAAAATAAATTGAGATCCGTAGTGGGTAGCAGAATAGAAAGAGCATCAATCTATGTTCTGTGCTCTTAGTTCTACCATTAATTAGTGGGAGATCTTGGAAAAATTCTGCTACCTCTATGAATCCCAAGATCTACATCCATAAAAAAAAATGGAACAGGGTTTGACCTAGATAATTTTTAAGACTTCTTACATTTCTCCAATGCTATGATAGCATTTTTCAAAACACATTCTGAAAGGACTTAGTAAATGCTCTGTGAGGATGCGCTCTATGAAAAAATAAGTTTGCAAAACACTTGGATAAAAAAATAATTTTTTTAAATGATAGGACTTTTAGCATGCTAATGTTCATTTTATGACCCTCCAGCATGGTTTCATCAAGCTTATTTGACTATAACAGTTTATTTTTATGTAAAACCTATTAGCTAAAGACATGGTCACATTCCAGAGACTGGAGTTTGGCAAATGCACATTTATGATTCTGAAAATTCCTTAATAGCTCTTAGCCAGAACTCATCACAACAACTAATATTCTAGCTAATTCCATGCATCCTTATTGAGTGCTTCTTATGTGAAAAGCTTTCAAATATTATCTCACTGAATCATCACAATGGGTTGGTGATATAAATATTATTATCTCATATTACAGGTGAAGACATTGAGCTCTAAGAGATTACTTTATTTGCCTAATGTATAAAATTATAGAGTGAAGTCGAAATGATAACATTGTAGTCTTTTTCTACAATCATTTCTAACTTGCCTCACAGCCTTTCACAACCACTAAAGCCAACTTTTTTCCTTTTTACCTCAATGACTTCCCCAAGGCAATTTGAGGTGGGTTTCCCTGGACGCAGTACTATGCACAGTGTTCACTGCCCATGTACCACAGACAAGAATAAGTACCTTTCATGATCAGTTGGGGACCACGGCCCTCTAATATTTAACAGTTCAAATACTCACGGGAATATCTGAGGAAAAGGTCTTCCCATGATTACTCCTGGTAATTCTGAACATACCACATCCAATAAAGGAAGAATAAATAAATAATACATATTTCTCCCACCTTGAGAAGCCTATTCTCTAAGGATAAATATTATGATATCTATTTGTCATAAAAACTTGCAAAATCAATGTCTTTTCCAGTCATTTGCTTTTCACAAACTTATAGTCCCAAAGCAGGCTGACATGTTTATCTCCACAACCCTTCTTCAAGAAGAATCTCATTTTTATTTTATAGGGAGAGCATGATGCATTATTAAATTAGTGACTTATGATACTGTAAGAGCTCAGTAGTTGCCAAGGACTCAAACACAGGTAGCTCATGTCTCTTGTTTTTTAGGCCATGACATCGCACCCTAGAACTTGGCTGTGCTATCTCCCTGGCTTCTGAGTTGACAGTAAGATGGATCTCAGTGAGCACAGGTTTTCTAAGATTAAAAGGAATTAAACATAAATAGGACAGAAAAAAGAAAAATAATAATTATCCATAGCTGGAGAAACAACAACAACAAAAAAACACTTTTGACAACTTTATGGGGAATTTACCCTGCACCAAATCCATACTGAATTTGCTGTCTTGTAGTTATCAAGAATCCAATCAAGGGATAAGAGAATTATAATACTAATGTTCCCCAAACCGAAGTTCTACTCCCAAGTAATTTTGAAGAAAAAAAAAATACACTGTAGAAATAGCTCACTTCATGTCTTTTCAAAATAAAAAAATTAAAATGTTCTTAAATTTTTCAACAAAGCAATAGTTCTAAGGCTGCCATTTTGACCATCATGAATGCCATCACCAAATGTCAGGTGACTGCTCTTAATTGGCTGCACTATATTTTCCACCTGACTCTGTGTTCTTTCTCCCAGCAGTCCCATAACAAAAACATGATGAAGTGATTGGAGTAGAGAAGGAAGAAACAAGGAATAGAGGATGCAGGTGATGTTCTATGCCACACTCCCCATTTCTAAAGTATTCTCATTTTTAGTCACAATATAAACAAATTCCTTCAATACACTGCAATTAAAGAGATTCTATTCTAGTTAAGGAATTTCTTAAAGAAGCCTATTTTGTTTTGTTTTGTTTTCTTCTGCATCCAAATTTTCTATTACTGACTCTACTGAAAGTAGAGTGAAAGAACAGTCAACTCTAGAAAAGAGACCAAATGACTTTATGGGATCCCTGACCACAAAGTCCAGAGAAACTCTTAAGTCTGACTGTGGGCAGACTTACCCAGAGAGGGCATCTTACAGCTGAAAGAGAAGTGAACTTGAATCCAAAGACCAGAGTTCTACCATGGACTCCTTCACAGTAGCTGTGTCACTTAGGCAACTAACTTAAGCTTTCTAAGTTTGACTCCCCCCTTGAGACAGAATCTCACTTTGTCACCTTCAGTAGAGTTCTGTGTCATCATAGCTCACAGCAACCTCAAATTCTTGGGCTCAAGCAATTCTCTTGCTGCCACAGTGTTGGGCTATTTTTAGAGATGGGGATCTTGCTCTGGCTAAGGCTGGTCTGGAACCCATGAACTCAGGCAATCCATCTGCCTCAGCCTCCCAAAGTTCTCAACAGGGATTTGAGGCATGAGCCACCACACCCGACCTAAACTTGACACTTTATCTAGGATCATGGCTTAGGCTTGCCTGCTTCACAGGGCCACAAAGAGATCAAATAAAATAATATACGAGAAAGTGGTAGAAAGTATGAAATGCTTAGAAATAGATGCTAGAGTACCTAATCTGTAGGCATTTGACCCTAGATGTATCTCTGTAAAATTTACCTACTCCATGGTGACATCTGAGAATCTTTTATTTATGGAAAGGCTGAATGGAATAAGACATCCAGGATCAGTGACCTGCCCACACGACATGCCTGAGAAGGATTACAGTAGCTGCTGCTGTGAGGCAGTTTCCTCAGCAGAACCACCAGAATCTCTTGTTATGAAACAGCTTCGGGATTAGTATTCTCCACCATGTAGCTGTCGTCTTCCATGTTTAGGGTTGGTGAGACAACCCAATCATCTACATGGTAAAGACATGAAAGAAGTAAGAATTAGGGGGACTTAACAGCAGATGTGTCACTGCAAGTGTGGTGTGATGCTATTAGATAAACCAGAAAGTTACATTATGAATTTTTTGGTGCCAGGATGGCTGGAGCACCACTAATGGTCTCATGTCCCCTGCAACGTGAGGCTGAAGTCAAATAATATCTAAAAAACATTAAAAAGACATTTCACTAATCATGAAAATATTTTAAGTTGTGCCAGGAGAACCCCAAAGCCCTCCACAAAATCCTTTTCAAGATAAAAGAGATCCTATCCAGCTTCCAAAAGTCTTCCAAGTGGCTTCTCAAATTAATCAAAGAGACATAGTTTCTAGAAATTCATGAAGAAAGATGATTTTTAATGATCTCTGTCACACACCTTCCTCTATACCCTGAATTCCAATCCCCTGACCATTTTTACTGATTTCATTTCTCTCACCTTGATACTCCTGTGCCTCTTCTACAGAACTTCAAGCTCTATTTTTAAAATCAATCTATTCTTTCTTAGCTCTTTTAAATTCTAAGGTTCAGTCCATTTTTTCAGTGAGACAACAAACAAAATGAAAAAAAAAACAATAGTCAGATGTCCATCCACAGGTTGTTGCCTCAGGAATGAAGTTTCTTTCTGTTGTAGAATGTTGGCTGGCAGGAGAGGAGAAGTGAGAATAGATCTATATTATTTAATTTCCAGCTACATATGGGCAGGTGGGGGAAAACTGATAATAGTAGACAGGCTTCTATTGAAATATATCCACATTTTTAGGCTTATAAAGTTAAAATACACTGAATGCCCTTGGGCTTATAAAAGAATGGGTTTATTTTAGAGACCAGAAGACTAAGGCCCCCAGAAATACTGAAAGATTCATAGAGCTGACCATAGTAGAGCAGAGACAGATGTAGTAAGATCCTTGTTTTCCAAAACATTGATTCTTCCTCACATGTCACTAATAAGTAGCTGACTAAAATAAGCACATCAATGTAGGCTCTCACAAGTACACAAGTTATATAAAATGTTTACTTTTTGGTTGTCAGAAATTCCTCATGGATAGAATAATTTATATTAAAGATAATTCATTCTGGGCTTGCGCTCTGGAGGCCATTTCCATGCTTTTCTGACTCTGCCGTTATAAGATCCTGACTCTTGTGAACTGTGATACCAAGGACTAGCACATACAATTAAAAGTAACATACACAATTGAGACAATTTTGATGCTAGAGTTAAAAAAAGATTTTCCCTCCAAGTGACTTTGAATAACATTTTCTATTGCGATGCTTTTACTCTTCTCCTTGTTTTCCTAAGCAACTGAAGTTCCGGCTTCTCATTAATTGGGTCAGTAAGCAATCATTAATAAAAATAAACAGAAACCCTCATTAAAAATCATCTTTCTTCATGAATTTTTATATAGAACCCAAGTTTCTTTTAATCTCAGCAGTACCTAATAGCATGTCTCTGGAATGCACTTTCCTGTCCTCTGACTAAAAGTGACATCAACTTTCTCCCTGGGTCATGGTCTCTACTCTGGCTCATTCCAATTAGTCAGCGACACGATTCCTTAGATTCTTTGCCTCAGTGATTTCTGGGAAGCAAGACAGAAAACAGCCAGGATCTTATGCAAGACACTGAATTATTATTTAGTAGTCATTTCTCCCTCATTTCACCTCCCTCTATCTCCAGCTGGCAAGAGCCCATTGAGAGATTTTGCTAGGTAAGATAATCGAGAACTAGTTTTCCTCCAAAAATCAGTCACTGTCACAATGAGGTTGGTATGTTTTCACAACAGAAAAGAGGGCTTTTAAGTAATTTATCTGGCAAGAGTCCAAGAGAGCAAGGTGTTGGTTTTCAGGGAGTTCTATGGCTAAGAAGATGCACCTGGGAACAAGAAGGGGCAAAAAATGTCTTGGTTTTTCAGAAACTTGTGGGAGGCTCAACCCACTGTTTCATCTGTCACATAGCAGGTGTTCACCAATTGCTTGAGGAATGAAGTAATGCTGTCTGCAGGTCATAAAAGGGCAAGTTTTGATGTTGCAAGGCCAGGAATGGAGCTCAGCCATCCTTATGGGAACTCAGGTGGGAGAGCTGAAGGCTGGATAACTACCTAGGGACAAAATCAAACAGAACCCATCATTTTCCCCTCCATCCACATTACTGACAAGGTACTTCCATCACCAGCCTAGTTTACCTAGCTCATGGAATTCATAAAGAACATTATATTTGATGTTACCATCTTGGTTTATTGGACAGGCTAGTGCTTGGGAAACACTGTGAACAGAGAATTAGGAGCCCCTGTCCAGAGCTTCTGTCCGGCTAAGCTTCTAAACATCTGCTATCTGGACAAGTCACTTCATCTTTCGAGGCCTCCATTTGCTGATCTGTGAGAAGAGTGAGTTGGATTAAGTGGATTCTTGGGATCCTTAGACCTTAAAATTCTCTTCTGCATCTGCCAAGAAGAATTTGTGCGAGAGTAGGGGTGCCACAGACTGCGCCGTACTCCTTCCCAGGCTTCACGTCACTGAACCCATACATCATCTTCATAAATTATGCATTATCGCCACCCCCTTGCTTTCAAATAGGAAACCCAAGGCATAAAATGGTTTAGAATATGTTCAAGGTCACACAGCTAGTAAATGGCAAAGCTGAGAATCTAACTCAGAGCATACTTATTGTTGCAAATTTTATAGGCAGATTAATGGGAAGCAGCCTCAGTCTCATCCTGAAAACAACAATAAAAGGATGATGACTTTAGATTGCATCCTGGTGCTTAAAATAGAACTGTGACATGAATTGTCATGAAATGATTATTTTCTCCCTTGTGCCAGATATAAATAAGTGGGAAGCGCAGTCAAAACCTGAGAAAAATCTCTGTAGGGTTTTGAAATCATCATAGGGTTTATAATATAATGGTACTAAACTCCATTAGCCCCTGCCCTTGCTTCAGTCAACAAAACTTTATTGAGACATCAGATGTGAACTGAATGCTGAATGGAGAGCTCTGGCCAGCTTAGCTTGAGGTCCTTGTGGTATGTGCAGGGAACAATACAGGTAGTTTTTGTCCATGAAAATAAAAATAGGTGGCAATGGATTTTACATGCCTAAACCAAAAGAAGTCTGAGAGTGAAAGTGTAGATCCTCTTGTAAATCTCTAGATTCAGAATAAATATCTATCAGAATTTTTATATACACACAGAGACGCAAACAGACACACACAGAGGGTGCCAAAAAATGCCTGCACATTTGAAGAAAGGAGAAAAACAAAGTCTTCCTCTTTTAATACTCAAGTCATGTTTGATTTCTGCAATTACCAGAGACACAAGGTACAGCATAACACACATTATCAGTATATACCGAGTATGACAATTTAATAGTTTTTTCCTTCCTTGAAATATGTGTACATTTGTTGACTCTCCTTGTACGTATATATATGTTCAGACACGTATCTCTCTACTTTTAAGATGGCAGAAAATGACTGAATATTTGGTAAGAAAATGTGAGGGTTAGTAAACATATCATTTTTTTATGTACTAGGCCTGGGAAATTAATCCCAGACTATATGGCCCAATGCAAAAAGATATAATTTTTCTGCATTTTAACATAATTGCAAGCTACTAATTTTAATTATATTTTATTAGCAATATATAATTTTTACTTAGTGCCTACTGAAAGTTATTATAGATTTATATACATTAAAACACATACGCTCATACACACGCATATATAGATACACACACACACCATACACTTCTGTTTATGGATGTATCTCTACCATCTATCCAGCCATCTATCAAATGGTTTTCCCTTAACAATAAAATGACTGCTAGCTAAAGAGACAGAAATTCTTCATGTCACATAATCATGGAAACATTGAAGCTCAAGTTTCCAACAAGTGAGTCATATGTCTGTTAAATATATTCTGTGTTAATATAGTAATTAATCCACATGGTAAATGAAGGCACACTGTGTGCTTAGTTCTGTGACAGCCACTAACATGAGACAGGCTCCTCTATGCAGTGTCCCCACGTGTCTCCCCAGAGTCGGAAGCACTGGCAGTGCTGGAGGACGTGGCTGAGGAAGGGCAGCTGAGCTGCAAACTCTCTGCAGGGACCGCGGGTAAAGCTCAACACACTTTCCTCTTTTCGACAAAGAGCAAGAACATGTCTATTTAATCTTTGAGAGTAGAAACCACTGCCCTCTTGAATTCCGATTTTCCCAATGAGGAAAAAATGAGTCCATATGGACTTAGGGAATAGAAAGACTGGTATTTGATGGACATAAGATGGTACAGGGCGTTACATCACTTTGAGGAGTTACAGCTGGTTACTCAGCCTTGTTAAGAAGTCTTACAGAGATTCAGGCCATGTCAGGGTGAGCCGCTTTCTGGGGACTTGTTTTTATCCTTGGATGCTGTAGTCATTTTTTGTTCAGCTCCTCCTTTCATTTTTCACCCCTTGGTGTCCCACATGCCTTAATAGTGGCAACATGTCTTGTAATAACTCAGTATTGAGAGATTTTTTTTAAGTGCTGATGAATTAATCCTGATTCCAATATATATATTATGACCAGATGTATAAAATGTAGCTCTATACAGAGGATTGTGTTCAGTGCTATCGATGGCCCTGCACTCCCCAACACATATTCCCCAAAGGAGAGGGGAGTATCTTCCTAACTAGCCATCTAGTCATTAAAAGTATGTCCCTTTACTGATGGGTAGACCCATATATGTCATTAAAAAAGTCATTTTTAGATTGAGGAAAAGGACCTACAATTTCTGACAACTTGGGGTGTGAAATGGTTAAATAGCAATATCTCACATATTTCTGAAAGGATATATTTTATGTTATTACTTTCATCTTAGACTTCATCAAAGAAGTGGCTCTCTTCACCAAAGAGAATGGAAGAGGATCCTTCCTTTTGCTGTTATTAATGGAGGTCAAGGAAAGAACATGGGAGCCAAGCAGATAGAAAAACAAAGTTATTCTTGGTGTTCAAATCAAGCATGTGCAGCATATAGTCTAGCTCTGCAAGTAGCACCCCAGAGTTCAATAGCTGGTTCCACTATTTTATGGATCCCTGGGAAAACTACTTATATTCTTTAAAAGTCATTTTCCTTATTTTATTTAATTTTGTTTTTGTTTCAGATTAATATGAGGGGACAAACGATGAGGTTACAATGATTGCATATGTTAGGTAAGGTCCCTGTTGTAGTCGTGTCCTGCACCCATGAGGTGTGCCATGTACCTTACGTTGTGTCCGTTAGGTGGGACCTCCCCCCATCTTGAATTGAATTGAGTTTTTCTCTTATGTGGCATGTACCAGTTCATCTACTGGCTTCATATTCATGACTGAGTGCATTGCATACTTGCTTTTCCATTCTCGTGATACATTACTAAGAAGAATTTGTGTCAACCATTTTCTTTATTTTACAAAAAGAGATGAAAATATTTACTTCTTAGAATTGTGAGAATCAAATGAGAAAAGTACACGAAATGCAACAAAGTAGTTGATAGCAAGAGCAAGTGCTTTTGAGTAACTACTCTGCCCCATTTGGGAGTAAAGAAAGCCTCTAATTTTAGTAGACTTTTGTAAATGAAAGACAAAGACCATCTATAAGTAAGAAAGATCTTAAATGTCACTTATAATAAAATAAGGACAACAACTCATTGAGACATGTTAAAGATCAGTAGAAATAAGAGAATACAATGGTGATGACAAGTGGATAATCTGTTCAGGGTTATCACCAGGATTTCAGAACAGAGGAAATGAAGACTATTACTGGCCCAGAATAAGAGTTAGGAGGTCGTACAGTATAAGAGCACAAGCAGGAGAACCAGCTTGCCTCGGTTTGAGTCCAAGCTCTACAAGTAGTTGTGTGATGTTGAACACATTGTTCTCTTCTCTGTGGTCCACCTTCTGTGGACATAATACTACTGGAAACTGAACATGTATTTTTGTGGTTTTCATGAGTTAATCACTTATTAGAAGTAATACTTGCAGTACAGTAAACATTATTCAGCAGGTCTTGCTTGTATATGTCCATGTGCTTGTGTGTGTGTGTGTTGAAGCTGGTAGGATAAATTATACAGAGTTGTCTTTTCAGAGTAGATTTCAGCCATGTCTGAATACATATGCCTTTTTCATAAACCCCATAGACTTTTGCAGGTATTTCTAAACCTGGGGACCTGGACTGGATGGACCATAGTTGACTAATTCAGAAAAGGTATAATGAACGGAACTGGCAAAACAAACAGCATCGCTGAGTTTCTCAGAACATGGAGCTTAGCCCACTTGCATTACAATCACCTGGGTGCTTGTTTAATGCAGGTTACTGTACATGATTTTGCTCAAAGCAGGACATTTAAGAGAGTGAAAGGGATTGATATCAATGACCATGCCAGGAAAACAAGCATGAACCCTACTGTCCCCTAGGCTAAAGAGAACACAAGATATTCCTTACCCATCTCAGATCTCAACACTTTCAAGATTGAGTACCAGAAATTTGCATTTCTATTAAGTTTCCATGACAGTTCTTTTGCAGTGTAAAAGTTGAGAAAGGCTATCTTAAATTGTGTTGTTTTAACAAGACTTAATTGATTCAGACTTTGTGAACTTTATATCATACCTCTATTTCCTGAGGATATATTTTTTGTGATAGGGAAGAAAGAAAAAGGGGAAGAAAGAGACCATTAATTAACCCTCTACTCCTTTTAAGCCCTCCTCCTTCCCTTGGCATGACCCAATCTGTTGTAGTCTATGAAACTCATTTACAGATCTTAGCTGTTAAAATTGAGTGAACTCCTGTGAGTGTGATAAAAATGCATTACTTTAGCTATGAAAGTAGCTCTTTCCCACTATGAATTACCTAGCAGACTGACCTGGGAAGGATGGAGGCAGTGAGTAGCTAGATACCCTTAAAAACAGGCAACCACAACCATCAGTAGAATTTCACCCATCAATCATGCTTTCATCCCTGCTTACCACACAGTCATCTGTCAGCATGTGGATTCAACCTCACGCAGCTCTACCCAGCCCTCATCTGACTTAAACTTCTTAGCTGTCTCACAAAACCCCCATCATGTTCTTCTTTTACTTGCCTAAAATGAAACTTAGATTTCCCTTGAGTAAAAGATGTGCCTGTAGTTCTCTAATGGGAGGTTTTGTTTGTTTGTTTGTTTTTCTTGTGTACTCTATTCCCCTCCTGAAAACATAGCCTGAAGGAAGTGGGGGTGTTTCTTCAGGCTATTCATCACCATCCCAGACCATTTCCCTTTCTTCCTCCCTCAGTAACTCAAAAGCCTTTGAAGCCTGCCACCATCCCATAACCTGTGCAGCTATTTCTTGGTTGAGTCATCTACTGGGCTCACCATCATCCCTTATTTCCTTAGAAAGATATTTTGAACCAGCTCCCTGCCTTTGAGTGGGAGTATCTTAGATTACTATTGCCTTCAGTTTACTATACAGGTGAATAATTCAACACCTTGGCCTATCAATTTCTTGTTTTTTTTTTTTTTTTTTTATTTCCAGTGATCTTTTCCCCAATCTTAGTCACCTACTCCCGTGGAATTCACTACACATTGTTATCATCAATTCCAAAAATCTTAATTTTAATCAGTCCTTTCCACTTTCTGTTTTTAGTCTTCATACTAGCTGCTCAGCTGCTCTACTGCTTTGGTTCCACTGAGACTGCCCATCCATTAATCATCAAGTCTTTATCTCTTCTTCTTTCTCCTGCTTTTTCCTTTCTTTTTTTTTTTTTAACCTAGCTTCAAGGCTATGATTCATCACCACAAGCAATCTCTTGCAAACATCAGCTCAAACTTGGTTCTCCTTCAACCTGTTAAAACTCTGTTGAAACCCAGCTCTTTTCTTGCTCCAGTACTGTTTGTGAGTAGCTTAAATAGGTAGCAAATACTGCCAACCTCCGACAAGTGGACCTACTCTAAATTTTGACCTTATTTTTAAGGTAGGACTTCAGCATTGCCAGCAAGCCTGCTGTATTTCTCAAGTGAGTTCAATCTTTCCTTTTTTAAGAGGATTCTCTGATACCTTTCCCTGTCTTCTCAAATAGCCAGTAAGAGCTGACTTGCTTCATTGTCAAATGACAACCTTAATATTTATTTAATTGAGGAAATAGAAGAATTCTAAATGGAATAAATCTCACTTGTCTTCCTTCAAATCTACCCACCTGCCTGCACTTGGCACAATATATGCTGCCTTTCCCCCTGTTCAGATTGATGAATTGCTGCAGCTCTATCTAAGGACAACACCTGCAGCGGCACACAGCGGGCCTCTGCCTTTCACCTACCGATGGATTTAACTTTGCATTTGCCTGCTGCCTCTCCCACATCTTCAACTTTCTCCTCTATAGACTTTTTATCAGCATATCCATTTAGAGTGACATCTTCTACGATATGAAAGTTAAATTGTCCCTTGGCCCCAATGTTCCCATCTAGCTCTTGCCCCCTTTCTCTACTCCTCTTTGAACAAATCACCTCAACAGAGTATGTTTACTGCCTAAACATCATCATTTTCCCATTTTTCTCTCAACTCATCTGATCAAGACTTCATCCCTCTCACTTCAGGAAAAATACTCTTGTCAAATTAACAATTTCCACTTTGTTTACTTCAAAAGTTAATTATTTGTGCCTATATTACTCTACTTCTCAGCAACATTTGACACATGAAATACAGTTCTCACCTGGCTTCTAGGATTACCTAGTTTAACCTTTTCTTTCAGTGGAAGTTCCTTTGTGATTTTCTTTACTGGTGTCTCTTTCTGATCCTTAAATTTTGTGATAATCCCAAACTGAATACCTTATCCATCTTCTCACCTCTGTTTGCTCTCTCTCTAAATAATTTTGTCCAGACCCATGATTTTAAAAAATGAACGATAAACATACTGAAATTCATATGCCCTTACTGATAAAATGATACTATGATTGTCTGGGGTTTGCTCCAAAAATAATATTAAAGAGAAGAAAGTGGTGGGTATGGGATATTCATAACAAGACTGGCTGTAAATTGCTAATATTATTAATGCTAATGATTGGGAAATGTAGGTTCTTTTCACTATTCTTTCTCCTATATTTTTGAGATTTTCCACATGTTTTCTATACACAGGTGTCCATAAAGTTTGTGTGCAATTTACAATGTAAACCTATTTAAAATGGCACATGAACTTTATGCACGCCCTGTGTATATTTAAATATCACAATTTTTCTTCTCTAGACCCAATACCTTCCAAATTCTAAACACATATATTTAATTTCCTATTTAGCATCCCCCTTTGAATTTCTAACAGGCATATGAATTAGCAAGTCCAAAATAGAACTTTCAATGTCCTTCTGCCTTTAAATCTATTGCTCCCTGGGGTCTCCCATCTTAACAATGGGGGACATAAGGTATTACCAGATATTATTGGCTTAATCCCCAATGTATAAGCCATTATAGGTTCCTTTTTATTCTCTGACAAACAATAGTCTATCTATCAAAAAGCCCTGTTGTTTTCTCTATTAAAGTAGTTGAGATTTGATCACTGCTCATCATCTCCAGAACTATTGCCTTCAATCACGCTTCTATCACTTTTCACATAACGACTTTAGAACCCCCCAACTCATCCCATTTTATCCATTCATGGCCCCAAAGAGTCAATGCTCATACAGCAGTGCAATGATTTGTTAAGTCAGTTGATGACACTCCCAGATCATCCCTTTAACAGATACTTTCTTGTTCTTAAAAACAGCCAGCATCCACACCAGGAACGAGGCCTTGCATGTCCGTCTTCTGCTTGCCCCTCCAGACTCATTCATTGCAGACGTTCCTCTTGCTAACATAGCCCCTACTGTCTTCAGATACGATAGGCTCATCCTCATTCTCATTCATCTCAAGGCATTTCCACATCGTTTCTCTCATTTGGAATGTTCTTCTCCCCAACTTTACACAGCTTCTTCCTGGGTTTCCCCCCGACTATGTGTCAGCTTGTTAAGAGGCCTTCCCTGACAAGCCTACCATCTGTCAAAATCTTTTCTCCTGCTTTATTTTTCTTCATAGCACTGTTACATAAAATTATCTTCTATATTTATTTATTTTTTAATTTTCTATTTCGCCAATGATGATGTAAGTTCTGAGAGGGGCATTGTTTACTATCATATCTCCAGAGCCTGGAGCCTAATAGATGTAAATAAGCAAAATCCATGGAGACAAAATACTGGAAAGAATGCTGGACTCTGCCATGTGTTTTCCAAAAACTGACATGAGTGTGCATGTGACTGTAGGAAGCCACTCCTATGAAAATAAGCAGTCTCTCTGTACCTTCCTTAGTGTATGTTTTAAACCTACGTAATTCAATTGGGATTAAGTGCCTCCACAAAGACAGCCTAACAGCCTATGTGTGATATTTGGCCCAGGTTGAGCTGTAAAATCTCCAGGGAAACTCAGCCCAGGCCTCGTGGTACACTGCTACTCCGCTGATAGTTTCCCGTATCTACAAACCAGTCAGTCTCTTAATTCTTAAGTTACAAAGCATGCATATTTCCACAGGGGGAACCAATCAACCAACATGCTGCCTTCTTGGTAATTTCTTATTAGTGGATCTTTTACTTTGAGTAATGTTTTAAGAGTAGAAATGGCTCCTTCTCAATGTAGCCTCTTTCTATAAATGACTTGCAACCCCAGGCAACTTGCAGACACTAGATTTAATCAATCTTCAGATGGAGTTCTCTTTTTAGCCAAGGGCACAGTAAAGTTCAGTCATGGTTTGAGTCTCCCAAATAGTTTGTAAGTTGATTTTCCATCATTCTGAGCTTCTTTTGTCCAAGTCACCCTGACTATAAAAGTGGAAGCTTATTTCTAACTTTTTTTTTAATACCCTAGTTCGTGAAGTCAGCATCACACATGTTTAGGCCAGGAGGAAATTCTTACTGCGATAGGAGGGCCTCATGCACTTGAAATGCTACACTCATTTTAGGGAACTAGAAGATCTGTGTTTTCACTGTTTGCTAGGAATACTTTCATTGGGGTTCTTAGTCACTGACCCTTGGATTGAGTGTAATTCATCCAGGAAAAATTTGAAACAAGGAAAAAGATATATTTATTCCTACCATATAACAAGGAAAAAATTCAGAAGTTAACTTCCTACTGCAGTCTCAGAATCCAATGGATTTATCTGACATCTTTTCTTCTCCCCTTCTTTTCTGTCAGTCCCACCTGCCTGACTTGTACCTGTGCTTATCTGATACATAAATGGAGTCGTTTATGGAGCCCAGCCATCTGTGCCCCTTTTCTTATTCAAATGGAGAAAACCATAATCCATATACATAAATTCCTAATCCATGTGCACTTCTTATAACTCTATTAAGATAGTGAATTTTCTAGTGCAATTAAACTATGAGCTAAAGAGATGATTGCAATTTCAGACTGTATCATAAACACTCAGGCTCTTACAGCTATACACCTGGTAAGAAATTGGGACTGATTTGTATTTTAAAAGATCTTAAAATAAATCTAAAAGAATAAATAGCACAAAGCCACAAACCCTTTCCCTTTAGTCGTCTAAACTCTCACTATCCAAAACATGCAATGTGTTTGGTATATTTAAAAATATTCCTTGCTCTCTGAACTTGCTATCTAAAACAAAGAAATTGAATGGATTCATCTATTGTACATTTGTATCCCTTGCTATCCAAACTTACTATGTGAATGGTCATTATTCCAATTCAGGAACTGAATAGATTTGTTTAGTGAAAGACTTTTGCATGTTAAAACTGTGGCTTTGTCACCTATTACAATTTTTATTTCAATAGATTTAGGAGGTATAAATGTTTTTATGTACTGTGTATATTGTACCCAATAGGTTATTTTTCTTCTCCACAACTTCCCCTCCCCTTTCTGAATCTCCAATGTCACTTAGTATGATCATGTAGACCCATAGCTTAGCTCCTAGTGAGTAGAGGTGGTATTTTTCTATTCCTGAGTTACTTCACTTAGGAGAATGGCTTTTAGTTCCATTGAAGTTGCTGCAAAAGACATAATTTCATTCATTTTTATGGCTGAGTAGTGTCCCATGGTGCATTTATACCACAAACTCCTTATCTACTCACCAGTTGAGGAGCACTTATGTTAAAAATCCCATAGTTCTGAAGTTATAAATTGTGCTATAATAAACTTCT
This sequence comes from Otolemur garnettii, assembly GCF_000181295.1. Lineage (NCBI taxonomy): Eukaryota > Metazoa > Chordata > Mammalia > Primates > Galagidae > Otolemur > Otolemur garnettii. Next base: position 6,419,962 of record NW_003852517.1, read on the forward strand.
TAGAGCAGGTGTGTTTTTGATAAAATGACTTCTTTTGGGGGCAGATACCCAGTAGTGGAATTAGTAGATTGAATGGGCGACTTACTTCTAGTTCTTCGAGGAATCTCTGTACTGATTTCCACAGAGGTTGTACTAATTTACATCCCCATCAACAATATATAAGCATTCCCTTTTCAATGTATCTGTGCCAAATTATTATTTTTTTTTACTTTTTAGTAATGGCCATCCTGATAGGGGCAATGTGGTATCTCAATGTGATTTTAATTTGCATTTCACTCAGGATTAGTGATGTTAAGCATTTTTTCATACTTCCGTTGACCATTTGTTTATCTTCCTTTGTAAAATGTCTGTTCACTTTTTAACGAGATTGTTTTCTCCTCCCCTACTCATTTCTTTGGGTTCATGTAGATTCTAGATGTTAAGTCCTTTATCCGATGAATAGTTTTAAAATATTTTCTCCCGTTCTGTAGGTTGTCTGTTTACTGTTGATTATTTCCTTTACTGTGCAGAAACCTTTTAGTTTAATGAAGTCCCATGTATTTATTTTTATTTTATTTTTTGTATTTGCTTTGGATACAACAAATACAATAAAACAGTCATTAATTTTTTGTCTAGGATGACGTCAAAAATAGTTCTTTTCCTAGATTTTATTTTAGAATTTTTAGGGTGTCAGGTCCTCTATTTCAGTCTTTAATCCATTTGGAGTTAATTTTTGTGTATGATGAGAGTAGGGATCCAATTTCATTCTTTTGCATATGGCTCACCAATGTTCCCAGCACTGTTTATGGAATACAATGTCCTCTCCCCGGGTTATGTTTTTGTCTGCTTTGTCAAAGATCAGTTGGCTGTAGGTGTATAGTTTTATTTCTGGGTCTTCTATTCCATTCCATTGATCTTTGCATCTACTTTTATACCAGTGCCATGCTATTTGGGTTAACCTTGTAGTATAATTTGAAAATGAGTAACATGATGGCCCCAGATGTGCTCTTTTTGCTTAGGATTGCTCCAGCTATTCAGGCTTTTCTTTATTCCATATGAAATTTAGAATTAGTTTTCTAATTCTGTAAAAAGTGACATAGGTATTTTGGTAGAAAATTCATTGTATAATAGATTACATTTTAACAATACTTATTTTTCTAATCCATGAATATAGGGATTTTTTCCATCCTTTTTTTGTCATCTACAATTTCTCTTATTAGTGTTTTGTAGTTTTCTTTGCAGAGCTCTTTCTCTTCCTTGGTTAAATGTATTCCTCAGTATTTTACCTTCTTTTCTTGTTTTCTTTCCTTTTCCTTTCCTTCTTCCCTCTCTCCTTCCCTCCCTTCCTTCTTTCTGCAACTATTGTAAATGGGATTGAGTTCTTGATTTGATTCTCAGCTTGGTTGTTATTAGTGTATAGAGAACTAGTGATTTTTGTATGCTTATTTTATAACCCGAGACTTTATTGAATTTATTTATCCATTCTGGAAGTCTCTGGAAGAAGTCTTTGCAGTTCTCTTGGTAGAAGATCATATTATTAACAAATAGGGATGGTCTGACTTCCTTTTTTCCAATTATGACACCTTTTATTTCTTTCTCTTGCCTGATTGCTCTGGCTAGGACTTCCAGTACTATACTGAATAGATGTGGACTTTGTCACCTTTTAAAGGGGGCTTACATTATGGGAGTGAGGTAGTAAGGACTATTTTTGCTTTATAGAGTACATAGTAAGTACTAAATGCAAAGTTCTGCAGAGAAGTAGCAAAGTAATTTAGGGAATTACTGACCCCAATGATTAATTGCTCTGTGCATTCGTAACCAGTGTTGTGAGACCTTTCGGCAAGTTCGTTATAATGGTTACACACAGACAGCCCCGATCAGTCAGGCATCAGAGATCACTGTGAAAGATACAGTGGAACACGTTGTTCTCATCACCCAGGACTATATTAGAGTCACTCTGAAAGTGAACTGAAATTGATCCAGTCAGTTTAATAACATTTGAATTTCACAAAAGAAAAGATCCCTGAATGGTATAGTTCAATAACAATTAAAATCTCTCAAGTAGTCACAGAGTTACTCTATTTATTCCTAAGACTTCTCTATCATACTTTCAGTAGTTATAAAACAAATTAAGGTGAATAGAAAATTCCTTGGACTAGAAACTATGACATTTTTATAGAGCTTACTACAGTGTCATTCACAGACTGGATATTCAAATACTTATGAATGGCAATGCCTTTATTTATAAAGATAGATTTTGAATTCTGTTCTGCACCATAAGCAAGGGAAACCTGCATTAGGAGAGAAAGAAGGCTGCATGAAGATCAGCTTAGAAGAGAACTTGTATCTGTAAAGAAGAAACATACCAGAAACTCAAAACAGGCTACAAAGAGTGGTATTAGCCTGAACTCTCAGACATCTACTTGTCATTTATCTGTGTACATTTGGACACTTCCCGGCTTAGAACTACAACATGCACACGTTAATTTCCTCTCAAGGCCTATTGTTGCCAGAGATTTGTGTTGGGCAGTTTTAGGATTTAAAAGAAATGATTTCTCAAAGGCTCAAAAACTATGAGTCTCCTAGAGGTTCTGGAGGTTGTAATTTGCCAAGGGCTCAAACCCAGATATTTCAGGTAATTCACCATTAGATAGCAGGTGTAAAACCCTGTTAATCAAATAGACCAATTTCTCTTCAGATGGATGAATACCACCTAGAAGGAATTGCTGAGAATTCTGAGGCAACCACTGCTCTAATTTCCACCACTGGGGCTTAATTGTCCTGTTTCAAAATCTCATTTAAATGATTTAAATGGAATCCAATGATACACACTCTCTGGTTCCTGGCTTCTATTGCTCCAAATAATGTTTTTGAAATTTCTCTACATTTTTTTTCTTATATCTCAAAGGGATTTTTTTCCATTTCATTTCTTATTTTATTCGCCTATTTTTTTTCTTTTTTTTTATTTAGTTGTATATACATAGATCATGAATACATTTATGCCTTTGTGGGACTCAATGTGTTGATTATTTGTACAAATTGGAGTGCTTACATCCTACTAATTAACATAGCTTTCACCTCATTTACTTAATCCCCGTGTTAAGACATATGTGTTCAATACTTGATAGATTTGACGTGTACCCTTGCAATATGCTTCATAGGTGAGGTCCCACCATTAACTCTACATTTTTGAGGTTTTTTCCTTCTTACTGCCAAGGAGTTTCCCCTTATAGGAACAGACCGGAATTTTTTCACTCATTCTCTTGCTTACAGACATTTGGATTTTACCCATGAGGAACTATTACATATGTGTTTCTGTTAATTTTTAACTTTTTTATGGCAAGTATTGCCTGACAATACTACGAACATTTTTTTAATCAAGATTAATATATTTTCATTTTGGGGGGATGGGTTTGCTAGGGCATCACGTACATAAATGTTTAACTTTGTAAGAAACTGCCAAAAGGTTTTGTAAAACGATGATGTCATTTTACAGTCCTATGTAAGACAACTGAGAAGGCTGGTTGCTCCACATTCTTAATAGTTAACATTTTCTCCATTCTAGTAAGAGTACAATGTTTCTCATGAATTGAATCTTAATTTTCCTGATGACAAATGATAACAATTGCTTCCTTCTGAACATATTAGCCATCCATATGTCTTCCTTTATGAGGTGCTATTAAAGTCTTTTACCCGTTAGTTTTATTTGGTTGTTTATATCTGCATTATTCCATTGCTAGAATTATTTAAACATTTTGGATATTAGTCTTTTGTTAAACATATGTGCACAAACAATTTCTCCCAGTCTGTGGCCTGCCTGTTTATTTTCTTAATGATTTCATCTGATAAAAAGAAGTTTTAAATTTTGATGAAGTTCAAATTATCATATTTTTTATAGTTAGTACTTTATTTATATAAGAAAATGTTTGCTTATTCCAGTTGTTCTGGGATCATTTCATTAAAAGGGATTTCCTTTTCCCACTGCTATAATATTTGTCTTAGTTAGTTTGGGCTGCAATAACAAAATACCTTAGACCAGGTAATTTATAAATAATCAAAATTTATTTCTCACAGTTTTGGAGGCTGGGAAGTCTGTTTCAAGTACTGGGAGATTCAATGTCTGATGAAAAGGGCTTGCTCTCTATCTCCAGATGGTATTCTTTATTTTTTACTTTTCGCTCTATCCTCACAATGTGGATGGGACTAAGAGCCAAGCAGATCCCTTCAAGTGCCCGTGTGTGTACTTAAGGGCACCCATCCCCATTCATGAAGATGGAGGCTTCATGATGTAATCACCTGCTCAGGGCCGGCCTTTTAATACCACTGCACTAGAAATTAAGTTTCAGGAAGAATTTTGGGGAAACATAAGCATTCAAACCATAGCAGTATTTGATTATAAAATTAATTAAACCTTACTACTTTTATGAATGTAAGATATGGCACTCTAAATGCAATCATTTCTAAGCAGGCATTATCCCATTTCTGATAGATACACTAACCACTGAGGGAGCAATTCTTTGTCCTTTGAGGTATCTGCTTGTCAGGATTTACCTAGACTCCTTCTATCTGCTCTTAACCCACCAGAACAACAGACCCATGCCCCTGAGCCTGCTTACAGAAGTGTGTGGTACCCCCAGCCTGGGGGACCCTGGGAGGTGAAATTCCCCCTGGCTTCCGTTTGCTCAGCTGCTCATCCTTGAGAACACAGGAGGGAAAGATGTTGCAACTGCCATATGAAGGGGTCCCCTTGGTCCACACACAAAGACACTCTTAGGAATTAATTGATAGGGACTGCTCTGATGTCCAGTCAGAAATGACACCTTTTCTAATTTGTGCAAAGCTACTGTTTGTGATAACATAAGCTCTGCACTCTTCCCTAGCCATCCCTGAACTTGCAGTGTCCAGTCACTCACGTCGTTAACAGGAACATGTTTCTCCAATTTAAAACTGAGGAGACACAGTATGGTTTCTGCCTCTGTTTTATTATTAGGATTTGATTATTTTTTCCCCTATAACTATTTGTTGCTTTATTATTTTCCTTTATAAAATAGACACTCAGGACAGTCTCCTCCCCAAATAATGACCCCGAGAAGGCCATCTAATTGCAATATCACAAATATTGAAATGGTTTTATATTATAGTTTTAGTAGATTTTAATCTGAACAATAAAGGTGTCTTGAGGCATCTTAAGCTCATTCTGTTATGCCTTGTAGAGAACCACATTCTTTCTCTTTTGTTCTTTCTTTCTTTCTTTCTTTTCTTTTTCTTTTTGAGACAGAGTTTCACTAAGTCACCCTGGGTAGAGTGCCATGGCATCACAGCTCATAGCAACCTCAAACTCTTGGGCTTAAGAGATTCTATTGCCTCAGCCTCCCAAGTAGCTGGGACTACAGGAGCCCATCACAATGCCTGGATATTTTTGGTTGCAGTTGTCATAGTTGTTTAGCAGGCCCAGACCAGCATCTAACCCACCAGCTTCTTTGTATGTGACCGGCACCCTACTCACTGAGCTACGGGTGCCGAGCCCAGTTTTTTTCTTTTTAATCTTTCCATTTTTCTGGTTCCAGATTCCCTTTCTTACCATCTTCCCCATGCTCTCAGCCTTCAGTTATAATAAATATGTAGTAGAACATTTGTAAGGTGACCACTCAAGAGACTGTAACAAACCAGTCAACCCATGGAGGTACTTAACGTAAAGAGCTTCCACTGAGCTCATGTGATCCACGTCTAGCCTATGAACATCAGGTCCACTTAAGGAGTGGACAATGTAAGGAGCTGGTCAACTACAGAGGTTCTCCTGGAACACCAATGGAAGCGAAATTCAATGGGCTAGATTGGCACAGGGGTCATATTCAAAAGTCCACTAAAATGTCTGTTTATTTGTACACGACTCTAGCAAAATTTCCTTTTACGTATTTCACATTAGAGTTGGGGAAAGATGTTCTAAGTTTAATCACTTCTCCAAGTTTAGACAGCTGTTTAGAACAGAACTGACTCTAAAGCCTCTATACCTCCAGGCTAGATTTAGAAACAACCTACAGGTTCCATAGTGCCAAAGTCTTTTTATGTCGAACTAAAACTGCTTTCCCCTTTAAGGGAAGCAAGAGAGCATATGTGAGTTGAACACAAACTGTAGAAATTGGAAATGAGAAAAGAGGAAAAGGTGTGAAACATTTACCTCAGTGAGTGGGAGAGAAAACCGACTAGAAATACACACTGCTGCTGTTGAGCTGTAATGAAGACTCATTTGAAAATTTTGGTCGTAGGATCAGTTGGTATGGTGTTGTGATTTTTCCCAAGCCAAATGCAGCTATTTGGATATATATGTGAAAAGATGGGCGTTTTGCACTTAATTAGGTTTTGGGTTTTATTCTAAAAGTAAGAAAGAGGGAGAGGAAGGCCGGGGAGGTGAGCATATATTCAAGGGAGTGATTACACTAAAGGACAATGGCATCAGAGGAGGCAAGTGAAGACTTGAGAAAAATGTGGCTCCAACAAAGAGGTTGGTCCTGGTGGGGCCTAAGAATTGTCCAAGTGTACGTGTTAGAGTGAATGAGTCTGAAAGGTAGGAGAGGATTACTGCTCTAGGGATGCCAGTAGTGAGGCTACTGATAGGTTTTAATTTTATATAGCAGTAGAGGTGGAGCAAAGCCCAGGGGGCCAGTTTCTAGAATCTGGAGAACGATGGATGGTGGTTACGTGTTTGGAGAGTGGCAACAGTAATCTAGTCTGATGAGGAACCACAGAGGATCTAGTGATTTTTTTCAAACAGGAGAGAAGAAAAATTGTCTAAGACAGGTAACAAAGGGCAGGTACCTCAACTCTACCTCAATGACCTGTTTTAGATGGAGCAGGGATCAGAAGCAGACATCATTTAAGACAGATATGAGAGTGTCTGTGTCTTCAAGGGACGGCCGGGTTTCTAGCAAAGTGAAGAAGTGGGAGGGGAGTTTAGAGATACCAGGAATTTTGGTGACAATGGACTGGGAGCTCCAGGAGGAATAGCAGGACCCTGTGGGAGTGAGCAAGAGGTGGGGTCAGACCAAGGGGCCAGCAGATCCACACGGGAGGGGTGTGAGTGGACAGCGGGAGCCTTTAGGGGTGACGAGGACAGGAGGTGTGGCGACATCACTTCTGTTGGTCTCTTGGGGGAGGCCAGGTATTAAATGTACACTCTCTCACACACACAGATGCACACATACACACAATGAGAAGTGTAAGCTTTATTCAAACTAAAACAAAATCAAAGTAGTCTTTTAAGAGCTGGTGGGAATCCACAGTTTCTAAAATATTTATTCGCTTTTGTGACTTTTAATATCTATTTTCATCTTAGAAAACGATGATGGTTAGAATGAAAGTCAGCATGCAGCTAATTCAGAAACACAGACATGGAGCTGCAAGAAGGGCCATCAGAATTGCTTATGCTTTCTTCCTAAGGGGGTGAAATGTCTTTCTTGGATGCCGTCACATCCATGAGAAGGAAAGAACAGATGAACACGGCAATAACAACGTAACAGGAATACCGCGCTTTCCAGAGAAGAAAGCCTCATGGAAACTAAAACAAAGTGCTTCTCCTTTCCTCCAGGGATTCCTGTTATATAATTTCCATTTTAAATGAAGCAAAAATACTTCCAATAAGAGGAGAAACACTTAAAAATTAAGAAACACTTGTTCTAGTTAATGTGTCTGCATAGTACTAAGAAAAAAAAGTCTCCCCCAGGAGGTCATTATTATTCAAAAATTGCTCTAATTAGGTCATGAATACATTAGGCCTTATTCAGTGCCAACAAGAGAAAAAATAGAATTGGAAATGTGACACACATAACACTCCCAACGTGTTAGGGTGATTTTATTCCAAAATGCCATTAAAAGATGAAAAGGTCACCCTGTAGGGAAGTAATTGGTACAGCGCTCTTGTAACTGATTAAAGGGGCTTTTATTTAGGCATTTTTTTCTTTCTTTCAAAAGGGGTCTTTCTAGAGAGAGAGAGATAATATGTGTGTGTGTGCGTGGATGTACATATAATCCTGATTGGATGGATGTTCGGCTGTTTTAAAACAATAAAACAGAAAGAAAAACAAGAGCACTTGACATATCAAAGGAGACACACTTGTAGGCTGAGTACAAATTGCCCAGGACATCTTAAGAAAATGTAAAAAGGTATAGGTATTTTTCTGTATGATTTGGTTTTCATTTAATTACGCCGTCTCTGTGCTTTCTTAAAATATATGCTGCATAGACAAATTCTGCATTTAATTAGATAAGAGTATAAAACTTTAATGAGTTGGTAAGAGGCTAGAAAGTTGATAGTCTTTATTTTTATTTTTTAAAGAAACTTAAAGGGGAGCTGATAATGCAACCGGTGACGCAGTTTGGTGATTGAATCTGTGGCTCTCCAGGAAGCCGTATTAAACTAAATACATACACCTGAGCTAGGGAGCGTGGCCACAGGTTCACACGCACCTGTTTCCCATTAAAAGCATGCAACTAGGGACCTTGCTTCATCAGTTGTAGCAGGACTTCTATTTTTCCTATACAATCTCATTGGGCGTGCAGTCTTACATAGTGATAGGTTGCAATATTTGTAATGAAAATGGCTTTCCTGAAAGCCTACTAAAATTCTCATCATGTGTATAAGATTTCCATTTTATGGCATGATGCCTGTCTTAGTCAACTTGTGCTGTACAACAAAGTACCTGAGACCTGGAAGCTTATAACAAACAGAAATTTGTGCCTCACTGTTTTGAAGGCTGGGAAGTCCAGAATGAAGGCATCAGCCTCTGATGCCTGGGGAAGGTCTTCTTGCTGCCCCCTCGCATGGTGAGAGGCAAAGGGGCAAACAGTGGAAGCAAACTTCATGTCCTCAAAGGGCAGGAGAGCAGTAAAATGCAAACCACCCCTTGCAAACCCGATTAATAACAGCATTAATCCATTTACTAGGGTGGGACGCTCCTCACCTACAAACCTCCCAAAAGACCACACCTCCCAATACAGTTGAAACCAGGATTAAATTTCCAGCATGTGAATTTGGGGTGTGGGGGACACATTCAGACCAAAGAAATGCCTAAATATGAGATACCTGAAATCTCGACTGTTTCCCTCTATTCTTACTTTACAAATATTCCATATCTTAGTGGTACAGGGGACCGGGTATATCAAAGGTCTGAATGATTTGATTCTGTTTCCTTTTCTTTTTTTGAGACAGAGTCTCACTTTGTCACCCTCAGTAGAGTGCTGTGGCGTTACTGACAGCAACCTCCAGCTCTTGGGCTTAGGCAATTCTCTTGCCTCAGCCTCCTGAGTATCTGAGACCATAGGAGCCCACCACAATATCTGGCTACTTTTTATTGCAGTTTGGTCAGGGCTGGGTTTGAACCAGCCACCCTCAGTATATGGGGCCGGCGCCCTACTCACTGAGCCACAGGTGCTGCCCGAGTCTGTGTTTCTTGATGATGCTAGGATTAATTCAAGCTTTCAGTCCCTCATTTAGCCACGAATTAATCCAATAATACACATTTGTAAATTTTAACTTTTTATGTGTAATATAATATCATATTAGGAACAAGTTGCAAAATCTCTCATTTATCTTCACTCAGGTTCCCATGTGTGTGTGCGTGTGTGTGTGTATGTGTAACTCACACACATGTAATATATATGAGATTCTGCTGGATACTGCACAGTGTATATATGCACACCCACACACATATATACAACCTAAACCATTGGAGACTGGTAGGCATCATGTATTGTACTCATAGATACTTCACCATGAATTCTCTAACAACAAGGACATTCTGCCACATAACTAGAGTACAATTATCAAACTCAGGAAAATAATATATTAAAAGAATATTATCTAATTTTTAGATCTTATTTATATTTTGCCAATTGTTTCAATCACTACCTTCGAATACCTATATGTAGCATAAAAAGATCAGAGAATTCTGAGGAAGTGATAGGTTGCAGAGAGTTTGCTTACAAGAATATATTTGGTTTTAGTGGATAATATTGAGTATCTTTTAGTTCAACAAATGGGTTTGTCTGTCAATTTTTTATAGAGAATACATCATAATAGCGCCCATTTGTGAGTGCTTACCATGAATCAGACATCATACTTTGGCAAACTCTCTAATTTCATTCTCCCCCAAATCTTAGAAGGTAGATATTATTTTACAGAGGAAGAAACAAGGGCTTAGAGAGATTAGCAGCTTGTTTGGTCACAGAGAAAATGAGTTGCAGACCTGGAATTACCATCCAGATCCTTCTGTCTCTGAAAGCTAAACTCTTTTTCATTATATTCCTCATGGCGTGAAACAACAGATACTGATGATAAATGTTCTATTGGCCTGCAACTTATAATCTTTCTGAGAGAAATATACAAATACACACAAACTCAGACCATTGTAAGTAAGAAGTTTGTCTTCATTTAAAAACATAGCACAGTGGATATTCTGGCCCTTCAATTCCCCTATGCCTCACCTGTTTTCCCCACAACAATTATAATCATTTAATTTGGTATCTAATATGCATATTTGCTATACTAATATTATGTCTCTTGCTACAGAAATATAACTGCATGAGAGTTGACAACTCTGGTGCTTTTTTCTTTTTCTTTTTGAAATTGCTGAGTCCCCTACACAGAGATGGTGCTTTGCATATATGGGCTTTTAGTGAAATATTTGGGTTTTTTTTTTTTTTTTTTTTGCTTATTTATTTGTTTTTGAAATAGAGTCTCACTCTGTTGTCTTGGATAGAGTGCTGTGGCATCATAGCTCACAGCAACCTCAAACTCCTGGGTTTGAGCAATCTTCTTGCCTCAGCCTCCTGAGTAGTTGGGACCACGGGCACTCTCCAAGATGCCCAGTTTTTTTATTACTTTTTTCCAGTAAGGGTTGGGGTGTGGTGGGTGTCTTGTCTTGCTCAGCCCTATCTTAAACTTGTGAGCTTCAGCCATCCACCCGTCTTAGCCTCCCAGAGTGCTAGGATTACAGGTGTGAGCCACAGTGCCTGGCCTTAGAAATATATTGAATGCATGATTAAATTTCTTAAACTGCTAGATTTTATAGGAGAGGAAAGTGAAATCCAAAGAGATTGAGTTACTCATGTTTGGAGTAATTTCATCATATGGGATGTCACGGAGGGGGCTGTATGTAGGCGTTCACTATGAGTGGCACACTTGTCGAATCCTGTGGAGCGCAGAGAAGGAAGAGGGAACCTTCACAGGGAAGAGGCAGAAAGTGGACCACCAAGAGCAGGTGGGAAACCCTCATGAACAAAGACATACGGAGGGAAATTAGCAGGGCAAATTAACTTGGCATTATTAGATGACTAGCTACAGAAGATCATTATGAGAAAGATGAAAGGTCAGGCTTGGAAGGCATAATGCTGCCAGATTATTATAGGCTTTTTATTTCATATAGAGAGGTTCATGTTCCTATCAGTGTGGTACATTGGGTACTTTCTGGCAGAAAACAAGGTAGGTCATCAATGACAAAGACGAATCCCATTCCTACTCTAAGCAAAGGCATTATAGTTAGCAAGAATTAAACAATGGTTTTCCAGAGTTAATTTTTGTGTACACCTCTTATTTTCCAACTTAGTCTCTGGTTTTAAAGAATTTTATACATCATTGCTCCTAGGATGATTGAACAGATCACACCTTCAACTGACATTTGATAATTCTAATACTAAAGAGAGATAAGAACAATGTTTTAACTGAGAAAGATAGAAAAATAGAAAGAGATCCTGGAAAGGATAGGTAAAGGAAGACGCGATGTATCTGGTTAACATCAGGCAGAAGAAAATTTTGAAATGAGAATCTAACCGTTTGACAGTCTCCTTTTTGATTTCAGAATATACAACCCTATCTCAGATTTAGAGTAGTGCCAATTCTGGAGCAGACATTCTCTTCTAGTCATTGTGACTTAGGGGCCATGCTGATTCACACTACATGCTTTGACATCCGTAAAGACTGACCTGAAAGTATGATATACATCTTCTAAAGAAAGAAAACTTCTAATTCCTCTGTATTGTAGTGTATATAAAGTCTCTTCTTATAGTGCTCTTTAATTTGTCAAAGATTATTATCCTCATTTTATAGATGGGAAAATTAGGGCTCCGAGAAGTTAAATGACGGTACAAGGTCACACAGTGAATATATAAACAAAGATTTGTGCTTAGACCCCTGGGTGTCAGTATTTCTGTCAATTCTATCAGATTATGATGCTTCAAGGTCCCAAATCACTTGTCTTTTCCTGCTTGTCTCTGTGATAAAAACAGGGACTGTAGTTTGTTACTTGCTATAGACTAGGTTATTGGAGAGTATTATGGATTCAGAGTCACTGAGTTATCACTTTCTCTGCTAGTATTTGTGAGACACTTTTTGGTACCTTGATCAACTGAGAGAAGGAAAGATACACCATTCTTGCTGCTGGCTCATGTCTCTCTCCTTTATTCGCTGCCTAAAAAGTTATTAATATTATTATAGCTATTAAATTAATGCATGTTGCTCAAGCATCAAACAGGAAAATTATAAAAGAAGAAAAGGAAAAATCTTCCTACTTCGTACTTTAATTCCCATTTTCTTTTTTTTAATTATTGGTAGGGTTTTTATTTTATTTTATTTTTAATTTTTTTTTTATTGTTGGGCATTCATTGAGGGTACAAGAAACCAAGTCCCATTTTCATTTTCAAAATGAAACTACCCTATCACATTGTGTGTGTGAGCGTGTGTGTGTGTGCATTTTCTTATTGTATTTTTGATGCAAATGGACTCATGGTTACCTAACTCATGTCAGAAAATATCTTGGCAACCTTTTTATATGTGTACAAAGAGAAATTCTTCATTCAAGTACAAGAATGCAACAAATGTAACCCATTTTTATTTACACATACTTAGGTTGTTTCTGTTTTCTTATAGTTAAAAAGTTTTGCAAGACCATCTTCATGCTTGTGTACAAGGGATCTATGTTAGAACTATCTGAGAAGGGAACTGATGGCTCAAGTATGTAAGCAATAATTTGCTAGCTAGTGCTGAATTTTTCTTCATAAATACGTGCCAATTTACGTTTTCATCACAGGAATATGTTAGTGTACACGTCCTTACTCCCTCAACAGTTCTGAACATTTTGAAGTTTTACTCTTGCCAATCTATTATCTCATTGTTGTTTAAATTTGCATTTTTTTAATTTTAAGTGAGCGTGATCAAGTATTTATTCTACTTCCTTTTCGGTGTGATCTCATTCATGCCTTTTACCTGTTTATTGCCCTTTTATGGTTGTTTTTAGTTGTAAGAGCCCCTAGTGTATAATAGAAATTAGATCTTTGCCTGCCTTATTTTCTCTAAATACTATTCCCTATTTTATCATTTATCTTTTGACTTTTTTGACTATATAGCTATTTCTTATGTTTATGTCCCCAAGAATTTTCTTTTTCTTTTTTTCTTTTTTCTTTTCTTTCTTTTTTTTGCAGTTTTTGACCGGGGCTGGGGTTGAACCCACCGCCTCTGGCATATGGGGTAGCATCCTACTCCTTTGAGCCACAGGCACCAACCCTGTCCCCAAGAATTTTTAAATTTATAATGACATTTATATCCTTTTCTTCCTTAGAGTTTCATCAGTTCAAAATTTTAAAACAATACATTTTTATATTCTTCTGGCTACTTAGGGGTTCATGTAACGTTTAAACCTTTGATGCATCTGGAATTTATTATGACAAAGGTGTGAGGCATGAGTCCAGATGTATTTTTTCAATTGCCAGGCAGTTGTCACAACAAGATTTACTGAATCCAATTTGCTACTCATCTTTAAGATATAAATTCTCATATAAATGTATTGCTACATGTGATGAAAAATGGATTCTTTTTGGCAATTGCAGGCAGTCAGCATAATGGTTGGATAAAGATGAAGTGCCGAAATATAGCCCCAAACTAAATAGTCATCAAGAAAAGGCATCTGTTTGGTGGTCTGGTGCTGTCCGTATTCTCCACTGCGTGAAACCTGGTCAGTTGATTACAGTGGACGTCTCCCGCTACCAGTTGGACAAAGTGAGGAAGGATGCTTGAGAGTAAGCAGCCACCATTGGTCAGTACAGACAGGCCAATCCTCTTAAGACAGTGCTCAAACACAGGTCCCACAAACAATGCTGCTGGAAGTACAGAACCTGGACTTCAAAATCTTTCTCGGCTGGTTGGGCGCCTGTAGCACAGTGGGTGCAGTGCCAGCCACATACACCGAGGCTGGTGGGTTCAAACTCAGTCTGGGCCAGCTGAACAGTGACAACTTCAACAGAAAGGTGGTAGAGCACTGTGGCAGGTGACTGTAGTCCCAGCTACTTGGGAGGCTGTGGAGAAAGAATCATGTGAGCCCAGGAGTTTGAGGTTTCTGTGAGCTGTGATGCCACAGCACTCTACTGAGGGCAACATAGTGAGACTCTGTCTCAACAAGAAAAAAAATCTCTGCCTGTCACCTTCTTGACTGCTGGCATTAACAAGGTACCTTTAAGACAGCAAAATGGTGTTGATGGTTTAGGCGCATACTTGGATTAATTGTACTGCTTCTTGTTCAAGATGTACTATAATAAACTTTTAATTCTAAAACACACATGTCATATTTACAGAGTTGCATGACGAGTTGGGTGTAGTCGCTCATACCTATAATCACAGTGACTTAGGAGGCTGAAGGAAGAGGATTGTTAGAGGCCAGGAGTTCAAGGCTGTAGTGAGATACGATGATGTCACTGCACTCCAGCCTGGGTGACAGCATGAGACTCCATCTCTAAAAAACAAGCAAACTACAGGTCCCACCCATACCAAGAGAGGAGGATTGACAAGAGCACAAATATAAGGGCATGGGGGCTTCAGGGACCACATGGAGGTCTGTCTGTCACACTGAATGTCCAGATTGCTTCTTTACTCTTTGAAATTATTCAAATAATAAAAATATACAGTTTGTGGTGCCTATAAAAACAGACACTTTTGTTTACACGAAAGAGAACACTGAATTATATTAAAAAATTCACATGACAAAATGATCTATTTTTTCTCGAATAATTATTTTCAAATGTTTTTAATGAGAAAAAGTTATTTTCTTGTTTATAGAATGACAAGTTTTTCATTGAAGATTGGAAAGAAAACACCAGGAACATTGCTGGGCTTGCCTCTTTCTACAGTAGTTGTTTAATAACTTTTTCATTGTCTTTCCTGAGTAATTTATCTGATTAGATATTATATATGTTCTTATTAAATTAAAATAATTTCCCCCCCAAAATTATTTTGTTTGTGTTTTGAAAAAACTTTAAAAACACTCATTAAGATTTTGTAAAATGTTTATATTCTGAGAGGCTGTGTAATCTGTGCTGATCTGTAATTCTGTGCATTGCCCTTTCGTGATCCTTTCTTTTGCTGATTCCTTTTCTTCTTTTTATAAATCAGCACTTGGATTTGTTTATCCTGCTCTTTTTTAATCATCGCAATTTTAAAATGTAAATTGGGGGGGTACCATTGTGATTCCTGTTCTACCTTTTCAATTGAATACTTCTCCAGTATATTATTTACTTCTGTAACAGTTTCAGACTTAGTATTTTCCTCCAAACACAGTTTTAGTGTACATTACAAAAGGGTTAATACGATCATTAGCTTCAAGGTATTTTGTTTTTCTACCATTGTTTATGTTTTAGACATAGATTCTGTTTAAAATATACAACTCCTTCTGTTGAAATTTTATGTCATTAGGTATCATTAGTTTTTACTTTTGTCAATGGTTTATAGCATAGTTATGGTTTTGTCAAAAAGTGATCTGCATTTTTTCCTCTTGTTTCCAATTTATTGAGGATTTTATTTGAAGGTAATACCCTCAAATTTTGTAAAAATTCTACAGTTTTTTTTTTAAATAAATTCTACTCTCTGTTTTCAAGGACTAAAGTTTGATATATACCTAATAGATCAAATTTATTAATTATGTGTTCCAAATTCTCTAATACCTTATCATTAAAATTATCTTGAATGCAAGTGAACTCTATAAAATTAGATAAAGCCACAACTGGGGAGTGGAAAATTATGTGAAAAAAAATTATGTAGCAGGTATTGCTAATTTTTGTTTTTAATTATAAGGGAACAACTTAAATATGTCTTTAAATCCTGTGTCTTCTGAAATCTGACCTCTATAAGGGCCTGCCCTGTATATGTGGGTCTCAGAGGTCCTGCTGGTATATTTTGAATTAGCATGTTTCTCTGGTTCCTAGCTGCTTTGTCAAGGACAAACCCAGAAATAGTCATCTCAGGAAAAATCTACAGGTTGGTAATCAATGTTCCTCAGTGCAAAGAAGAAAGAGCCAGGCCAGTCGCTTTTCCTAAGGACCTTGATGTTCTCTGCTAGAGGCAGGGCTGGCTAAGCATGGCCAGTTCTGTACAAGTTTTCCTGGGGACAATCTGATCATTACCATCCTATCAAAAAACCTATTACTCTCAGCTTCTGAAGCATGCCCTTGCTCTAAAATCCCCATGAAGAAAAAGTCATTCAAATGTGGGCTTAACACTTTCCCTCTAGTATTTATTTTTTATTTTTATTTGGTAGAACATAGCTAACTTGGATAAAAATAGATCATACGAGTAAGATTTCAACACAGAGTTTCATTAAAGTACCCTGATTTCTGTAACTGAAAACTGTTCTCTAGCTGTCTGGATGGAAACCCGGTGGTCACACAGATCGTTCATTTCCACCCACGACCACTGCACTTTCTCTCTGGTCCTTTTGTGTGTACGTGTGTCTCACATCTTTTCAGACACTGCCAGCACGCTTTCCCTTTGATACTAGATCACAAAGTGGAGCTGAGAAATGTAGCATGGATTTGGGAAAGGCAGATGTCTGGGAGGGAACCAAACGTCAAGAAGGACAGAGCATCATTTCTTCTGGGGTTAAGATGACACATTATCTTCCTTGATGAAGGCCCAATTCTAGATATTTGTTTTCATAAAAAAATAAATTGATGTTATTATGACCAGAAGAGGTGCCTATGACTTAGATGACTCATTTCTTCCAAATGTCATCGAAACACACTGTGTTCTGCAGGGCAATCTTTTCCCATCTCACCTCTGCCACCTATGGAGCTGGACTCCTGTGTGGCTTTGCTAGAATGTGGTACATCAAGCGTATAGTTCTGGATGCTGCTGTGGGCAGTATATCTCAGTATGCAGTACAGTATGCCACCAGTACTTAAAGCTTAATTTCCATCTCTGTATTAAATAAAAATTTCAGGAGTACTTGGTTCAGGAAGTAGAATTTTTAACAAACCACCCTGATGATTTGGAAATTTCACAGTCTCTAGAGATTGTCTTACCCAGTATCTCCTGATTTATAGGCAATGACAGTGTTACGTACAAAGTTAATTAATGTGTTTCAAAGAATGATGTCATTCATGCCTTAATAAGGATGCTTGCGTAATAGTAACTGGTAGCCATAAACCTAAAACTCATTAACTGCATTTCAAGGAATTGCATTCCATCAGTACACTATTACTAAATCTCTTGTGCTTGATGGAACCTCTTAAGGCAAGGTTTTGGCAGGGCTCTAGCCAATCCTGGTTCTGTTCTTGGCACTTAAAATACAAACATTTCAGGATTCCTGCCTTCATGACATGTATTCTATTTATGTGAGACTTGAAACTGTTGCCCCTTTCTAAAATTACATGTGAAGTATTATTCCTATGCACTTTTTATAAGGTCTGGGAATTGGTCCAAGGGCAAAATAAAACCAATCAGTTGCCCCTCGAAGAACATGGACCATTCCCGCCCCCTGGATTGTCTCTGGGATGTAGAAGTTCAGAGTTAGATTTCTCTGGCCTGTCAACTAGGAAGGCATCAGTAAACATTTCTGTGTTGTCTGTCATAGCTCAGGTAAAGAGCGAGCTCTTCTCTCTGTTAAGCTTAGTTGCCTCTCTGAATCTGGGATTTAAAGAATTAATGCAAGTGTTTTAACGCAAGAGAATTTATTCACAGGAAAAACAAAAGCCTAGAGTCACAGCCTCTTATCTTATAGTCACTGCAACTGAGAGGAGCCTCTGCATCCTAAATGATAGTGAACTCCCCACATTTACACAGAACAGGGTGGAGTGAAGCCCTACTGCACTGGGCCCGGTTATGAGGCAGGCAGGCCGGCACAGCTAGATATCTACACCTTCCTTGCAGGCTGGCACAGCTAGATATCTACACCTTCCTTGCTGCCTTATTTCTTATTTGTAACAAGTCAGTCCTAGAGGTTGAAGAAAGCCTGGTGGTAGTTGCTACAGTAGATTGCATAATGGACACTCAAAAATATCAAGTCCTCATCCCCGGAATTTGTAAGGTATTTTATTTGAAGAAAGGGTCTTTTCAGATGTTATCAAGAATTTTGAGAAAAAAAGTGATTACCCTGCATTATCTGGAGGGGTCCTGAATGTCATCACAAGTGTCCTTACATGACAGAGGCAAAGGAGAAGAAGACAGACCCCTAGAGAAGGGACAGTGAGGATGGAGGCAGAGACTGGGGGGCTGTGGACACTGCAGCAGCCACCAGCAGGTGGAACAGGCAGGCAGAGGTTTGCCCAGACCATCTAGGAACAGTGTTTCTCTGCTGGGTTTTAGACTTCTGGCCTCCAGAATTGTTAGAAAATAAATTCCTATTGTTTTAAGCCAGAAAATCTGTGGTGGTTTATTACAACAACCTCAGCAAATGAGCAGCTACTATCACGTGTGTGTTCTCTAGCGAGGCGGCCAGGTCTGCTTTCAGTTCTCCTTCACACGCCCATGCGTCTTTTGCAACACGGCTTCTCTACATCTCAGAAACATGAAAGAAGCAAACATACGCTCTCCATGAGTTTCTGTTTTCTACTTTTCAGCAACTTCTGAGATTAGCTGTTTTATCATCTAGCCAGGCATTTTGGTGGGTACCTATAGACCCACCTATGCAGGAAGCTGAGGCAATAGGTGGAGTCCAAGAGTTTGAGGTTGCTGTGAGCTATGATGCCACAGTACTCTACCCAGGGTGACAGAGTAAGTCTCTGTCTCCAAAAAACAAACAAACAAAAAACCTCTTTCATCATTTTGCCAGCATATGCTTGAACATTGAAAATGAATTTTATAAAAGGATTATGTACTACTTAATCAAAATTAGTAGGATTTAAAAATAAAGCAGGAATAAAATATTTTCTTTTATGGGGGGACAGAGTCTCACTATGTCACCCTCAGTAGAGTGCTGTGGCATCGCAGCTCACAGCAACCTCAAACTCTTGGGTTTAAGTGATTCTCTTGCCTGAGCCTTCCAAGCAGCAGGGACTACAAGTGCCTGCCATAATGCCCAGCTATAATAAAATATTTTTAAAAGACAAAGAATGAGTTAAAAAATTATTTTTGGGCTTATCTGTGCCACTATTTCCCTTGAAAAAGTTAATAGACCTAAAAATTGTGATAGCAAGTGACAGACAACTTAACAGAATTTATACATGTGTGCTAGATTACATATGGCCACAATTTATTTATAGTTCCTCTCATCAAGAGGTGGAATCTATTCCTGATCCTTTGGCCAGTCTTTGATTTGCTTTGAACAAAAGAATATGCCATAAAAACCCAAATATATGAGTTCTATAATTTGAGCCTCACAAGACCTTACAAATTCTCCTGTGCCCTCTTGGAACATTGCCCTGAGAATAGTATATAAGGAGGCTTGGAGGATGAGGGTCCCTATAGAAAAGAAGAGGGCATCCTTCCTACAGAACCAATGGAGAGACACAAATAAGTCCATTGTGTATCTTCCAGTCCAGTGGACTTTTCTTGTAATGTAACCACATAAAAAATCCTTGGTGAAACCAGCAACAGAAGCATCTGATTGGCTCACAGAATTATAAGAATAAATCATGTAATCCTGGACTAGTCTGTAATGTAGCTAATGATAGCTGGTATGGTATCAGAGGAGCGTTTTCCTTCACAGAGACCTTCCCAAGGGAATTGCCTTCACACTGTACCCCGAAACCACACCCTCTGTGCCACCTGGATTCCACACACCCCTCCTTCCTACTTCTTATGTTGAGTTTCTCTTCCCAGTACCTCACTCAGCATGGGACTACACTGGTAGTATGTTGAAAGCAGTAATTATGTTAAAATGAAGTCCTGGGGTGAGCCTTAATTCTATGTGACTAGTGTCCTTATTAGTTAAGGAAATTTGAGCACGTATATGTACAGAGTGAAGATGATGTGAGACACAGGGAGAAGATGGCCATACGGCCATCCTCAAGCCAAGAGGAGAAGCCTGGAGCACATCCTCCCCCCTCAGCCCTCAGAAGAAGCCCACTCTCTGACCGTGGATCTCACACATCTCACCTACAGACTGGGAGAAAACAGGTTTCTGTTGTTAAGGCACCGATTCTGTGGGATTTTTACAGCAGTTCTAACACATAATGATGCACCCACCTGTCCCCCACCCAGATGCACACACACATACAGCGTTCATTGCTCCTTTAACAAATGTTTTAAAGTACTAAAGTAAAACTGGTGTTGCTGAACTTGAACATCCCCATTTTTAATAGACTTGGCTTACTCTCAAAGAGTACAGATTTGCTTCGCTTAAGACAATGAAAATAACATGTAAGAGACTCTAGAAGCAATTTCCAGGCAAAGAGCTCCCTAAATATTTTGAGCAATGACAACATAATTAGAAAATATATCACTTCCTTTGTTTAATACATCGAACAAAAAAAGAAAACCTAATTCTTTCTTTTCTAACAAAGGTCATCGTTCTTTTATAGTCATCTGTTTTAAAGCATTCACCTTCTTTCTCATCTGTATGGTACATGTTTGGGGGATGGCTCTGGTCTATATAAACGTCTGCATTAACCAGAGGAATGCCATGCTCTGGGAGTTAAACAAATGCTGTGCCACAGCAATGTCTCAGACGTGTTTTATGTACTCTGTTTAATCTAAAACAGCTTCTTCCTAACGATGTGCCTCCACCCTTTGTTCAGCTTGTATCTTATTAAGAAAGTAGGAAAAGAACTTATAATAGTGAGGAAGATAATGAAAAAAAAACACGAAAAAGAATTTTATTATCTGAATTGATGAGAAAAGGGAAGGGTGCCAGTTAGACAAAAACCTTAATAAAGGAAGAATTAATTCCTGCATTCTCAGGTGGTTTCTAACGCACTGTTTCTCCTGCCTGCCTCTCACAAGATATATGAGGAAATGAAAGAGTTAGGGCTCCACATTTAATAAGGGTTGTTTGTGAAAACATAGAGATACCATTTCCTGCCACTTCTCTCCCCAATTAAATCTCAGGGACATTACAGTTCCATTTTAGTGTGTATCTACAGCGATGACAGTTACTATATGAAAGATTTATGCCAAAGAAACCAAAAATGTGATTTTTCTCTAGTTTTCCACCTGGTAGAATATTAGTTAATATGGCTTGGTGTATATTTTCTTTCCCTTAAATATATCTGGCGCTTATCTGTAAGAATCAGAGCCATTCCTAACTATGACAACGGCCAACAAGGCTCAAAGAATATGAACTCGGGGAAGAATTATAATAGTAATTATTTGGCCTACTCAGCCAAACACAAATCAACAAGTCTTTGTCTAAGTTAGAAGTGTCTTTCTCTAAATGCCCAGGTTAATATCTAATTGTCTCTATATGGGAGAAAATGGCAAGGTTGTCATGACAACTGGGTGGAAAGTTTAGCTAGAATAACGTTTTCCTTTAAAAGAATGAAGCAATTTCAAGCTCTTTAGTGTTATCTGGAATTATAAAAATTGCTTTATACCCCCATTTTTAGATTGCAGGAGGTGATTGATCTTTTTTCAAACTGGCTTAAAAATCCCTTAACATCATTTTTGAATCAGTGTTTTGTATTTTTTTTTCTTTTCTTCTCACTTATTTTTTTTTTTCTAAAGAGTGGAATTCTCCAGGCATGAATGAGGCAAATGTTCCCCTTGTTCTTTAGTTCAATGGACCTGTAGCCCCTGATTAAAATTTAGCTACAATCCGTTTGATGAGTGTATTGTAAAACTATCTGGGAAATAAATCTCTGGTTACTAAATGAGAAGAAAGAGTACAAAATTTGCTTTTCTTCTTTGCAAGACAGAAAATGAGATGAGTATCTTAAAATTTCCACATGGATGCCCACTAACAAGAAGAGAGAAGCTCCGATCTTTGGAAAGAAACACACACTTTTCTTTTTAGTCTCCCCCTCTCTCTTTTAAATAAAATGCTCTGTCTTCTTTGATTTCCCTGAACTCTTTTAGTTAAAGTTACTCACAATTGTATAGTTATTTCCACAGTGCGGCCTCTTGTGATTGTTGTTTTCCCTTCTGGACACTTGGTAGGCCGAGTACATCAGATAAAGCAACTGAAATGTATAGAACCTTAAAAAGTGCTTAGGGACAGCCTGGGGAGGGCTGATGTTCAGAGCAGTTATCTCTGGAGATACTGAACTCAAAGTGACAGGAAATTTTTTTGCGAAAATTTGCCAAAGATTTTGGTATCATGCTATATATCCTTCTTATTTAAAGACTGTACAGGAAGGTGCTTACCAAATGGGTAAAATAGAGCCACCATGAAAGCAGCTGGAGTTTCAAACCAGACCATCCCAAGCTAGAGCAGGAGCTGGGCCTGGGGCCGGGGCCCCCAGTAGCAAAGGATAGAAAAGAGTGTCTGCAGAAACAGCAGCGTTCTCTCACCAGGGACTTAGTGCAGATCTCAGTATGGGAATCAGCACGAGGAGGTCCAGAATGGAGTCTCAGGGGCATTTGAGGTAATGCAACTACTTAAAAGGGCCATACGATTTTGTGAGGATGAAATAGAGAGAAAGTACCAATAAAGTTGGTTTCAAGGAGCTGGCCAGCGAACTGAGCTTTGAGGGTAGTGTACCCCACTCTTTGGATACAATCTAGCAAGACCCTGTCCAGGCCCAAGTTCTAAACTGACTGAGTTTTCTTGTGTTTATATCCACGCAAAACCAGAAATCTAGAAGACATGCTGATTTCTCCATTTTTCTTCATTCAATACTTCAGCAAGGCCTGTTCGCGCTACCTACAGGGAAAACGTTTGCCAGCCTTTCACCATCTTTGTTGACCAGGCTCTTAAATAGCAATCCTGAGTCCATCATTTTTTCTCACCCACCCATCCTGCACATGTAGCCAGAATAATATCTTTAAAACCTAATCCATGCCACTTACTTCCTCAATTTAAATACTGTCAGTGGCTTCCCAATGCATTTAGAATATAAGCCAAACTCTAAGAAGCCTCCCGTGAGCTTGTCCCTTTATAAATTTCCCACTTTATTCTTAACCATGTTCCCCTTGTTCACTATGCTGGTAGCTCCTCTCTCTTCTTTTGTGTTCAATAAAATGGGATGTTGAAATCATCCTATTTCAGCAAATGGGGCCAAAATGACCAGCCTTACAAAACACAGAGAATGGGCAGGTTGGGCGTAAGGCAGAACTTGGTTCCACTCTGAATATATTTTCATTTGCCCCATTACTGCCATCTCTGTTTTGACTCTGGAATTATTCTGGCAGTGCTATCCCAGTATATAAGCCTGCAAAGTGATGTGAATCCTGGGAGGTGTCCTCGCAGTTGAACTCTATTTACAGATAATCAGTGGCCCAACCTGGACTCTTATATGCTCTTTTGAATTTGATGCTAGAATCTCTGCAGTGCAAATCCCTAACTCAAGGTGAAGGACTCCCACTCAGGATGGGTGGACCGCAAATGAAAGCAGCAGAGATCAGGGGAAGGAACACAATACCCAGAGGAATCAGGAAACAGAAGCAAACATCTCCCACTCCACGTGGGGGCTGATGACAAAAGCCAGGAGGGGCCCTTTCCCTGCAGGCTCCGTCCCTTTGAAGAAACCTAAGTACACAGCAGAGCAATTAGAAGCAGCACATGGAGAGGATTGCCAAGTGCCCCCCTCACTACCTTAATCAAAATATTTCCCTTTTACGAGGAGCTCATTTAGAAGAGACGTAATGAGCTGGTGTCACCTCGATTCTCCAGGGTTAGAGCCGTGTCGTGTGAGCCCGCCAGCGCTTCATGCTCCAGTTTCAGCCTCCTCTTTCCTCATTGCCTAGAGTAGACAAGGCTGTCACTTAGAAGATGAAATATATTTGCAAATTAATTAACTTTGTCCAGCAACTGGAGAATTAGATTTCTGTTAAAGGTTCTGTCTGAGTGATGGATTCTCAAGACATTGAAGGAATTAAATACCACTTTTTTTTTTCTTTTTACTTCTGGATCATCTGGCTATCTTTGTTCCACTGCCTTCATCTTTCTCTTATTTGTTACTGCCTTTCACCTACAAAGCCCGTGGAATTTGCTTTGGTAGATGATGACTCTTGTGAGAATTGGTAATCTCTATAAACTCCTTATCAATTCATTACAAAACCAGGAAGCTACCAGACGTTAGGCTGAAGAAGAGTCGGAGGCAGCTGCATGGGAGCAGCCCTTTGTAAAGATTTTCTTTCCTTGACGGGCTCTTTGTTCTGATCCTGAAATGCACACAGAGGAGGCCAGAGGAATGTAAAATGAAGACGGGGGTTTACAGAATCACGAATATGCGATGTAAGACCATGAAGGGATTTTTGCAATTAAAAATCTTGGGCAGGGATAAAGCATTTTTCACTCTCTCCTGACCAGTAAAAGAACACAACTGTACACTATGTTGGATGTGTTTATTTGTATTTATCTTAGATTTAAACCAAGACGTACAAAGCACAGTTTTAATGATACTGGCATGTACAATTTTAGGGGATTATTGTCTGAATGAAAAGAGGGTGGAGTGAAAGTATTTTAAGGGTACATTTACTCAGATTATGGTTAAAAATAAGTTCTCAAAACACAATCCTTTTCTTTTTCTCCTCTTGTTAAAAAAAATATATATATATATATAGAATGCACTAAAGAATCATAACTATGCCGATTATCATAAATTATTAATAACTTACTCCTGGAAATTGAGCAAGTAAGCAAAATATTATGGAGAGGATGAATTCTAAATGGTGGTTTGTGCATGGGACTCATTTATGAACATGTAACACACAACTATCAGAGACAGCCAGGCCAAAGAAGAGACACGGATAGCTGAAATCTTTTGCTTATGTGTGTGTGTGTGAATTTTGATTTAACTTTTTGAGGAGAAGAACGAAAGATATACAAAGAAAGAATCATAAAATCAAACAATCTGCTACTAAAATTAAGATAGAATTTAAATTTGAGCTTTTGGAAGATCAGCAGCACATCCCTGGCCTAAGCCCCAGTGGATGACAATTCTTCTTTTTTTCTATTCCTATAAAGTCTTTCTCAAACTTAAGGGACATCTGGTCATTGAATCATTAGGTGAACTTCTTGGTATTACATTAGTCTATTATTTTAGGAAAATGTTTAAACAGTAGCAAGAGTTCTCTACTTCTTAATGATTGCCCCAAACAAAACTTAGGTAAATCTTGCAGCCTCTCCTGAGCTGAATAACATGAGGCCACCCAGAGACGGTAGAGCTTTAACATTAGAGAACAGTTTTATAGAACAGTGTTTTTCTGTGTGTATGTGGAGAAGCGCATGGGTGGGAGGAGGGAGGCGCTGCTAACAATGCCCCCTCTGGGATGAAGTGTGACACTCCTTTTCATAAGCTAGACATTTACCAGCATTGTTTACATTAAAATCATTTTTAGAGTTTGATTCTTAGAGTATTTCCATTTAGCAAAATGGTCTTTTGCCTTTGGAAAAATGCTCTGAATTTACTAGCTTGATATTTCAGAAATGTTTCTTTATTAAATGAATATATATTGTTTTCCTTAAGCAGTCCATTCTACCTCAGCATGCCAATAGTGGCAAGCAAGTCTTGAATGATATTTCATTATCATCTATGATGGGGTAGAAATGTAAGGCTTTGTAAATGTGTGCTCTCATTGTTAAGCACATTTGCTCACTCTCTACCAGGACAGGTAAGCCGTGAGGTTAAGTATTCCTGGGAAATGGGAACATAATTGGGGGAAGTTTCTTCCAGAAAGGAAATGGAAATGAGAAATGGCCCTTTAAGCTGATGAACTTGGGAAAAGGAAGGACAAGTTGGCAGGTCGGAGAAGTGGCTTCTGACTTTCAGGTCTTAGAAAGGTTGGAGAAAAATCTCAATTCATTAGAGAGTTTGCCCCTTTCCCTCACTTACTTGCCTGGAAAGATCTGTGCCCTGAGGCCCTGATCCAATTCAGGGAGGCAGGTGCTGCTCACCATTGGAAAAGGACTAGAGAGACATCCTGCAACTGAGCTCTGAACCTCGCTCTTACATGGGGCATACAAGGGATCCAGATGTTTTTGTGGGTGGTGTTGAATTGACCTGGGGGTGCTGAGAGTGTGGATCAGTAACCCAGAGAGTCAGGCTTCAAATGAAGGGGATGCTGGCCAGGACACATCACCCATGCCATGTAGGAGTACTTCTGCATCAGTCCAGACCCCAGGACGGATGGGGCACCTGCTGCTGAAATGAGCCCATGCCTGGCTTTCAGGCCCTAGTCCAAGTTCTTCATCTACTGCAGTTCTGTGAGCTCACAGTAAAATTTCCCTGCCTCCTGTCTTGGAGCCAGACACCAACATTAGGCAGCAACAGGAGAAGGTGGGGTAAATTGCGAAAGGCAGTATTTATTTAACAGATGATCTAGATACCCAATCTACACTAGATAGACTACAGGAGACAAGGAGATCATTAATGATTTAAGAGTGCCCTCTCTACTCCATCCTAACCTCAGTCTACTGAACAAATAGAAGACCGGGAGAAATAGAACAATGGGAGAAAATTAATGCCATTTCTTATTGTCATCTGAGTAATAGCGTGTAAATTCTCAAACCGATTCAACACAATGGCACTACTATATAAATACATACTATACTCTCTACTAATACTTTTTTCTTCAAGTTCCTCTAACAGAACCCACTTCCCTGTGTGTTTTGAGAAGGCTGTCGCCGCTCCTTCATCACAATTCAGCAAAACACCATCTGTCAGACATCATGTTCAGATATCAATAAGCAGAAAGAACCTCCTCTCACTCTCCCTCCCTTCTCCTCTTTTCTAGATGACAGG
This sequence comes from Otolemur garnettii, assembly GCF_000181295.1. NCBI lineage: Eukaryota > Metazoa > Chordata > Mammalia > Primates > Galagidae > Otolemur > Otolemur garnettii. Next base: position 6,447,034 of record NW_003852517.1, read on the forward strand.
AAGGGGAAGAGCTTGCACACACTGGATTTGAAATTGAAAGTGTCTTTGGTTTCCTCCTAAAAATTAATTATCTCTCAGGAACCACATCATCTTCTCATATGGGCTGTTATCAATTTTTCCTCCCCCTCTTTTTTCCTCGTCTTGATTTTTGTGTCTTCTCCCTGCCCCCCCAACTCAAAGCATAAACTTTAACGACGAAATTTCATGCTCAGCCAACTTCTTTATGGCCACTTAAGAAGCATCAGTGAGGTTATATACCTGCTCTTGGGAGCAGTGCTGCCAGTTTCTCATTACAGTGTGGGCAGCTGAGAGGGAAAAGGGGCCAAGCACGGGGAGGCAGGCCCTTTCCACCCTTGCTATGCCACGGAGTACATGACATTCTCTCCCTGTGTCCAAAAGCAAGAGACAGTCCCTTCCAAGCTTCAGTTTTGGAGCCTGCAGCTCATTCATTCATTCTTCCATGCATGCATTCAATCCAAACCTTGCTTTATCATAATTAATTGCTCATTCCCTCTACTAATTTTTAAAGATGACTTAGTTTTAACATTTTGAACACAGTGCTTCCTTCCCTGCATCTTATTTTACAAAATGTCTCCTATCCAAAACTTAGTTCTCTCTCTGATTTTTTAAACATTAGTGGACCCCTTTTCATTTTCAACTCACTCTTTGAAAGGAGTGTTCCGAATAACCCTCCCATTCAGAGGCATAAAGGAGCCCGCCTCACAGGCTAGTGCCATTTCACTACAGAAACTGATTTCATATCACGAATTCACGTATTTGGATGTATCAAACCCTGGAAGTTGCAATGTTGAAACACGCTAACTGCATTATGCTGCTCACATCATGGTTTAAGGAGCAAACATACTGGGATTACATTTCACTAAGAGAGGCATGATCTTGTTTTTATTTATTATTATTACATCATAGTTGTGTATATTAATGCAATTGAGAGACATGATCTTGAACAAGTCATTGAACCTCTTTGAGCCTTAGTGCTTTCTGGAAAATGGATAGGGTGTTTTACAAAGAGCTTCTTTACAGGAATGCTGTAAGGGTTACATGAAACAGGGGTAAACTCTCTGAAACGACAATAACAAAACAACACAGTGGAGCAAAAAACCAACAAAGTCTAGCAAGGCAGAATTCTTTACTCTTTGACCACTTCATCTGTAAGAAAAACCAAGAAACCACAAAGACAGAATAACAACTTCTAAAAACATGACGACAGTTTCTTCCCAGTAGGTTTAAACCATGAACATCTTTTTGAGATTTTGATTTGGCCTGTAAACAGACCTGGCCTTATCATTTCAGTCATGAGGCCTAAACTAGATTTCCTTATTGATAAAAAGTAATTAATCATATGATAGACATAGAGAGTTATAAACTAAGTATGTTTTATGTACTCCATGAGGGTCATGTGACAACTTGCAAAGTTCTCTCTTTTTCCTTGCTTCTCTGTATCTTTTGATACAGGAGGAAACTGACTAACAAAACGAATACAATTAACCAATTTGGAATTAAGTCGCCCCTGCTTCATGCCTTGCTTTTAAATATAAGTGTAGAGACAGCATAAGGTAAGGTCTCTGATCTTAATGAATCTACACTACTACTCTGTTAAAAATTACAAAGCAGTATAATCTTAACAGTTCTATGGCCTCTTAATAACCTAAAACTTGAGTCCTTTCTAGAATGAGATCCATAATTCATTGTTCAGCTAGCTCTTCATAAGTGAATCTATTTCTTCCTTTTAGCTGGTTTGAATGAAAATTTTCCTACACGAACGTTCCCTGTAGTATGTACCTTTAATTCAACCACCATTAATTCTACCATCTCTAATTTTACCTATTGATTTTGAGAATGGACTGAAAATTCCTGTGTTGAAGCTTAAATCCTCACTGTGACATTATTTGGAGGTAGGATCTTTGAAAGGTAATTAGGGCATGGGCCCTCCTTATGAGGACATGAAGAGGCCAGCACTCTCTCTCATCACCTTATGAAGATACTCCAAGAAGACACCCATCTACAAATCAGGACGAGAGCCCTTACCAGAACCCAGCCATGCTACAACTCAATTTCAGACTTCTAGCCTCCAGAAGCATGAGAAATAAGTGTTTGTTTTTTAAGCGCCCAAGTCTATACTATTCCGTTATAGCAGACTGAATTGACTAAGACGTTGGCTGTACATTTAAATGTTTTATTGTGAGACTGATGGGTGAAAGCATTGATTCTTCACAGAGGAAAAGTGGGAAGTAAGAAGCTCGGAGTTTATCAGGCAGAAAAAGTTCAATAATCAAGGGGGGGCTCGAATTGGGCTTGGAATAACGTCCAGCATTTAAATAATTAAAGCTTAATCCAATATAGGGAAGAGAGTAGGAGGAAACTAACTATCAAACAAGGCCTAGAGGTAGAAATGAGGGTGAGAGCCCTCCCAGGAGCTAATTGCAGAGACCAGCACTGCTGTTACAACCGAGAACTGGATCTAACAATGGTAAAGACAGCAACATGTTCACAAAATTCCACTTGGCCCACATACCCTCTCCCTAAACAAGAGTGCAGGTGAATATTCCACATTTTTGGAAGTCCAGAAATGCTCACAGAGAAATTTTCTGCTCTTGGAGTAATTTTATATAATGCCACCACTGGGATCTGTAGCAGCCCTGCATTTTCTCACACTAAAGAGCAATTAGGTTGCATGCCTGGGCCTATGTTCTCGATAAGGTTAGACAGTAATGAGTCACAGGTATAGTTGTGGTGGTCCAGGAAATCTATGTTTTTCAAAATTCCTGAGAAAAGAAGAGGAGTAAGCCACAACTTCTAAAGCAATCCTCAACCAAAAAGCAGTGCTGGAACTCAGAATGGTAATGAATTTTCAGTAGCAGTGGTGAGCAGCTCTTTGAGAAATTCAGCAGGATTTCACAGTGTCCAAGAAAATGTATGCATTTTTTAATTCAGAGTAAAATAAAATGCTTACTGATCCATGGAACAAAGAGAATATCTCAAAAAAATCAAAGTAAGAATTGCATTCTTTTTAAAAATTATTTCTGAATATTACTGGGGGGTAAGTGGTTTGGTTCTGTGACTTGCCTTTGTACAGCTGAGTCATGGTTACAAGTGTACACCTCACCCTGATGGTAGGTATTGTACCCATTACATGTGAATTTACCCCTCTCCTCCCAGCCCTCCCATGTGCTTGCTTCTGTTGAGTATTACTATTAAATGTGCACATGGGTGTTGATTAATTACTTTTAATTTAATAGTGAGTACATGTGGTGTTTATTTTTCCATTCTTATAAAATTTCACTTAGAAGAGGGTCTGCACTTCCACATAGGTTGTTACAAAAGGCATTACTTCATCACTTCTTTTTTTATGGCTAGTAATTCTTCATGATACACATATACACAATTCGTTAATCCACTCATGTATTGATGGACACTTGGGCTGGTTCCACATCTTTGTGGTTATGAATTGTGCTGCTATAAACATCTGAGGACAGATGTCTTTTTTCATAAAATGACCTTTTTTTCCCCTTTAGGTAAATACCACTAGTGGGATTGCTGGATCAAACGATAGGTCTACTTTTAGTTCTTTGAGGTATCCCCATAAAACTTTCCACTGAGGTTGAACTAGTTAGCAGTCCCACCAACAGTATATAAGAGTTCTTTTTTTCTCGACATCCACACCAGCATCTACTGTTTTGAGATTTTTTGGATAAAGGCCATTTTCCCTGGAGTCAGGGGATACCTTATTGGGGTTTTGATTTACATTTCTTTGATCATTAGAGAAGCTGAACACGTTTTCTTGTGTATCACCCATTAGTCTATCTTCTTTTGTAAAGTTTCTGTTCATATCTTTTGCCCACATTTTTACGGAGTCTGACTTTTCCTTGATGATTTGCTTGAGTTCTTTATAGATACTTGCTGTCACTCTTTATCAGGTGTACGTCATGCAAACATTTTCTCCCATTCTGTAATTTGTCTCTTCTCTCTATTGATTGTTTTCTTGGCTCTGAAGAACTTTCTAATTTAATCAGAAACTATTTGTTAATTGTTGTTTTCCCTGTGATCTTTGGGGTATTCTTCACAAATTCTTTGCCTAGGCCAATGTCTATGAGAGTTTTTCCAATACTTTCTAGAATTCTTAGTTTCACGCCTTAGGTTTAAGTCTGTTATCCATTGTGAATTCTTATTTTAACACATACTCACTCTGTTATCCTAACCATTCTTGAGTTGTTTTGGCAATTTTTCCAATCACCTAAGAAAAGGCTTTCCAATGAAATATTTTCCCCTCTAGACCACGAAGAATGTGCCTTCTAAAGACACACAAAATTCTTATCAGTTGCAGAATACTATAAAAAACTAACCTTTTGGCCCACTGTACCCCTCACTCCTAAAACAAGAAGTGAGGTGTTAAAATCCTCAGGTTGACAGTTTGGAAAACTCAAGGCAAAAATTATGTAGAATGGTTTATTGCACAAAGAAGATTTGAGAAAATAAATCTTCCTAGATCTGAAGAGTGCAGTTCCCTTCTCTCTAACTTTACTAGCTCTAATATTTTGGCTATAAAATTAATCAACAGCCTACTGGGATGATAAGTAGCTTCAAATTCTTTGGTGCATTTTAATACACTGCATAACACAGAAATTTATGTATTAGAACTCAAAACATGAAACATCTTTATTTGCTTATATTTGTTTGTTTTTCTTAGTTCCTCCCCCCACCTATTGGCACTAAAATATGTAAATATTTCACACAGCACTTAGTACTAAAAGAATATACTGACAACAGTTGGTATCTCAACTTACTCTGGATTCTGTTTTGCTTCTAAAATGTGACGTTGAGTTTTTGACTGTGCTATGAGTAGGTGTATAAGTGATAGTAATAAATAAGGTATAATCCATGTAAAGGAGAGGACATTGGATTAGGAGGACTGTCTTTCTAGTCGGAGTAGTTATCATTTATTAAGTGCCTACTATGTGCCAAACACAGTGTACTTTAGCCTCATTTAAACCTCAAGACAACTGGAAGAGATAGATACTGACATTGTCCTTATTTTAAGAAAGAGGAAACCAAGGCAACAGTGATTAAAATAGAACTTCTTGGAAGTCCTCCAGCATTGGAGAGTTGGGGGTGAATTTCAATTCCAGGCAGGCAGACCCCAAATCCCATAGCAGCCTTGCTCATAATATTGTGGTGAACAGCAAATGGCACTCTATACACGACACAGCTTGGTCAAAGACAGAGCACAAGGGAGTTTTAACACTATTGCAGTTATTGTTCTTTCAGTAAAGGAAAACAAAGAAGTCCTACAAGCTGCAAGTCAGCTTTCCCTTGATCAGTTCTTAACTGAGAACAAGTCCACGGGCGTGTGATATTCTTACTCATATAGCAGGTAGCAATACACTTGGAGTGATTCCTGGGGCAAGTCTTTTTGTGGCCTACAGTAGAACTTTTTTTTTTTTTTTTTTGCAGTTTTTGGTCAGGGCTGGGCTTGAACCCACCACCTCTGGCATATGGGACTAGTGCTCTACCCCTTTGAGCCACAGGCACCGCCTGCCTATAGTGGAACTTAAGGCAAATCTCAAGAGAGTTTAAGGGAAATAGAAAAGTTGCCTCCCAAAGCAAATAATGGAGTTGGTGCTCAAAGAGTACTAGAGGGATCTGTTAATTGTGAAAATACAAGACTATTTCTGCACCAACTGATGAGGAACTGCTGCCTTGAGCCCCAGTGCCTGGGTCCCATCCACACTCCTCTGCTTTCCCCACCAGAGCTCCTCCCTGGGCACCTCCTGGACCTCACTCCAGCAGCTAAACCAACCTCCACCATGGCAGGGTTCTCCCCATCGCTGGGCTGGAACTATCCTTATTCTGATTGGTTGTTCCTCAATACACTGTGGTTGTTAAATGTTCTTAATATAAACTCTGGAATTACTCCTGATGGTAGGTACCATTTGAAGTCTCATCATTCCTATGTTGGCATCTATTTATGACTAAAGTTTAGCAGATTCTTTTTATCAGTAAGGAGAAGAGTTGTTTTCCAGGCCTCCGGGGTCTGTCCCTCACATTTCCAGGAGTTTACCTCCCTGGAGGTATGTGATGACCCTTCTATGCTGGCTTGGTGCCTCTCCTCCGTGGGCAGGAACTGTTCCTTCCCCAGTGCATAATCACAGGGACTCAATTAGTAGTGGTAATGAGATACAGCATTAATTTTCAGACAAGAGAGTAAGAAAGGAGAAGGGGGAAAGACAGAATAGGATGAAATAACAGGCCTGTTGATGTTTTTCTCAGATTTTGCCAGCTAACCTTAGTGTGAGAGAAGGGACCCCTGACTTTCTGAACCTTTTTAGCCATTCTACCTTCAATAATTCTGTGTTAACAGATTCAGTTAAATATTCCTGTTTTATGCTATAATTGAAAAAAGCCTGGGTTTTGCAAACAGGGTAAGGCTCAATGTCAAAGAGAATTGAGTTTAAATTCTGTACCCACTTAGAAAGTTGTGTGATCTCTGGTAAGAAACTGCAACTCGCAGAATTTAAAGGTCCTCCCTTATGAAAATGAGGTTGATCATCTACACCTAACTACGTGAGAAATAAAAGGAAACAAAATGTGCAAAGAATTGTGAGTATTGTCCAGCCTTCAATAATTACGGGTCACCTCTCTTTTACATGGCACTTTAGAATTTATAAGCCATAAATTTGTGTGATTTTTATTACAATCATATAAAACGTCATCAGGAAGCAATTGAAATTCACAATTTTAAAGAGAGGAACCTGAGACGCAAATACGTACTATAAAATGACTAATCCAAGACCATACAGCAGAAATAAGATGTGCTAAGATTAAAGGTCTCCTGATGTCGGTTTCACGCTCTTTTGCATCAGTGAGACTCCCAATTTACAATGCCTAGTGTCCCTTAAAAGACAATGCTTAGTGTCCCTTAGACTTTAATTGGAGAGCAAGCCCATCTTCCACAACCCCATGTCTTGCCATATACAGAGATGGTGGCCTGGTGTGCAGGCAAGGACTTAGGATGCCAAAGCAACAGTGTTGGTTGCTTTGCATTCTCTTTGCTGCTACTTTGTCATCCTGGGTGAATTGTATCTCTTCCTCAGGTCTTTATTTGCTCATTAGCAAAGTGGCTATGTTATAAGGTTTAATTTGAACAACATATGTCCAAGAGCTTTGTAAATGCCACATAACCACCTACAGGCCAATGATGTCACCATCATCACTGTAGGGCACAGAGCACATCCTTCAAGGACAGGAGCTTGCTTTATTGGGAATCATTTGGCTTCATAGTAAAGATGTACGTCTTTGGTGGTTTGTCACATTTACTTCAGGTTCTAATGGGCGAGATTAAAGGACAGCATGAATTGCTTTTATGTTCCCCCAAATAATTTCCTTAAGAATATTCCTATGCATTCTTCATACTAGAGGCTCAAACGTGATCTAGGAGAGGCTGTGAGATTGCAAATATGCAACCTGTTATCTGGGAGACACATGCCAGTTGGGTTCTCCGTCATACATTTTTATGCGGTGTTGCTGTAGCTGCTCAACAGCTGCTGTGCTCCATCCCAGTGGCCGCGTTCCAGTGGTGGGCAAAGAGGCTTCCACGTCTGCTAAATGTGCTCTACAGTAATTGCTAATTCAGTGTATTTGGATCCACTGGGATTGGAGGCATTACGGAAATAGACACAGGGAAACAGGTTGCCACAAGCCAATGCTCAGATTTTTGAGAAAAAGGGAGATCTTGTGAAGCAATTGCTTTCTAATTTCACTAGAATTAAATTCAGTTCATTTCATTTCAGCAAAGCACTGTGCTTCATAGTGAAGAGACAAATAAAAAGAAATCACTAGTTCCTGTCCTAA
>NW_003852517.1:6455015-6455834 GCF_000181295.1 Otolemur garnettii
TAGAAATCACTGGACTTTTTCCTTGCAGCAGACACTGTCACTACCCACCCATAAGCCCCATAGCCTACCTACCAAGGCATTGCTGGTGGCTTCCATGTAGTCTTCCAACAGTGGGTTCTCTGCTGCCTTCCCTGGCCATGGGAATGTTCTCGAACATGGAGCAGAATGATAGTGCAAAAAAGTTAGTGCTTTCAGGATTAACCCATGAGTGAGGAAAGATGTGAGTTTGTGGATAAATACTTCATATTCTTGCCTCTTGGTGGGACAATTCTGAGGAATATTCTGCATAGTCTCTTGGAGAATACCCAGCAGGATTGACTATTGCTCATGGTATTCAGATGTTCATGGTATTCAGATGTTCATTAATTAATTAGCTTTTACTGACATGCTTTAATCAGGATCTGATTTAGGAAAGACCCAGACTAAGACTTCTTTGTTACCTAGAATATCATTTTTTCTTGTTCTGAGAAGTTAAGCTAATGTATGTAAACTCCACGGGTGCTCAATATTGTGTTTCTCTGAAAATAAGACCTGCCCAAAAAATAAGCCCTAGCAGGATTTCTATTCATTTGTTAAATATAAGCCCCACCCCAATAATAAGACCTAGTGATGGGCAGATATGCTGCATAGCCATGCCATGCATTTCAGCACTGAGCAGTAAGGAAGACTGGAATACCTTTTATCTGCCACAGTTCTTTTTGCCAAGCCGTTCGCACTTGCCAGGTACACGTGTGGTAACCGCAGTCTTACGCACCTATTGCGCATGTGCAAACAGCTAGGGGAAAGGAGTTCACGCATCACTAGCGCCAGCCCAACCAA
>NW_003852517.1:6456132-6461630 GCF_000181295.1 Otolemur garnettii
ACAGTAATATATCATTCATTCTATATGTTTCCATGTTTCCAGTTTCCTAAAGTGTATTGTATACACCCCAAGAAAAGACATCAAGGGCTGTGACTCAGTATATGCTGCTCCTTTGGCCCTGATGACTTCCTCTTTGTGACTAAATTGTATGCACCCATTACAACTGATCCCCCTAACAGCCCACAACTGTTCAGAGTCTGCAGGTTTATCCCTATCACCTAATATCGCCTTGTGCTCCAGTGTGCACCTGGTATCCCTGTCCTCTCGCCTTTTGCTAGAGATTCTCCTAATTACAGATTGTTCCTTTGCACTGACACTTAGTGGTTTATAACACTTCTCCTCTGCTAAAATACCAATTCATCCTTCATATTTTAACTCTGCCATTATCAGGAACACTCCAGCTCAAACTGGAACTGTCTCTAAATCTCTATGCAGGAAATGCTTCCAAGGTCACTGCTATGATGTATTTCCCAGGGCCCAGCAACTGGGCAAGGATGTTTTATTCAATATTTTCTGGTGACAATGTAAAGAGAAATTATGCCCAAGTAATTGATATGTATGGAATGGAAAAAAGTAGGCAAATGTTTTTAGACAATCAGGGAATTTCTAAAACCTATTCGTGAGGGTTTTTTCAAAAAGTCAGCAAGTGGGCAGTGCCTGTGGCTCAGTGAATAAGACACTGGCCCCATATACCAAGGGTGGTGGGTATAAACCCGGTCCTGGCCAAACTGCAACAAAAAAATAGCTGGGCATTGTAGCAGGTGCCTGTAGTCCCAGCTACTTGGGAGGCTGAGGCAAGAGAATTGGCTAAGTCCAAGAGCTGGTGTTGTTGTGAGCTGTGATGACACAGCACTGTACTGGCAGTGACAAAAAAAAAAAAAAATTGAGAATCTATCTCTAAAAAAAAAAAAAAAAACAATAGTCACCAAGTAAAGGAGATGTTTAGTCAGAGCTTAAGTCACAGTGGAATTATCTGGAAGTTGACAGAATCAGGAAAGTAGGGAGTAAGTGGTCAGATAGGCAGAATAGAGGAGTGTGGGCTTCCTTCAGGGCAGGAGGGAGACAATAACGGGGTCTGGGTAGAAGACAGGCAGCTGCCAGAAACAATGGAAAGAAGAAGGAAATAACATGATATCCCGAGGACTCTGAAACCCAAGCTGTACAATATGACCCACAGTGACACACAATGTGCTTTCCATTGAATCTTGGAAAAGCCTGGTATGGTAGATATTAGAGGAAAATTGGAATTAAATTCACTTCTGTTCAGCTCAGAAGTGACAGGATCTATGTAATATTTGACTCTATAGTCAGGTCTCTTTTCTTGATATCAGGCTTTAAGCAAAGAGTTCAAAATCCAGTCAAAGAGATCAGCCAGGCCAAGGTCCCTACAATGAAAGGCACGTATCTATCGTCTGACAAAAGTGAGCTAACCAAGAATGGAGGCAGCATGGAGCCTACAGATGCAAAAAGCAGGCACGTGCGCCTAAATAAATAAGCACCTGTTGCTTCTGACAGACGGGAGGGCAAAAAGAGAGACGATGAAAGTTTAAGTCAAAAAAGACTCCAAACTGTGCCCTTCCTGTCATCTCTCCACCTACTCATCAGCCACAGCATCTGCTCTGAAACTTACACTGCTTAGAGACTTAAGAAAAAGTTAAAGGACTGATGAAGATGAAATCCTTTGTCAAAAAGACTCAAAATTGTGCCCTTTTTATCATCTCCCTGCCTACTCCCGAGTCACAGCCTCTGCTCCGCATCTTATACTGTTCAAAGGACTAATGTTCAGGGCAGTCCCCACGTTCTGTTCTCACGTGACAGTGAGCTCCAGTGAGGGAGGAAATGCTGAGACGACAGAGTTGGCGTTCAGAAGACTCCTGTGAGCCCGGGTAAGTGGGCGTGAAAGTGGCACATCAGCATATGCGCTTCATCCAGCAAGAGTGAACGGAAGGTAATACGTTAATGGGGAAATAATCCGCACTCAAGATTATGGGCTCGGCGCTATCACCGACGATCCGGAAACCTCCGAGTACATTATTCACTAAAGGCAATGGCTGAAAAGGCTGCCAAAGCCAAGAGACCCATGAAATGTTGAGCTTCCTCATAGGATTTTGTATGAATGGAATTAAAAGCATGACCTGCACTTGCCCTGGAAACAAAACAAAAACAAAACAAAACAAAACACATGGTCCAGTAGCACCTGAGTGCATTGTGCACATTTGCTCATCGCTTTCCAGGAGACAGAAGGGAGCTGGACAAGATCCAGACTCATTAGCATGGTCAGCAAGGAAGATTTCCGCTGAAAATGAGGAGGATCATCCATGTGATGGGAGGGCCGCTGCACAGATGATGCAAGTGCACCTTTCCCCTTTACATTATGTTTAAATGATAAGCGGACGGTGAATACTTTTGTATCTGAACCTCCAACAACATCTGCAGGTGTTTCAAATTTAGAGTACCGTCCAGAGCGCCACATCCTGTAAAGTTGAGACTTTCACGCTATAGCTACACAGTCCTGTATTTGTTCCTAAGTCAAACAGTAAGTGTTAACTGCTGGTTATATGTCAAGGGCTGATGAGGAGTTGAGATTAGGTGCTGGGATGCAGAGATAGGCAGGCTCTTCTCTCAGCAGGCTCACCGTAGTTAAGGAGAAAAGTAAGAAAATACGTAATGATTATGGAGTGTGATGATTGCCATTAATGGAAGGCTGTCCCAAAATCATGATGTTTAGTGAGAAATAAATCTTGAATTAATTAGAGGAAAGGTATAATAAAATGTGTTTTCTATTATGTAGGCTGTGTATGCTTTCCTTTCTACATTTCCTTTTCAATTACACGCTGACTTTATCTAAGAGGAATAATAAAAATAGGGAATAGTGGATTCAGGCAGCATTAAAACTGAGCAGTTAGCGTACCAAAATACTTGTTTTCTTTCTTTTCTTTTTTTTTTTTTTTGAAACAGAGTCTCACTCTATTGCCCTAGGCTAGAGTACTATCACATCATAGCTCACAGCAACCTCAAACTCCTGGGTTTAGGTAATTCTTCTACCTCAAGCCTCCCAAGCAACAGGGACCACAGGTACCCACCCCAATGACCAGTTATTTTTCTATTTTTATTAGAGACAGGGGAGGGGGGTGTCTCACTCTTGCTCAGGCTGGTCTTAAACTGCTGAGCTCAAGCAATTCACTCACTTCAGCCTCCAGGAGTGCTAGGATTACAGGCCCGAGCCACCCCACCCAGCCTTAAATCACTTTTATCCGTGCTGTAATATGATGATTCACTGTTCTTATAGTTTCTTAAATGTATAAATGTGTATTTTACATATTGCTTTCCTTACTTGGTAAAGTCTTATGACATATGGCATTTGTTTTCTAAATGCATAATGCATTTTTGATTCTGAGCTTATAATACCAGAGATTTTATGGTTTCTGAGTGATTAATTTCTGAACTTTAACCTTGCATCCAAATGAGATGTAGAATTTAATAACATATTGCATATTGTATGCTCTTCACCATGGACAATCATGCTTTATTACCTACAGCAAATGCACTAGATAAAACATAATTTTTCTAAACAGCAATGATAGCCATCCTAGAACCTACAGCTTAACAACAAAAGTTTAAACCTTTCACTGGTAAGATCAATTAATGAGATCTGATGCCAAAAAAATCACAAGGCTAATTTAGAAAGTTTACCTTGTAATCCGTACTACACCAAAATGCTGATTTCAGACAATTTCAATGAATCTTTATAAAGTTATGGTCACATTTAATTGTGCAGGCCAGCCCATTAATATCATAAATAAATGTTGTTAAAATGATATAAGGTAAAAATACACAAATTTCTAATCTTTCTTATCACTTCTGCTTTATTTTTACATTAACAAATTAGGAAATGAAGGTGTTTAAAAACCATCTCTATCAAATTAATAAGATTAGGAAAAAACATTTCTGAAGAGATTTTGGCAATCGCTTTTGAAGTGAATCTGGATCACATATACAATTTATAAAAAGTAATGTGTGTGCATATATACATGTGTATGTGCGTACTTCACTGTAAATTTCTTACCATAAATTTCTTCACTATAAATTTCTTTGCAGCAGGTTTAGATAGTAGAGATCTCATTGTTGTTTTCCTCCTGGGTTTCCAAACAGAATGTCTCCCTTTTTCATTTCTTGAGTAGCCATCTTATCTGTGCTCACAGCTTCCCCACGCTCCCTCATATATTCCCGTCAAACCTGCCTTTAAAATGCATGAGCCAACCTTGACTTGCACTGAATTTTTCATCCTTTGATTTCTCATAAGATTGTTACTTCACAATGTCAAAAAGCCTTAAAGGTTTAGCTTGAATGTCCCAACTCAAAGCCCTGTGCTAAGTTTGATCCTGAAACTACAAAATCAAAGGCCTTTCCATTTCAGCCACACATGTTGCCTTGCAGTGATAGAAGGAGCCATTGGGAGAATCTGGCTTTGTCCTTTCCTGGCCAACTTTGAAAAGTTTAACTCTAAGATGACAGTAAAAGTAATGACATAGATGCATTTTGTACTCATATACATTCAAATGATGTCTAGGAAGACACTTTCTCACTTTCTCCCACGTGATCACTGTTTCTCAGTCTCTGTGGGGAGCCCAGCCATGTTTCCACTGAGCGCAAAGTATTTTAGAGCTTCTCTTTGGAAATTATCTTCAGAGTCATCTTGTCTTATGAACAAGCAAGGACATCAAGATTACTGGACTGTCAGATGATAGACTTCCTTGATTTGATCCCTTTTCTCTTTCTATGCTTCCTCCTAGCTCTTTTAATTTTTTTCCTCCTGCCCAGACTGGAGAAAATTGGAGAAGCCTCAAAGAGGTGCTGAACTGGGCCTGCCTTGATGCTGAAAGTAAACAATAGAAAGCGTACCTGAGACAAAGTATCAAAATCAAGTATCTGTAGCCATCATTCTGTTCTGTCTCCAGTGAGATCAAATGCTTTTCACATTTCGCACCTACATGTGAGTGAGGACCTATGAGAGTCGGCTTTCTGGGTTGGCTAATTTCACTTAACATGTTCTCTGGTTCCATTGATGCAGTTGCAAATGGTAGGATTTCCTCCCTTTTCGCACCTTATAATATTCAATTGTGTATATGTACCATGATTTCTTTATCCATGTTTCTTTATCCAGTTTCTTTGCTGATGGAAACTTAGGCTGATTCCAAATCCCAGCTACTGTGACTAGTGCTGCAGTAACCATGGGAGTGCAAGTTTATTTTCATATCTTTTCAATACTCCGACCTCCTTTCTTTTGAATATAGACCCAGCAGTGGGACTGCAGAATCACATGGTAGTTTTATTTTTAGTATTTTGTTGATTTTTACACATCGCCTGCCTATATCAAAACATCACATGTACCCTATTAATTTCTATAACTATTATGGGCCATAATAATAAAAGACTAAAAATCAAATATTGCTCCTAAATCCCTCCAAAGTAGGAAAGAAAGAGATTAGACCATGTAT
>NW_003852517.1:6462573-6464318 GCF_000181295.1 Otolemur garnettii
TTAACAATAATCAGTAGTCCTGGATATGGTACAGAATTAATACAGACCACTTAAACTCAAAATAAAAATATACACATCATAAATACACATCCATAATACCTTTCCTAAAAACTATTTTTCCAGAAGGGCAAAAACACACACATGCACTTATGCACATATACACACACAATCCCTGACAAACCATGCTTCATAGAACATGCTGTGTGACCCTCACACAAATTTGTATTTCAAATAAATTGTTTTATCTCCTTTCTAGTTTATTCATCCACACAACATAATTAGTTGAGGAAAACATATGAAAGAAAAACAAACAGAACTGTGTATCATTATGGGAGTACTAAAGAGAGGGGACGCAGTTGATGTTTTCTCAATAGAGATTATAAGACCAGCACAAAGGTTAAACAGAGTAATGATGAAAGATTGCAATTTCTTATACTTCTGCTGAAAATCTCATTGGACCCAAAGTGGAGCATCTGGTAAATTATGGAAAAGATTTAGCAAGGGTAGAGGAAGAACAAGTGTGGAATACGCCCGAATGCATTTGACCCTGTTAAGAGGGTAGTTCACCGAGCAGGCATGAGAATATTTCATTAGCTCAATGAAAAATACATATGATAATATTAATGGCCGCCAATGAGAAAATGGAATAGGCTGGGAGAAGTAAGGAGAACCTTGGGAGACATTGCAGTTTTAAAAGAGAAGGAGAAAAGAAGGGAAACCAGTTTCACTATTTCATTTCTTTTATGTTATTTTATTTCATTTTAATCTTACCTCCCTACAAAAAGAATCTGTAGTGATTTTCAAAGATGCAGATATAACAAAGTAGGGTAAGTATGATCCCAAAGTGATGTAAATACAAAATGCACACACGAATTCCTATCCTACACTTTTCTTAATGAAGAGTTACAAGTTTGGATCTTAACATTTCTTCAAGAGGAAAATAGATCAGTTACAAGACTCACAGGAAAATCAGAAGCATCCAGATATACAGTATAGACTTTGGTTATAATGGAGACATAGAAATATAAATACCAACAGCTTCAACAATATATGTACAAAGAGAAAATAAAACAATTCATTTTATAGGAATGGTTTTGTCTTGTGATATCCCTTACAGGACCTAATATTATATCAAAATGAAATTCAGTTAGAAAATACTTTGTAGTTTGTTCCATTGTGAAGTGATTATTTCTCTCTGTTGAGCCTTTAAAGCCATCCTGGGATAATAGTTTGAATTTACAGTCCATTAAAAGTACCTGGTGGGAAGCTGATTTCTGTTCCTACATATGGATGGGATTGTATGGGGTATGACGAGTAGGACAGTTGGGAGAAGGATTGACATTCTGTAAAACCAGAGGTGCCTAAGAAGGCAACATCCTGAGTAACGGCCCACAGGCCTCTGTCAGAGGTAAGTAAAGCTGACCTCACTTGCACACAAGTTAAATCCTCAAGAAAGTAATCTTGTATAGAATATTTAGTGTAGAATTCTCTGTTGGTCCCAAATCAGAACTGTTTAAAAGAATTAGAGTTAAAGAAGACAACAAATTGTAGGAAATCTTCGAATCACCATTTCCAGAAAAAGAATAAAATTAAGCTAATACAGTTGCATAAAACTCTTTAAATCATGCAATAAAAGGTGAAGAGAGAGGCAGAGAGAGAGAGCACTCTATGTGCTATGATTAAACATAGTTCCAAGAAGGTTTACAGCCCGAATGAGCTGCATGTTTGTGAAATATCCTAAAATC
>NW_003852517.1:6464828-6470037 GCF_000181295.1 Otolemur garnettii
TAAAATGAAGTAGGAGATAGGTTAGTAATAGGAGCTTATGTAGAAAGAGTCTATTTCCACTTAAGGAACCAAACTTATTTTTGTTTTCCATAAAGCAGCAAATCAGAAGTCTTTAGATCTTCTTTATCTCCATTTCATTCAAGTATAGGAAATAGCCTTTGGAAAATATAAAGATATTGCAGTGTAGATACTAGTTGACCATAAGTGATTGACTCACAAATGACAGATAAACTGAAACATTCAACATCCCACTCCCTCCAAACAGTTATATTGCTCAACTGTGAAACACAGACTGAAGGTACGTGTCCCAGGAGGCACCAGAGAACTGTGGGTCCCAAGCCCCTGATACAGACTGAGATGGAGCCATGGCTTGTTAGGAATCGTGCTGCAGAGTAGCCCTGAGCTTTGCCTCCTATAAGACTGCCCCCCACCCCAAGCCACCCCTACCTCGGCCATGGAAAAATTACCTTCTACAAAACTGGTCTCTGGGCTAGATAGGTTGGGGATTGCTTCTAAGTCTATATGACAACATCAAAACTGGTCTCTGGGCTAGATAGGTTGGGGATTGCTTCTAAGTCTATATTTACAATCTATCCCCATATTGATATCTAGCTAAGTCATCTAAATTCATGTGTATGTCTAACCATTGGCTTGAAGATAAACAGAAAGAATGTTTTTGAAATTTGTAGGTAACACCAAACTGTATTGGATGACAGAAATAGAATTCAAAGTGATATTAAAATATGAAATGATTTTTTTCATCAGTTTATTCAGCAGACACATAGGGACTCTCAGTTTGAAAGTCTATTATGTACTACTCACAGCAGTGAGCATGTGGATACAAAGGTTAAAAAAAAGCTAGTCTTGGTCGTCCGTACGCTGCCACCCCCAAAACACAAATGGCGAAATGATGTAACAGGGGGAGAAAAGGTGCTGTAGACCCCGGAGGATGAAGTGCCTGTCTCTGTCTGGAGAACAGGAAAAGATGGTTGGAACCCTGTCTCTAAAGAAGCTAATCTCAAGCCAAGTGGTATTAAGAAAGAAACAAGAATTTCATCTTCTTTGGAGTCACTGTGAAAGGCATAGAGCAGTGGTTCTCAACCTTCCTAATGCTGCGGCCCTTTAATACATTTCCTGTGGGTCGTGACAGGAACTGTATGGTATAGTCTTTGATTTTAGAACTGTATGGTATAGAGTCTTTGATTTTATTCCCAGTTTGACTGTTATTGGCATATACGAAGGCTACTGATTTGTGGGCATGGATTTTGTATCCCAAGACACTGTTATATTCATTCATCATTTCTAAGAGCTTTGTAGTTGAGTCCCTGGATGGAGTTGAAACACATTCTTAGTAAAGTTATCTCAAGAATAAAAAAAAAATCCAATGTACTCAATACTAATATGAACTCACCATGCAAACAACCATAAGCCGACACAAATAATAAAACACAAATATAGTCTAGCAAGGGGGAGAGAAAAAGAGGGAGGGGCACAGAGGGGGGAGGGTGATTGTGTGAGGAGGGAGGGCAGTTGGTGGGACCTCACCTAATGTGCACTATGTGATCATCATGCCCCCTCCCCACCCCCATGAAGGGCTCTACTACAACTTGAACTTTACCTTGGAAGTGAAAACGATGTAACTTAAACATTTGTGCCCTCATATTAATTTGAAATTTAAAAAAAGAAAAAAGAAAAAATCAGGAAAAGAGAGCTGAGATGAATGAGGCTTGCACGGAATAGGCCTAGTAGTCAAAGTTGAAGACAGTCTTAAAAAATATCAATAATTTTTTTTTCCTGAGATGTTAAAGAAATTGTTAACATTTCAAAATTCTTAATGGGAATCCTAGGCTTACCTTAAATAAGGGAGGAAAGGAAGCCCTTGCTATTTTTTGACCCTCTCTGACCCTAATTTTTCATAGAAAATGCCTAGGTCCAGCAACATGAGTATAATGCATTTTATACCTTCCAACAGACAGAAAATCTCTCACAGCTGAATGTACCTCTTTGCACCTTCTCAATTGCACAAAAGAGAGTTCAGTTGTTTTATAATACAAAATCATCTACAAAAATGATGTCTATTAAACAGGTATTCTAAAAATGTCTAAATAATATGACAAAACTAATATAAAATATTTGCTTTTACTTTTACATTCCCCCCCCTTTCCCGAGCCTCTTCCTTTTTTCAGCTTTATCTTTTGTGAACACAACACTTATTGGGGGTGGGGGGAGAAGAGTTCCTTCCAAAAATAAGTTTATGTTTAAAATTTTTCAGTAAATAAGTCTTAGAAGTAAAAGTATATTTTACATCATAGTACAAGTACACCCACCCACCCACACACACACACCCCCCTCTCCAGAAAGGCAGATTCAGTACTCAATAATCAGGTCATGTCAGTTAACAATAGGCTGCTTTTTCAGAAAGACCTCACAAAGATATGACTATTCACAGAAAAGAATTCCCAAAATTATTTTTTTTAACTGCCTTATTTTTCTTTTAGCTTTCTGGCTTTTCTTTGAAAGCAGAGTGTCCTAAGTTGCCTAGGGAACGTGATGGTTGACTGTAGTAGCTACAAGTAAATTCAAGACGGGTATATTCTAGGTGAAAGGGTGGAGATGTTGGGGGTTCTGTGGCAATTCAGCATGTAGCAATCATGTATTTGGAGAAAATAATCCATTGCCTTGTAAGTTAAAGTGCTGAGTTAGTTCAAATGAACCTCTTTGGATACAAATACATGTTTAAATAAATTTCACTTCATTTGTTTAACTGCAATACATGTGTGCGACTGGGAGATAGAACCCAAAGCATCAATATCTACCAAATTCGTGTAAAACAAAAGGAAACTAGAGTCATATTAAGCCCAAATAAATGATTTTGGATCAATGAAATATTTAGATAAATATCTATTATAATACTTACTGTTAGGCTTTTTAAAAATTCCTTTAGATGAAAATCTAAAGTAGAAAAAAGCTATGGAGATAATTAAATAAAGGTAGGAAAAGAATAGAATGATTATCCTTGAGCCATCTATGATGTATATTAGAATTATTCTTACTGAATGATACCAGGCACAATTGCATAACAACAGTGTAGGCCATGAGCAACATTGTTAAATTTATAAAGGGCTTCAAATAAACTGGGGAAAAGATGAAGTCTCTGGAAAGTGACTTATAGCTATACTTGGAGCTTATAATAAAATATATTCTTGTTTTTGAAGAGGCCAGTTTAAAGGAGATAGAAGCTGGGATGAACCTCTTCCATGGCCTGACAGTAGAGCTGAATAAGGTTTTCTGTGGACTTAGAAGTGGGAGAAGGATGAATCCAACTCATTAGTACACAGATTGGGGGGAATTTTTGAGAAGTCTAAGCTGTAATTTATTTGCTTGAAGTGGAAAGGTTAATGTACTGATGCCTTCCTTGCATGTTTTATGGTTGCTAGAGCCAGGAGAGTAGTTGCCAACAGCTGCCTGACAGCTCCGGCAAGGATTTAACCTAGAAATACTAATTCTACTTACTCAGCCCCCACAGGGATGTATCCCCGTGCACTTGATATTAATTAAGAGGGTACACATGATATTGTATAGTGTCTTCTCATATTTATGTATGAATGACATTTTTATGCTATGTGTACATATAATCAAATAAATAATCAAAGAGCCAACAGATAGCCTGAAACTTGGTGTCTTGATACTTTATTGTGTGCTGGGGATACAGAAGTTTACAAAATGCCTGTGGATTCGACCTTCATTATAATTATAATTTACAAAAAAAGAGCCATATTAAACAAATAAGGATGATGAATACCCCCCAAAGTAGAACAGGATCTTGGGGACATGACGAAGGTAACTCAACCAAGTCAGGGCTACCCAAAGAAATACATGTTTGTTGAGTCCTAATAGCTGAGTTAGGTGGTTGAGGGGAAAGAGTCAGGCAGGCAGAGGAAACAGCAAACCTCAAGGCAAGGGAGATCATGGACACAGAAAGAATTCTAGAATCCCTGGAAACAAGAGAACAAGGACGAGCCAGGCAAGAGCCATGCATGCTCACGGAGGCCATAGTGAGGATGTGGAACTTTATTGCGGGGCAATACTAAGTAAATGGAAGATTCTGAGCAGAGAAGGGCACCACAGTCTATGTGGGTATCACTTTATCAGACTCCCACAACAGCTCTGCTGGTATGTTAGAGACACCCCAGTGTATGACTGTAGACTGAAAACTATAGCAATCAAACAAAAAGCCAGGGGTGACCCAGTAGTGCCTGGGCAGTATTGGACCCTGGTCTTTGATTTTATTTCAGTCCCATGCTCTTCCCCAGGGAAATCAGCACCATTAGTTGGAAGAATACTGTCATTAGCAGGATCCTCAAGGGAGGAAACATCTCAGGACATTTAGTATTAGAGAGAAGAATATTCATGATTAAGGAAACCAGAGGCTTCCTGGGGTCCCCTAGTTTTCCTATAAGCACTATCAGCACTTGAGGAGATTAAGAAAACAATGTTTAATCAAAGATGCAGGTTCTCCAACCTTAGCACTTCCATTCATAAAATGGGGGTCGGGGGCAGAAATAACTGAATGATCTCTAACAACTAAGGCATTGTTTTACCTCTAAAGTATAGCAATACCTGTCAGGTCAGGCCACAGCCCACTGCGGCACCATGTCCCTTAGACAGCTGTAGAAACTAATGACCAAGGAGCATCAGTACCTGGGAGTTGGCACAATTACTTTTACTTCTGAGTAAGAGGCCAGGAGCAGAAGAAGCTGTGTAAAAGAGAGCTTCGTAGTTACCAGAAATGTCTGTGACCATAACAGGGGTGCACCCAAGAGGATGTCAGATGAGTGCAGCTGAGAATGGTTGTCTTAAATTCCAACTCCTGCCCCTTTACCTACAGTTAAAGGGAAAATTTTTCTCTTGAACTGAAGTGATGAGACATTTGTCAGGACCCATCTATTTTATCTCCCTTTCACTTCAGATTGACAACAACCTCCATCTAACGGGAGATGAATGGCCCAGTGCCTCAGTTTCCCTCACAAATAAAATGGGGACAATTACTTAATGTTTATTTAAAAAATATTTCATTAAGTAATATTTGTAAGGATTATAATTAGGGAGACAATTAACAGAATGAATTAGAAGTATCACGATGGCAATCTTTTTTAAGGTGACCATAGGGTCTCAACTGTAGTATTCTCACAGAATATAAAAGCAGAAA
>NW_003852517.1:6470287-6483299 GCF_000181295.1 Otolemur garnettii
TCATTGTTGTTTGGCGGGTCCGGGCTGGGGATTCGAACCCGCCACCTTAGGTGTATGTGGCTGGCGCCTTAGCCGTACAGTCATGATTCATGCCACCTGCAAGGTAGGGAAATACGCTGCAAGAAAACAAGAAGTTACAGAGTAGTTTTTCTTTCATTTCATTCACCTGGTAGCTGTATCCCAGCCTAGTAATACATAGTTAATATGAGGATCACCTTTGGATTTATTAAGGAAAAAATGGGAGAAGTAACATTTTTGAACCTAATGTGGTTAATGTGTTTGTTGCATTGTAGACACAACTCTTACAGCGTAGTCCAGCTACATTTCCTGATTGTGTGACCCTGGGCAAGTTAATGAACCCTCGTGTGCCTCAGCTTTCTTGTCAATAAAAAAGAAATGATAATAGATTTATCTGGCAGTGCTGTCATTAAGTCTCAAAGAATTAAAACATGCAAAGGACTTAGAGTAGTACCTTCCACATAGTAAAATCTCAATAAATCTCAGTGCTATTATCATTATTTCTCCTTTATTCCTTTCACACTCCTATTCCCTGTTCTGCTTTTTATTCCCAGGAGTATTTTCTAACTTTCCAAAAGGGGACTAGAGTGTGTGTGTGGGGGGGAGGACACTTGGCTATCTTAAAATTCGTTTCTCTTATAGTCCTTGCATTAGTTGTAAAATTGTTGACAGTTTTACAGTCACTCCAAGCGAGATGACAGAACGATCCACCTGTGGGTGCGCCTGCAGGCACCCACCCACCCAGTGGAGGAAAATGAAGGCGAATGGGACCAGACGAGGAAAGAGCGAGACATTATCCTCAAATAGCATTTGGGGAATTGAAGAATAATACGGTTTAATAATAATATTTTACATGAACAAATTTCCCCTCTTCAGAGAAGAGCTTAATGTGCTTAATTTGGTTTTCATTTATATTAATCATTTCTTATCTCCATTAAAGAACTTATCACACTGTATTGCAATTTATCTATTTGTACGTCTATCTCTTCTACTAGACCATGAAATCCTTGAAGACAGCGGCTCAGTATCACTCATCTTCCTGGCCTCAGGTCTGATATAGCGCCCCAGAACACAACAAGTATTTAATTCATATTTGGTCGAATAAACAAATAAATGAATGAAACTCCTCTATCATATTGTTAGCTTCATTAATTTCCATTATAGCTATTTTAAGTTTTGTATGCACTAAGCAGGACTGTAGTAAAAAAGAAAATCTACATTTATAATTCAAGCAGTCATTAGTTTTTTTATCGTTGGGGACTCATCGAGGGTACAAAGAACCAGGTTGTACTAATTGCATTTGTTAAGAGCCTCTTATAATCGTGTAAGTTTTGCAGTCACTACAAAGAGTGCTTTTTAAAAATGTCAGATCACAGACCATTGAAATATTAACGTCAAACTTCTTGATAGTCTATATTTTGGACTTGGTGTTTCAAAGATTTTGTGGAAAATTGGCCAGGTCATTCAGAGATAATAATCCTCCCCCCTTGGGCCAGAACGAATGGCAGTAATAGGATTTTAGTCCTGCTTTCTCTCACCCTAGAGAAATTCTCTCTCTGTTGGGTCAATCTCAGTCTCTTCCTAACAGGTATCCTGGTCCCAGGAACATATTAATAAAAACTGCCAGTCTCATTAGTGGTGGTTTATACTAGGGTCAGTTTGAATCTGGTTTTCTTGCTCTTGTTATAGATTTTCTGCCTGTATTTTGACACTCTTCTACTTAAGAATGTTGTCATCTGTTTTTTTTCCCTTTGCATAGTATCTTTGGGTATCCAACCCTGTCCTGTGTCTCCTATCTGATTTTCCAGAGAATGGCACAGCCTCTCTTTTCTCTAAATCTGAAACTCTATCTCAGATTATAAAAATGACACAATGGTTATGCTAGATAAGAATATAAGAGTCAGATGAGGAATGTAACAACCAAAGGAGTCCATCGGCCTACCCTTGGGTAGCTCAGAGATTCAGGGTCAGTACTAGAGCGAGAGCCGAGCCCCACTGTCTGCAGGTCCAGTCCCTTCCCATTCTACCAGGAAGATCGGATTAACTCATCCATATGCATCCCAGGACAGGAGATGCACTTCCTCACCCAGCTTACGCTGCAGGTCCTGACTGCCTTCTTGCCATGATTTCAGGCTAATTAGAACCCCCACATTAGCCCCACTGTTTCGGTTTTCCCCACCACGGAGCCTTTTCTGTCTTTTCTAGCTACTCTTCTGAACATGTGGAACTGAGAAAATGCATGTGGCTGCCGCATGCTGCCTTAGATAGTAGGTTGTCTCCCAGGCTTCAGGTAAAAGGCCAGAAAATGCATAGCCAGCAGATGCCGTCTTGCAAAAAATGCTTGCGTGCAGACCACGGACCAAGCTCCGGCTTCATTTAGCTGAAGAGATTTCCCATGGGAATTTGTATCCGCTTATCTCTTGTCACTGATCAGAAAATCTCTCTGATTTTCTATATTTACTTGAGTGACTTGCCTAGTTTGAAGCCTTACTATTCCAAATCTCAGCTTCTGTCGGTTCTTTATCTAATTACTTCTTGCTTTATCTGGACCAACTATTTACCTACTGCTGTATTTTCTGAAACACGTATTTACAACTTGTTAGTAGATTATGAAGTTGATTTACTGAGTTTCAATGATTAAAAAATTAAATATAACAGAAGAAAGTAAATGCATTATTTCGTACATAGGAGGGTGGACACTGTTTGTTTAACTTTTAAAAACATACATGTATATCACATACGTGTGTATGTGTATTAGAGGTGTGTAGAATGCATTCTTTATTGTAGGTCATGATCAAAATTACTTGAAAGCCATGGGCCTAGAAGGCATTTAGCTTGCTTCCAAGGAGAAGCTAAAATGTGAGGAGGTAATTTTTCTTAGCAATTGTTCAGTGATTTTTACCTTCAACTTTTTAAAAAATCAAGTATATTTTCAGAAATAAGAGGAATAAAGCAGGGCTTACAATAACTGCTGGCTTGAGCTCTAGGTTGCACAGGAAGTGTGCAATCAAATTTCTAATGCTATTCCAGCGAGCTGAAAGCTTAAATCAATTTTTAAAGATATGATTTATATGCAACTTTTCAGAATACCAGGCACTGCATAAAAGGAGGTGCGTGGATTCTCTCGCCTGCCTCAGTTAACACCTGTAGATCAGTCAATTCCCAGCTCTCCGTGGGGCTTTTCTTCTCTGCATATTGTTCAGATGCTCTTTGATACGTTAAAATCTTAAAATATTTGCCTAGTATCTCTGGAGCATATAATGACTGTGGATGTGTGCTTGAGATACTCTTATCTACCTGAGGAAGGTGGGCGCACAAGAGACGAAGAGAAGAATTGCTGCAGAAATCCTTTATGTGTCTGAAAAGTGAATCAGGAAAGAAAAGTGTAAAGAATATTCTTAGACTGAAGATTTTGAAATGGAAAACAAAGTCTCTTCCCATCATCTGGAGTGCACAGTTTTTGATGTTTTTGTTTTCTCGTATTTAAAGGAAACACAGACACGCACAATTTACGTATAACAACGCTGCTCAGGAAAGAGCCTTATGGAAAACGAGGGATAAAAAGGAATGCAGAATATACTTCAAGGTCAGGAAAAAGGAGCTGGTTGTAAATCCAGGTTTCCATCACACTCAAGTATGATTTATAAATGATTACAGCCGCTTCTGGCACCGAACCAGGAAAGCTTTGGCCTTGGAAAACCCTCTCCCCTCTCTATTACGTTTGTTTGTTTAAAGTTTGAATGACAAATTTCTTTTCCACTGGTTGTTAAAATAAACCTTTATAAACCAGAAAATGGATGAATCCCAGTAGCTGGTAGAGCACACGCACCACCAGAGAGGCCGTTCACCGAAACGTCCCTTCACCCAGTTCTCTCCCACTCTCAAAGGCTGAGCTGAATGTTCTTCTTAACTAAGAAGGGGAACAACTGCGTTAATCTACCCCTAAGAACAATAAGGGAAGTGCCACAGAACTTGAGAGGTAACAGAGCTTTGATAGAATTTCCTTGTTTGGTCGATAGGGACGTTGTAATTTGGGAAATGAAATGAAAATTTATACAAGTTTCTACGGAAAACCAACTCTACTCACTGCTATGCCGGTTCTGTGAACCAGTACCACCCCAGATTTATTTAGATGAACTCTTTAACTGTGAAACTGCTCCTTATAATTTTAAAAAGAAACTGCATCTTTTGAATGAACCGAGCCCAAAATAATAGTCTCTGTAATAATTAAAACTGAGAGGAGAATTTACAAATGAGACATTCACTTTAAGTGGAGCCAACTCCAATGTTAAGACCTTTAGGTTACTCCCTTTGGTCAGTGATGTTAATTTATTTGCCCAAGGTCACACAGAAAGTAAGTGCTGAAGTTCAGGATGCCAGTACATGTGATCCCAAAGACTGTGGGTTGGTTTGTGTGTGTGTGTGTCTGTTTACCGTGTTTATTTGTTAAGTGACCGAATGTCCTTACATGAGCTCTTTCATTCTCTCAGACTAGCTAACTTGAAAGTAAACTTTGCCTTCCCTTTCGTTGCTAAATCTCTTTGCTTTTTAATTTTTTTATTGATGACTATGAAGCATTAGCAATTTATTTATTTTTTAACTAAATTTTTATTAAATCATAACTATACATATATGGAATACAATGTGATGATTTGATATACAACATGGAATGCTTAAATCAAACTGATTAACATAACTATCACCTCACTTATTTTTTGTAGTAAGACGTTTTATTTTTATTTTTTTAGAGACACAGTCTTACTTTGTTACCCTCAGTCGAGTGCCATGGCGTCACAGCTCACAGCAACCTCCAGCTCTTGGGCTTAGGCGATTCTCTTGCCTCAGCCTCCCTAGTAGCTGGGACCACAGGCACCCGCCACAATGCTGGGGTACTTTTTGTTGCAGTTTGGTGGGGGCTAGGTTTGAACCTGCTACCCTCCGCATATGGGGCTGGCGCCCTAGTCACTGAGCCACGGGCGCGCCCTGTTATAAGACATTTATAATATACTCTTAGTTGTTTTGAAATGTACCCTTGCATTGTGAACATTAGGTGAGATCCCACCAAATCCCCTCCCTTCATTCACCTTCCCTCCTTCCCTCCCCTCTTTCTCCTCTCCCCTCTTGCTTTCTGGACTAGATTTGTGTTTTATCATTCACATGAATTGTAAGTGATGATATATTGTTTTCATAATCGTACTGAGTACATTGGATACTTTTCCCCCCATTCTTGAGATACTTTACTAAGAAGAAAATGTTCCAGCTCTATCCAGGTAAACATAAAAGATGTAAAGTCTCCATCATTTATGGCTGCATGGTATTTCATGGAATACATATACCACAATTTGTTAATCCATTGATGGGCATTTCAGCAAAGGCTATGTTTTAACCTCTGTGTTGTTCTGCCAAAGTGACATGAGCAGCAACAGGGCAGAGGAATGAAGAGTAGATACAAACAAAATCTATCTTGTCGTGCTCAGTGTTCTAGAGATGTGGTTGGACCTTGAGGCACTAAAGTTCATCAGAAAGAATTCTGATTGTGGTTCACATGCTGGAGTTCCCACGTCAGAATTGTGCACACCAGGCAACCCTCGGGCAGTGTAGCCATTGGAAATGTGTTGGCTTTTCCTGAATGAGACTTCATGGCATTTTTTGATGCCCAAAACTTAAAACCAAGTTTCAATGGATCAGCTAGAGACACAAACCAAGGCACAATTTAGGGAATGCCTCCTTGATTATATACGCTGCCCCATCTCACTCATCTCACAAGAGAAAAGCAGCTTTCTTATAAAGTTCCTCTGTGAACTTTATCTCCAAAAGTTCCCTTAAGCCCCATGAGAAAATTCTTCTGCAAATGACTTCATTTTAAGACAATGCCTATTTACTCCTAATACTATTTCTTACTCTTAAAAAAATAACAAAATGAGACACAACCAGAACAGAATAAAATAAACCTTACAGTGAGATGGTGTTGCTTTCATTACTCTTATTAAGATAATTTCTGTTATCAAAACTCCTTTTTATGGCCACAGAACAGGGGCCCTTTCTCCCAGCTTGCAGGCTATGCTGGCAATTATTTCTGGCCCTTCTAGTACCTGTCTCCAAGTCAGTGAGATGAAAGTGTTCCACTTAAACAAATATCAGAGTGGTGCCATCACCATGGCAACCAGAAACAAGAGCTTTTTAAGATGAAAAAAGTGAATGGGAAGGAAAGGTGTTATTATTTATTTTGTACTAAACAAACTACATGCAAGTTTAATAGTTGAAAATAGCCTGTAATATTAAAAAGAGATAATAGAATAGCTTCCCTCCACCCCACCCTCATACTTTACCTGTTTTCCATTATCGTGAGCAAAATCATAATCATACAGTGGAAAAATTCAGCTTTCTTTCATGAGGATTACCAAATGACACCAATTATTTCAAGCCATTTACTATTAAATGTCTTAGAGAGTTATTTAGGAAATAAATGTACATATGCCCTACATATTTTGCAAGGAAAAATTGATCATAAGAACATAAGACTCTCAGCTGAGTTCCTAAAAATCCAGTTCTCAATCTTGTATAGATCAAACTTCAGCCCACACATGGATCTCAGTAACCTTGTTTTAAGAGGGGCAAGGGATTTACATTTGCCAGTGGAGTTATCTTTGCAAGCACACGTTAGATGTTAGCAGGCATTAAGCCTGAACGTTAAAGTGGTGGGATTTTTAACCACTTTAAACTTGTTTTTAAACCAATCCAAGGTGTATATTTGTATATTTCATATGTTTGCATTTTCCATATTTTTTTCCTTCGAAGTGAATATAAAATAATACACCTAATACACCATACAGACCAACTGTGTTTGTAACATACCCACGTACTTAAATATATTTAGTAGTTTTGCCAGAACATCCCTTGAAATCTTAAGGCTGAAAGGCTTTTATTTAATCATGTAATACAGACAGTTAGAAAAATCTCATACTTAACATTGTTTAGAGAGTCATTATTTTTATGGTCCATGGAGAAATTAAGGTAAGACTCAAAGGACTAGGGAGAAAATTACTGACATTTGCTTTTTCTTTTAAAATAGAGTTGTACAACTACCTCTGTGTGAGAGAGACAAGGAGCCTGCTGTCTTAGTGACAGAACAGGGGGTAAGAAATGAGGGAATCGTTTCCTCTCATTTGTTCTTATGGATTCTCTAGATACTGTTTTTTGGTGGCATGAAAATTTCTAAATAAGAGACAGTCTTCATAGAAATCGTCTCCACCTGCTGATTTGGGAAGCAGAATAGGCTTGGCTTGAAACAAAGCTGAAAAAGAAATTGACTAGTGATTCAGTATTCCCCATATTTTATTTTGTCTGATTGAAGAAGCCTTACTATTTAAAAATTAAGTGTTCTGTTTAAACACACCTCACCTGGAAGTGTAAAGTGAATTCCTGTCATGACCTTAACTAGTAACTCATCACTTTCTACAGAATCTTCAGTACTAGCAGCACAGCCTAGGAAGGAAATGTAAGTAGATGAAAAACCAATAAACACCACTAAATACCAGTAAATTCTTTCCTGACCTTAAGTCCAGGGGCCTTGCAGTCATCAAAACTCTTGTCTCTTGGCCTAGCGTAGCAGCATCAGACTCGCCATCATAAAATGGCAAAGGAAAGACCTAAGGGGTTGTGTTGGTATTATAAAGAAGGCAATCAATGAGAAGGTAAAAAACTCAGCTTCTAGTTTGTAATTCTTCCTACTTTTCTCGGAGAAAGGGGAAGAGTAATATCTTCCAAAACAAATGGAATGTGGGGCTGCCAAGATGTCAGACTAGAGATATCTCCTTGCAGCCACCCCTGGTGAGATCAGGGAGTGAGGACTCCATCTACCTCTGGCTGGGGGACCCTGCCCAGAAACATTACTTTGGAGGCACAGGGAGGTGGCAGGAGAGTCCACGAGTCAATGAAGAGGTCTGAAGCAGTGGAGAACCAGCACAAAAGGCAAGTGCTTGCGTGCCTGCAGCAGCCACCAGCTTGGCAGTGAATTTCACTCATGAGAAGGCCTGCCCTGCAGGGCTTTTTTTTCTGGACCTGGGCATTTGCCGGAGTTACCTTGGGAGAGCTTGGTTGAACAGTGCCGAGGTGCTGGGATTGAGCCACCAGCCAAGTGGAGCTCTTGTGCTTGGCTGATGGCCAGGCACAGTCATTGTGGGAGAGGTGCCCGAAAGAAATAGTCCCCAGGATCTTAGTGCCAGGACAGTCTGTTGTACTTGAGCTAGGCAGCCACCTGTGGGAAAGCCACTGTGTGGCCAAGAGACACTATTTGGAAAGGTTGAGGTGTGTCTATTAAGTAGGCTGAGAGATTTAGGCTCTCAACTCTGAGCGGATTGAGGGCAAAGGAATCAGGAATGGACCACGTCTCTTTGGCAACTAGACAGTGTTTTCTAGCCATCATCTTTTACAGCATATCTACATTGCGATTAACATCTCATGCCCCAGGATGTCGCCTATTGCCCATGCAATATATAGATATATTATTTTTCAAAAAATTTTCCCTCAATTTTTACTTTTTTTGTATTTTGTATTATTATTATTATTATTATATATTGAGACAGAGTCTCACCCTCAGTAGAGTGCTGTAGAGTCATAGCTCACAGCAACCTCAAACTCTTAGGTTCATTCTATCCACTTGCCTCAGCCTAGTAGCTGGGACTACAGGCACCAGCCACAACATGTGACTATTTTGTTGTTGTTGTTGTTTAGCACGCCTGGGCCAGGTTTAAATCCACCAGCCCTGGACCATGTGGCTGGTGCCCTAACCATTAAGCTTTGGGCGCCCGTGTATTTTTAACTTTTCACTGTTTCTTTTGTTAATAGTAAGGGCTCCATTTTTTGCTCCTTTTATTTTGTTCCCCACTTTTCCCCATTAAGGTTTTTTAATGATTTGTTTATTTTATTTTTATTTTTCCATTTTTACTTTGTTTAATAATAAAAATTGCATTTTTGCTATGTTATTTCTATCCATTTTATTCTTTCTTTCCATTTCTCTTCTTTCTCTTTTTGTAAAGATTTTTCTACTTCCCTTATCTTTCCCAAATAAATTTCTCAAATAACAACTAAGATATGCCCCCTTTCTTACATCTTACATAATTTTATTTTCAATTTTCTTTTTCTTTTTCTTTTTTTTTTCTTTGTAGTTTTTGGCCAGGGCTAGGTTTGAACCCGCCACCTCCAGTATATGAGGCCGGCACCCTACCCTACTCCTTTGAGTCACAGGTGCTGCCCTATTTTCAATTTTCTTTATATACTTCTGTTACTATTTTTGTCTCTTCTCTTACTTGTTTTTTTATTTGTTTGTTATTTGTCATTTTTGGCTGGGCCTGGGTTTGAACCCACCACCTCTGGCATATGGGACTGGTGCCCTACCCTTTTGAACCACAGGCACTGCCCTCTTCTCTTATTTGTTTTATTCTTTGTCAATCTGTATTCCATTTATGGGACAGAACTTTACTCTGAGGCCTGGGCTGGGGTGTCACAGCATCACCCTGGCTCCAAGAGACTTTGATTCCCAGATCTAGGGGGTCCTTGTAGCTTTGGCTTTTAAAAGGATTCCATTGTTAGATTTCTACTGTGAAATGCTCCTGGATATTTTGTTCTGCTATATTTGGTAAAGGTGGGGTCTTGTTTTTGCTCAGGCTGGTAACGAGCTCATGACCTGAAGGGACACACCTACGCCAGTACCCCAGAAGCTGAGAACTGTGGATGTGGGTTAAAGCACCCTGCTGACCACCCCCATTACTCCTGTTTCCTTCTTTCTGTTTTCTATTTTTTTTTTTTTTGTCAGTCTTTTCTTTTACCCCCCCTTTCATCTTCTTTTCTCTTTTTCTCTCTTTTCTTCCTTCTTGGTCTTTATTCTTTTCTTCCTTTTGGTCCTATACCAAAAGGACAGTTCAACACCTAAGCACAGAAACAAAGTAATTTAAAGAGAAGGAGGAAGTGAAAAGAAAAAGTAGGGGAAGGTAGCAAACAAGAAGAAAACACACATGAGGAGGAAGCAACATGAAAAACCAGAATAGAGCAATCACTCCCAAAGGATCATGAGGTAGCCACTGCAGAGGATTCCACCTATAAAGAAATGATAGAAATGAAAAAGAAAGGGAATTTAAAATGTGGATGGTAAATCAATGAGGAAAATTGCTGATAAAGTGGAAAATAACCAGAAAAACCCCAATCAGGGATGAAGACTATAAAAGAATATAGTGGCACTTAAGGAACTGAAGCAGTCTATTGGGGGATTTAAGATGCAATAGAAAGTATCAATAGCAGATTAGACCATGGAGAAGAAAGAATCTTAGAGGAAGGGGATAAAGCTCTTGAGCTAACACTGGCAGTTAAAGAGGCAGAAAAGAAGAGAGAGAGCGCAGAACATTTGCTCAGACAATTTTGAGACTTCATGAAGCATTCAAAATACAAAATATAGGCATCCCAGAAGGGGAAGAAGAATACCCCAGAGGAATAGAAGCCCTACTGGAGGATATCATAAATTAAAATTTTCTAAGTATCGCCAAAGATTCAGACATTCACTTTTCAGAGGATATCCAGCCCCAGGTCATCTCAACTCAAGCAAAGCTTCTCTAAGACACCTTGTCATGAATCTGCTCAATGTCAAGACAAAAGAGAAAATTCCGCAAGCATCCAAAAATAAGCACCGATTGACCTACAAAGGCAGATCCATCCGGATGACAGCAGACTAATCAACTGAAAATTTTCAAGCAAAAAGACAATTGTTGTCTACCCTTAACCTTCTTAACAAAACAATTTTCAGCCCAGAATTCTATATCCTGCTAAGCTAAGCTTTAACATTGACAGAGAAATCAAATCAGCTCTATCGGAAATACTTAGATCTATTCTCCACTCTGACCATTGCAATGGACCACCAGAAAACTAAACACTCAGAAACTAAAGGACTAAACCTAGCTTCCACAATGACAAGAAGGATAAAACTAAGCAATGGACTTTTACAAAGTCAGATGAACAGAATTTCATCACACTTATTGATTCTTTCAATAAATGTTAATGGCTTGAATTTCCCACTGAAGAGGCACAAGCTGGCTGATTAGATAAAAAAGCACAAGCACAAACACAGTTGGCCTCAAAGGATAAAAGAAGACTCAGAGAGAAGGGTTACAAAACAACATTTCAGGCAAATGGAAATCAGAAAAACGGAGATGCTAGAATCTTATTTTCAGATACAAGTTGACTTAAAGCAACTAAAGTAAAAAAAGAGGAAGATGGACACTTCATACTGGTCAAGGGAACAATAAAACTTTTCAATTATAAATATTTATGCACCCAACTTAAATGCTTCCAGATTTATGAAACATACCTTAATTGTTCTGAGCAACATGATATCCTATAACACCATAGTAGCAGGGGACTTTAATATCCTTCTTACAGAGCTGGACATATCCTTTAAACAGAAACTACACAACGACACAAGAGATTTAAACAAGACCCTAGAAAAACAGTGTTTAATAGTCACACACAGAACATACTACCCCAAAGCAAAGGAATATACATTCTTCTTGTTGGCCCATGAAACATTCTCCAAGATATATCATGTCCTAGGACACAAATAAAACCTCAACAAAATTAAAAGAATTAAAATTATACCTTGTAACTTCTCAGACCGCAAGGCAATAATGGTGGAACTCAACTGTAACACAAATTTTCATCCCCACATAAAGGCATGGAAATTAAATAGCCTTATGCTGAATGACAGTCTGGTCAAGGAAAACATAAAGGAGGAAATCATTAACTTCCTCAAACATAATACAGTGTAGACCCAAACTTCCGAAATCGTGGGAAACTGCAAAAGCATTCCTAAAAGAGAAATTTATAGCATTAAATACCTACATCCAAAAAACAGAAGGAGACCACATCAACAACCTAATGAATAATCTTTAAGAAATAGAAGAGGGAGAGCAATCCAATCCCAAACCTAGCAGAAGAAAAGAAATAACTAAAATTATATCAGAAATAAATGAAATTGAAAACAAAAGAATCATTCAGAGAATTAATGAAACAGAAAGTTGGTTCTTTGAAAGATGAAGAAAATCTATAAACCACTGGCCAGATTAACTAGTGACAGAAAAGTAGAATCTTTAATAACCTCAATCAGAAATGAAAAGAGTGAAATAACAACTGATACCCCAGAGATACAAGAGATTATTTCTAACACAAAAAACTCTATGCCCAGAAATATGACAAGGTAGAGGAACTGGATCAAACCTGGAATCACACCATCTCTCTAAACTTAACCAGATCTCTTTAACAGACCAATATCAAGCACTGAGATTGAAGAAACAATAAAAAGACTTCCAACAACAACAACAACAAAAAAGGCCCTGGACCAGATGGCTTCATCCCAGAATTCTATCAAACCCTCAAAGATGAGCTTGTACTCATATGCAGAATCTATTCTAAAACATTGAAAAGGAAGGAACATTCCCCCAACACATTCTATGAAGCAAACATCACCCTGATTCCAAAACTAGCAAAAACACCAACTAAAAAAGCAGAACTACAGAAAAATTTCATTAAGGGATATTGATGCAAAAATACTCAGCAGAATCTTAGTTAATACATTGCAGCTACACATTAAAAAAATTATACAACACAATCAAGTAGGCTTCAGGAGTGTAAGACTGGTTTAACATACACAAATTCATAGATGTAATTCACCATATCAATAGAACCAAAATAAAGACTTTATGATCCTCTCAAAGGATGCAGAAAAATATTTGATAAAATTCAGCATTCTTTTCTAACAAGAACACTTAAAAAGACAGGCAGAGGTGGCACATTTCTTAAGCTGATGAAAGCCATCTATGACAAACCCACAGCTATCATACTAAATAGAAGAAAACATAAAGGTTTTACACTTAGAACTGGAACTACACAGGTATGTCCTCCATTGCCACTACTATTCAACACAGTTCTGGAAGTTCTAGCCAATGCAATT
>NW_003852518.1:0-3101 GCF_000181295.1 Otolemur garnettii
CTCAAGCTATCCCCCTGGGTAGAGTGCTGTGGCATCACAGCTCACAGCAACCTCCAACTCCTGGGCTCAAGTGAGTCTCCTGCCTCAGCCTCCCAAAGAGCTGGGACCACAGAAGCCCTCCACAACACCCAGCTATTTTTTGGTTTCAGCCGTCATTGTTGTTGGCAGGCCTGGGCTGGATTCGAACCTGCCACCTTAGGTGTATGTGGCTGGTGCCTCAGTCACTTGAGCCACGGGCGCTGAGCCTGTTCAAAAGATTTTTATGAAAGAATTTAGAAAGATCATTATTTTCAATGGATAATGTTTTTAAAGATGTTCAAAGAGTCTTAGTGCATTTCATGCCTTTTAACAGAATACCTTAGACTAGGTGACAAACAATAAACAGGAAATTATTTGGCTCAGGATTCTGAGTCTGGTAAGTCCAAGTTCAAGGGGCTCCATATGGTAAGGGCCTTCTTGCTGTGTATAACATGGCAGAAGGCATCAAATGGGTAAGAAAGAGGGCAAGGGGGTGAATTCACTCTTTTCTATGGCACCCACTCTTACAATAAAGGCATTAATCTGTTCAGGAGGGCAGACCTCTCAAAATCTAATCACCTCTCAAAGGCTCCTACCTCCCAATACCATTGCACTGGGGATTAAGTTTCCAACATGGAGACTTTGGGGACATGTTCAAACCTGGCAGTAAATTACTTATTTAGTTAGAAATGTCATTTAAATGAACTGTCTCATTCTGCAAAACACCAAGAAATATGAGAAACATTTCACAGTGTCTAATATAGATGCACTTAGCAACAGCCCATAGATAACTTTTCTTTCTCTCTGCACTGTTACTTTTACCCTCCAGCAATAGCTAGGGAACGAAGGCGGTCTCTGCGGACCTCAGAACATGTAGGCACTGGAGGGTGGGTAGTATAATTGTTGTTGAACCAAGGATCTCCTGGGCCTGTCACCCAAGCCAATCAACAGAGAAGCAGATGACAGATCAACAGTTTCACTTTTACTGACAGAAAAGCAGCAGTGAGAGGACAGTGAGGGTGTCTCCTCAAAGAACCGCTCTGCCCCTTCTTTCCCTTTGTTACTTTTTATCTTCATATCAGCAATGTCATTACTCCTCATAGTACGCATCAGAGTCCCCCTCACAGGTTACAAGGTTACACAGCATCCTCCTATCTTAAAGTGGTTACATCTTCAAAGCACTTTTACCCTAGAGTAAATTTATAGTGCTAACTTATTTGGGTGCACCCTGGGACCTTGACTGGTACGGTGAAGTCCAGTGCCCCAACTTATCTGCAACAGTAGCCTTGGAAGTGAATAAACTATCTCCAGATGTCAGTCAGCACGTGGGCTCATCCTGCCTTAACAGGGCCTGACCAGCAGCACCTGTGTGAAACAGCCATTCAGCTTACCAGTGGCTGGTAAATAATGAAACTGAGCTTCAAACAGAAGGAGTGACTTGCCCAGGGTCACAGGGAAGACCTAGCAGAAATGGGAGCTTCAGACTCCAGAGTCCTTGACAAAATCCTTCATTCTCTATACAGCTAGCTTTGTCAAAGCCATGTCCACTGCCAGCTTCCCAGAAAGACCAAGAGAATGAGCTGTTTATGAAGTAAATGTAAGGTTATTAGACTGTAGCAGGTCTCCTACAGTCAAGGAAACAGCCTGCCAGAGTCTCGGGTGATCCAGCTGGGAGAGCTCAGGAGAGAGCGCTGATGGGGTCTGGGAGTCCAGCCGCCAGTGGGTAAGATGGGCCTGTGGGGTGAATGACAGATTGCAAAGGGGTGTTTTTAATGATTCAGGATTGGAGAACACAGGGAGGTGACCATTTTAAGTGGTAAAACCATTGCTTGGTAAGTAAACTGCTGACTAGTCCTAGTCCTGTGAGAAGAGCTATTGCCTGCATGAGCAAATTATCTTCCTATAGAAACTGGTTTACAGGAAATTCCTAAGGCAAACACTGAATGATTGATTGGTTTCCAGCCTTTCTTCCTGGGTAGGAGTTTTCCAGCAGAAATATGTAACTCCTGATGTCACACATGGTGCTGTTCCCAGTCCTGAGATGCAGGCTCTGAGAATGTGGGATTTCCCATCCTCAGTCACTTCAGGAAAGCACCCAAAGCAAGATCCAATCTGGCTACTCAGCCATCAGATGGGCAAGAGTTACGTGTGACTGAAGAGTGTGTCCCAGACAGCTGAGGGCAGTCCCTGCAGTAGGGTGCAGACACCCCTGTGAAGTTTGAGGTACCTACAAAAATTTCTGTTGAATCAAAGACTTGCAGGAGCATAAAGCAGGTAGAACTCCTGCTCCGAGCTGGGCTGTTCTCAGCAGTGATTCAGATCTGTAGCAGTGTGGTCAGTGTCCATCATCTAACCCTGGAATCCAAACTCCATTAATTTTTTTAAAAATTGATTAAGTTTTCATGGAATGCCAAGCAGTGAGCTAAGCATTAAGCCGTGTCTGAGAAGGTGTGTGATCTAGGAGAGGGTACAGAACAACAAAGAAATAACTTCATTTTATGGAGTGACATCATTAGAAAAAAAGTCTCACTAAGAAGATGACATTCAAACCGGGCCATAGGCTGGGCACGGGGGCTCATGCCTATAATCCCAGCACCCTCGGAAGCCAAGCCAGGTAGATTGCCTGAGCTCAGGAGTTCCAGACTAGCCTGAGCAATAGTGAGACCCTGTCTCCAAAAATAGCAGGACATTGTGGTGGGCACCTGTAGTCCCACCTACATGGGAAGCTGAGGTGAGAGAATCACTTGAACCCAAGAGTTTGAGGTTGCTATAAGCTATGAAGTCACAGCACTCAACCAAGGATGACAAAGTGAGACTCTGTCTAAAAAAAAAAAAAAAAAAAAACAACTGGGTCATAATAGGGAAGGAAGTTTTCCAGGAGAAGGTGGGAGGGAATGACATTACACAAAAAGCATACGCAAAGTGACCTTCAGAAACAGGGTCTTCTGAGAACCCTGGAGAGCACAGCACGTGTGTCAGAGCCAGGTGCAGTGGGAGAGGTGGGTTTAGACTATGTCTTTGAGGAACTTTTACACAATTAAGTTCCTTAAGACTTAATCTTCGGCTCGGCGCCTGTGGCTCAA
>NW_003852518.1:5147-35181 GCF_000181295.1 Otolemur garnettii
GTTTGATGGAAGTATTTCAGATTGCATGTGAAAACCCCACACTGTACCCTAGAAGTGCATTAATGTACATAGTTACCATTCAATAAAAAAAAAAATAAATAAATAAAGGAAAAGGGGAAATTTCTGGACTTGATAAGGAAAGAAAAAAATTGTATAGTGAGGCTGCTCAGATCTGCTGTAAGAACAAATCTTCCGTCCACAAAATTGTGAAGTTAAAAAAAAGAGAGAGATTTGTGCTAGTCTTGCTGTCACACTTCAAGCTGGAAAGTTACAGCCACAGTGTGTGATAAGTGCTTTAGTGAAGATGGGAAAGGCGTTCAATTTGTGAGTGGGAGACAATAACAGAAATGTGTCCAACTGATGGCAACAAGCTGTGCCAGAGAGCCCCGAGGCGGGGGGAAGACTTCTATAGGGAGCCCCTAAAACAGGGACACACAGACTCAGGAACTCAGAAGGACTATGGTCGCCCGACACCACCGCACAGTGCCCGAGCCATTCCCCGCACTTCCTCTCAGCATCACACCAAGGAGAAGGGCATGTACCAAGCAGTTAGATATTTTGAGAGTGAAACTGGACTCACATAGCTCTTATCACAGCATATTGTGATAATTGCTCCATTTTCTTGTTAGTTATTGTTACTAATCTCCTCCTTTGCCTAACTTATAAATCACTTTATCATAGTTATGAAGAGGACAAACTGTATATACAGAGTATAGTACTGTCCACAGTTTCTGGTGTTCATGGAGGCCTTGAAACGTATCCCCTCCCCTGTGGAGCAGGGACCAGCACTGTGTATTCAAATACCAATTTCCAACTCAGAAAGAAAGAAACACTGGCCTTTTCAAAATGCCCCTCAGCATGGTAAGTGACAAAATAAAAACCAAAACAAACTTTTCCGTATGCAATTTGCTTTTATCCTCACTGAAATAGTGAATTGTTTGTAGTTCCTTACAGAATCACTCACCAGATTACTTTTTAGGTCAACTTGACCGACAGTCAGAATGCTTCCCAGTGGGTTTGCATGGTGCTCATAAACAGTGGTACTCTTTATTCAGACTTTGAGGTACAGCTCTGGGAAGGGCTTGTGAGAACTACTCAGACCCCTGTAAGTGGGTGGCAAGCTAGTGGGAACACAGTGAGGGGAGCTGGTCTGCACGGCTCACCCCTTGTTGACCTATACTCTGGCCTTTGAGTCTCCTGGCTCCTTTAATTTTGTTTCCAAATATGCTGCCTCTTTTGCCATTTTCTATTTGTGATTAAGCTTTAAGAAATTTACAATAGGATGTTAAGATTGGCATTACCTTGAACATGTGCTGGATATTCACAAGGCCGTTTGTTTCTCTTGGGACGTTGAGAGTGAGTCTGAGGTGTCCTACTGATCAGAACCCCGCTGTAATCTACAGTCCTCCAGGGAAGCCTTACAGAATGCACCGATCCATCACGGATGCCCAGTGTTAACAGGGCACCTTTTAGTGTCATGGAGGGGAAGGATCCACAGGAACAGAAAAACAGCTAAGATCCCCGAGGACATGTGACTTCCCCAGGAAAGCAAGACCACATCTGAGGTCTGAGGACGTGTTCCCTCCCCAGGGGAAGCAAGAGCAGGTCTGAGGTCTGAACCTCCCGTTTGTCACGAGAGTGCCCTGCTGTTAGTAGTCAGAGAAATGGAGAGTTGCTGAACCGAAACCAAGTTATGATACTGGGGGGTGAGGTGAGAAAAAACTGATCAAACTGCCCAAACTTTTGTACAATCTTTGCTCCTATAGACCAGCCTTGAGGTGTTCGCGGCTTCACCCTTTGCTGCTTCTGGGCACTGTCAGGCCAATGACCTCCCATCCTGCCATGGGTGTGACTTTGCAGTCAGGTCTTGATTTGAATCCTTCCTAACAGCCAGACTAATTTCGACTCTGACAATTTTACTTACTGAATGCCAGCCTCAGTTTATTCATCTATACGGTGGGAATGATAGCATCTACTATACACTGGGCTTATGAAAATTAATTGTATTCCAAGTGGTAAAAATTATTGTTGTTTATATTGGCTGTGAGCCAGGGAATCTTAGCTGAACATTCTGGAGAAACCAATTCATAGGAACTGTTTTGCTAAATGAGGTATTTGGGGGAAAAAAATCTCTTCATGACTTCCAGTCTGACACTCTCAAAAACAAAGCAATAAATTTTAACGTATGAAAGGCTTTATTTGCAGACTACTCTGTGGCCAGCTCCTCAATGAAATGGTTCGTTTGTTTTTTTTTTTTTTTCTCTGACCAGCATGTGGTACAAATCCAGGTCCGATGACAAATGTTCTGGCAATGCAATGGCCTCTGTGGCTTCCAGGGTACTCTGTGCTGCGAATACACCACAGAATTACTGCCAATGTCAGGCTAAATACATGAGGGTGTGACGTCCACAAGTCAGAAAAGGGAAACTGTAAATCCAAGACCCTGCAGTAAAATTATTGGAATTGCTATGCCCTCAGCACACCGGAAATGGTCAATCATTCTGATAACAAATGGGTCCACCTAAAATTCCAAAGTAGAAGGTTTTATCTCAAAGGAAATAGATTCAGTTCTGCCTCCTGCCTCTCCAAATAGCATTCCATTGGAAATGTGCAAATACACTTTCAGAAATTAGGCACTCGATGAGTGAATTTAAATTGAGATGTAGCTATAAGGTTCACATCCATTAGCTTCGATTCATCTTGAGAAATCTGAATTTAGAAACCCATAGCTGCTGCCTGCTCCGGCATACAAATAATTCAGATTTACATATTTTTCTCCCTCCTCTAACTGTATGTATTCTCCATCACCAAGGACAAGACACCGAGCTATAACTGAAGGGCAGCACTTCTAATAACTGGTGCTGGACGGCAAGGCAGCTCACCTGACAGCCACAACGGGTCAATGTCACCAAGTTCACAAAGCACTGAAGTGTCTCAGCATCTGGTGGAGAAGGACCTTTTGTAGCTCGTGCACACAGCTGCAGACTGGTCTCTTGGGTGTTGAAGGGCACCTCCAAGGTCAACAGAAGCAGGGAACAAAGAAATATAGGCCACAGGCAAGGTGACTCCTGAGATTTGAAATAGGAGTTGGCCAAGGCTAAATAGTGAAATGTGAGTAAAAATCCAAGGCAGAGGTCCTGTAACTGAAGTTGAATTCAGCGGCCTCACTCCACAGATAGAAATGCCTGCATGCAGGAAGCCTCCCCAAAGAGATCTCAAGTCTAGAAGGCACAGATGTGCCAGCAAACCCACACTTCCCATCACACGTCCTACACCGCACTCGACTTTCCATTTTGACAGGAAACAGGAAGGAAATAGCACTGTCCTTTCAAAAGGCTCGATAATGAGCCATCTGAGTAGCCGTTTTAGAAATGACTGTATTAATTGGGCTTAATTTATCACCTTCTGGGTTATCCGCAGATGGGAGAACAGAGTTTCCCCTAAAGTCAGAGAGTAGCAACCATTTAGATGTTTTGCCAAGACAAAAACAGAGTATTTTTCCTAATTACCAAAATTACTGTAATTCACAGAATAATCTAAAACAGCTGGTCATCTGTTTAGGAGATAATTTCACATCATCGCATAAAATAAATGTGTGCGGGGATCACTGCACTTGCCTATTCTTGACTTCATTAACTCACAGTTGGAACAAACAGGATTGACAATAGATTGTGCTGCCCAGCCACAGCCTTCCTTGTGTGTATTCCACAGCACGAGAGATTTTTACAAACTTGTAGCCAGTAGCCAGTAAAATGGAAGAGTCATTTTAAGACCTTATCTGTGAAAATACCTTCTTCTCCCTATAACTGAGAGAGAAAATGGAAATTCTTCTCTGTTTCTTTATATTGAGGTATGATCTTAAAATTTCCAATCAAGAGGGATTCTGAGTTTTTGCCAAAGCATCCTGGATCCTACAACTTCTGAGGCTGTCAGACACTTCTCATGCCTAGGACAAGTAAGACCAGAATGCCACACCGACCATGACCCTGAGGGAGAGGTCCAGCCTGCTGAAGAACAGACACCCTGTTTTGGTTTTCTGCAGTATTTAAGTGGGGAGTTAAAGCAAGGTCTGGACAATATTCAACTTGTAGTCAATACTCTGTTCATAACACCAGTAGAAAATGTCAATAAAGATACTAGAAACTTCTGCCACCACCATATGGGCAGTAGTGTTCCTTCAGACCAGCTGAAACGGAGTTGGAATGGCAAGTAACCCACCAAGATGAAAACTGAATGCGCACAGATGAAACCTGTATCTTGCAAGGTCCCAGAGAGGGGAGGTGAAGAGGAGGAAGGAGGCAGAGCCACAGGGAGCTGAAAGTTTGGAAACCCAAGAAGCACGGGGGGCCCATAGGTGGAATGTTTTCCATATGATCCCAAGTTGATGTGGACATACAACTGTCCGTTCTCCTTTCCCTCTATAATACAGCTGCCGCCCTCCATCCTCCCCTGGTCACTTGCCACATATACCCACTGAGGAATCAGCTCTGACTCTAGGCTAAGACTGTTTTATTTAAATCTTTCTCTTGTACTTCTGAATGGCTGTGGTGACTTGATGGCTGTGTTTGTATTTGACTTCATTCCCTAACAAAGAAATCCATTTGCTTTGCAAACTAAGTCAGAGAAAGGTGCCCCTTACCCTGACCTAGTCCACCCACCCACTGATTGCTGCATAGTGTGGTCATGCCCCAGCCACACACCCCTTACCTGCAGAAAGACAGAGCTGGATCCATTGCTGTGCGCAATCTAAGCTTTCAGAGTAATGGAAACAGCTCTGTGACTTTCCCAGAAAGTGAGAGTTAGGATGGCTCCAAGGTAGATTTATCAGACTTAGCTAATTAAAACACAGGACACAGTTAAATTTGAATTTCACTAAACAACAAATTATATTTTACTATTAAGTATGGCTTAAATATTCAAGTAGCTAAGTGCAATGCAATAGGGTCGCCTCACGCCAGTATTTTATCTGGTCAGCCTACTACAAGGTGAAGAGTTGGGAAACTAAGAACTCATCCCTTCCCCAGCCCCGCAGAAAACCTGAAAAGGCCTGACTTTGACAGCACTAACCTGGGCCACACACCTTCAGAGGAGCAGCCAGCTGAGTGGAGTCGCCGCCATCCTGCCTCCAGCCCGCACCACTGCTCCATGCTGTCCCTTGTGCCAAGTGGCACCTAATGGGCCCGCAGCAGTCAAGTACACACATTTCTACCCTTCCGTTCAAGCCAACAAGCTCCATTCCCACCATCAAAACTAAACCACGGGTTTTCTTTTAAAAAAAAAAAAAAAAGGAAAGGGCTCGGCGCCTATAGCTCAACCGGCTAAGGCGCCAGCCACATACACCTAAGGTGGCGGGTTCGAATCCCCAGCCCGGACCCGCCAAACAACAATGATGGCTGCAACCAAAAAATAGCCGGGCGTTGTGGCGGGCGCCTGTGGTCCCAGCTACTTGGGAGGCGGAGGCAAGAGACTCGCTTGAGCCCGGGAGTTGGAGGTTGCTGTGAGCTGTAATGCCACGGCACTCTACCCAGGGGGACAGCTTGAGGCTCTGTCTCAAAAAAAAAAAAAGGAAAGAAAAAGTGCCTAATAGGGACAAGTGACACCAAAAGGGAGACGCAGGCAGAGACTGTGCTGCCTGCCCTCTGCCCAGAAAACCCCGGCAGCTTGGGGCTGAGCACCCCAGGAAGCTGCAGGGTCTACAGCACTTCTCATTGTCCTCAAATGCCTGTGCTCACACACCCTCCATCCCTGCACACACTCACACCCATAAATGCACACTCAGACACAAATACACACAGGCTCACACAAATGCACATGTGTACACACCCACACGCCTTGCACACGCTCACACACACAAATGCACACTCACAAATACACATACTTTCATACAAATGCACTCACACACACAAATGCACACTCATACACCAATACACACAGAAATGCATTCTCACACCAATATACACATATACGCACAAAAACACGCTCATATTCACACAAATTAATGCTCACATACCCCGCCATAAGTACACACTATACACATTCCCTTATGCACACTGTCACACAAATACACATTATTCACACACACCATACTCACACACACACACACCCAAAGTACACTACACACACTCACACTGTATGGCGGCGCATCCACACGGGCGACATGGAGCCCTCAGCTCCTCTTTAGAGCAAATGCCTATCCATGTGGGAAGAAACTGTATTATTTTTAAAACTTTCTGTGATGCATTGGCGACTCCGCCGTTCACTGTGGCTTTATCTAAAGTCTTGGGAAGGAAAGAGTGGCCTGAGCTTGTGCTGAGAAAACGGCCACTCCTCTGACAAGCCCCTGTGACTTCCTTTAAGCGACAGCAACCGCTCTGCTTCCCGCCTCCAGCCTCTGTGAGGTGGCGGCCAGCCAGAGTCAAGGGCGGCCCCTGGAGCTGCCTCTGCGCAGGTGCGAGAGTCCCCCCCTCCCCCAACTTGCTTTCTTCCGGAGGTGATGACTCCTCTGTTATAATTTCCCTTAGTGGGCTCGGCGCCTGTGGCTCAAGTGGCTAAGGCGCCAGCCATGTACACCCAAGGTGGTGGGTTCGAATCCCCAGCCCAGGCCCGCCAAACAACAATGACGGCTGCAACCAAAAAAAAAAAAAAAAAAATGGCCGGGCGTCGTGGCGGGCGCCTGTAGTCCCAGCTACTTGGGAGGCGGAGGCAGGAGACTCCCTTGAGCCCAGGAGTTGGTTGCTGTGAGGTGAGATGCCACGGCACTCTACCCAGGGGGATAGTTTGAGGCTACTGTCTCAAAAAAAATAATAAAATAAAAAATAATTTCCCTGAGTCTGTTGTACGAATAGGTATGGTATAAATACTCATGATATTTTAGAAAGCCGATTCTTCTTTCAAAATATTCTCTGAATAAGTTTAGAGTTCTTCAAAGAGGTACTTAAACAAAGTACCAGCAGCCTTCTATGTGATAGGACCGTCCCAGGGCTGTGGGCCCTCCACCCAGCAGAGAAGGGGAACTGGCAGGGGGCCCACTTTGCGGCCAAGCACTGAATGGAGAAGTTTTGTTACCTGACCTTTAAAGGAGGACTGAGCTCACTCAGGACGCTTTCACTCAGCTCCTGTGCCAGTGCCACTGAGTTCCAAGATCTGACCTCGTCTCCAGGAGGAGCCCAGAGCCTGAGCCCTAATGGACCTGACCACGGTGTGGATGTCAATCTGGGCTTGCAGGGAAGCACTTTCGAAAGGGCCCCGGGGCGGGAGGGGAGTCAGGGCTTAAAATACACACAGGAGGAAACCAGAGAGCCTGCTCCTCTGGGGGCCCAGGGAAGGCGGTGCTCTCAGGCCCTAGGCCCCAGCAGTGGAAGAAAACGGCCCCCTTCCTCGGCTCTCTCTCACTCTCGCCGCCTGCATGCGCCGAGATGCGGTCCCCAGATGCCTCCAGGCCTCCAGCATCTCTGCGCCGACCCCTTCCCACACTGAAACGTTGGCTTCTTTGGAGTTGCAAAGCCCATCAGAGAGTGTACATGAGAAAAAAACATTAAGATACCCAGAGATATCCACCGTTGCAAAGATTGTATGGATTTTAATAAATTGCTAGGTTAAATTTTAACACAACTCTGTGTTTTTGTCCTCTGAGGCAGACACTATCTTCCAGCTTCACAGCTCTGCACGCTGCGCACCTGTGTGTGTTAACCTGTGCCTCTTCCATTCGGGGCTTTGCAC
This sequence comes from Otolemur garnettii, assembly GCF_000181295.1. Taxonomy (NCBI): domain Eukaryota; kingdom Metazoa; phylum Chordata; class Mammalia; order Primates; family Galagidae; genus Otolemur; species Otolemur garnettii. Next base: position 12,867 of record NW_003852518.1, read on the forward strand.
AATGTGCTGACTCTCCAGTCTGCCGCCTGTGAGGAGTGCAGCTCCTGTCTTCCCCCCAGACCCTCTAAATCAGGACCTCTGAGGGCTAGGAGATTTGGGTGCACCTCCCCAAGGGTCCAGCTGCTCCAGGAAGACAGTGCACTGTTCCCAGAGAACGTCCCAAACCATCCAGAGGATCTGGGTCCTTCCCCACCTCTGGCAGTCCCTGTTCATGTGGCCTGTGCTGATGCTCAGAGGGCCTTGCTGTGAAGAGAAATCATTGAATACCTGTAGCTGGTGCTATTTTTTACCCATCATAGAGACAAATTTATACAAAGACTTGCTAAAATGGAGAGGCAGTCTTTATCCCAGGAGGCTGTGGTGATAGATGTAGGGACTCCTGCAATGGGATCTGCACCTGTGACTGCAGCACAGACAGGGGGTGTTTATAGCCAGGGAGCAGGGCAGGGACTAGTGGATGGAGCATGACTGAGAGGAAGGTGGGGAAGGTGTTGCTAGACTGCCCCACAGAGTTCCTACCAAAGGCAGCCAGGACGGGAAGATCCTCAGGGTGGTCCATACCAAGGGCAGGGGATTGTCGATAAACTGACTTAGCAGGATTCTTGCTCAAACTGGATTCGGCTAAGGACAAAGAGGGAAGTGCAAGGACCGTCCCAGTCAAGCATGGCTAATGTCGAAGAGAGGATCTTTGCCTCCGTGAAGATTCTCTGATATTCCAAAGAGAAGCTACCTCTCCCTCTGTGAGCCCATGAGCAGACTTTAAAGCCCTTTGTCCTCCTGCTTTGTGTGATTGTCACCCACGTGAATTGAAGTTGCCTCAGTTGAAGCTTACTCGGGAGTAAGTACATATTAGCTGTCTCTGTGTGACCCCAGGACTTGTGGCTGCATCCCAGTGTGACCCCCGAAGACACCTGATGTCCCCGCCCATCATCTTCCTTCCCACTGCAGCAAGGAGAACATGGCGCAACTCACACGAGACCCTGTTCCACACCCTCCTGACATGGGGATGCTGTCCCAGAGCTTGAACAGCCATGCTGAGCACAGCCCTCTGAGGGCCTGAGCTGTGCCCCTAAATTCACAGGTTGACATCCTGATCCCCAGTGCCCCAGAATGCTCCCCATTTGGAGACGAAGCCTCTTGGAAGTGATTAATCCAACTGAGGCTGTCACAGCCAGCCCTAATCTGCCTGGAGCCTGGTAAGAAGACATGAGGACACAGACACACACAGAAGGTCACTGGTTCTCAGGTTGACCTGGGTCAGGCCAGTGAGCACTCAGGGAGTCTGGGCACGTCCCTCCCTCGTGCCCTCCCAGGCACTCATCCTGGTGGTCCAACCCCTGCTATCCCTCTAAACCTTGTGGCTTGTACCAGTAACTTTATTCCTTGCCGAATCTTTTTCCTCCCATTTAAATGTGCCTGTTTCGGCCCTCCTTATGTTTCCATGCAATTTTTGGCCTCAGCTATAGCACCGTCCCCTTGTTACAGGTGCTGACTCTCACACCTGCCTCCGAATGACAGACACTGAGCTGCTTAAGAAGCCGTGTGTTCTCCACACACAGGACAGCAGACTCTCTGAGGCGCCCATGGAAATGAACTCAGCTTGGGCGGGCACGGCGCTGCTGCAGTCCAACACGTGACATGGGGCCAAAGCTGCCCACAGACTCACACTACTATTGTGTGGAGTTCACAAGCCATTCCTTTCTGGCTAGGGTGAAAAGTTTCTGGAGAATTCTGAGCTTGGTGAGCTGGAACTAGAAACTCCCCAGTGTCATCCTCAGTTGTGAAGCAGGTGATTCTCTGGCAAACGCAGCCCGAGGGTCTGGGTACCTCCACCCCTGGACCACCCCAGGGATAAGGAAAACCCGTCAGCCCAGAGTGACTTGGTGACAACATGATGGTCACTCCACCATGACAAGGGTGCCGGGGTGGGTCTCCTTAAGCATGGAGCCCAGTTGGCCAGGGCAGTATGCAGGAAGGACACTCGGGCCAGGTGTGTGCACACCTCCAGATCAGGGCTGGCGGGCACCCCCCACCTCAGCCTGCGTGCGAGTGGGGAAGAAAGGGCAGCAGTTGGGAGGAGGAAGATATCTCTAACAGCCTGCAAGGCTCTGTTGCCAGGTTACTGCTTGTCTGGTTTTCATGTCGCCTGGGTATTATGTCCCCAGCTTACAAATCTCTAAAAATAAGAAAAGGAAGAAATGTTTTTACAAGATTTGATTGCCATGTTCTTGAGCTTCGCCTTTTAAGAAAACAAGTGTCACTGGTTTTTAAATTAAGCCTAAATTGTCTCATTAGGATTCAGCCAGTCTGGGCATAATGATGAGGCCATTTACAGGGAGATTGTATACATAAAATACATGCATGGACACACACATACAGAAGAGGATAGAAGTGTGTGCCTGTATGTCTGAGCAGACGCACATATATAAGATATATAATGGAAGAGTAAACTTTAGAGCCTGTGAGGCCTGGGAAGGAGCTCACCTCACAGAAAGCAGCAGCCCTTAGGTAAGGAACTCCACATCTAGCACAATTACAAGTACATTTGCCCTTGGACTCCACCATCCTTCTAGGGAGTCATCTCAAATACACCCAAGCAGAGTAAGAACTGGTGCTTTCACAAGGCTAAGCGTCATTGCATGCTGAGTGACAGAGGACTGTACAGGCACCCACATCCACCCCATGCAGTGCTGTGCAGTCTTGGAAGGAAGAGAACCATTGCCATGTGGGTCTGGAGGGAGGAGGCATGCAGAAAGATGCTATGGCCTGCTGTCTTTTGTATAAGGGATGTAAATATCCACATGTGTGTCTGCATACACCAGGTATTATATGACATGCAAGCTATGAAACACATACTTTATATACTTAAAAACAAACATGAACAAAAAACAAATCAAATGGAGACTGTCTTTAAGGGTAGTGCGGGAATGGAGGGGGAGCACAGAGAAAGGAGCTGCACTTGTTTAGTTATGACTTGAGAATCATGAAACAAAAGCACAACTCAATATAGTTTCAAAAACCCAATTTCTAAATAGGAAAGCAAACTAAAATAAATGGAATCTAACTGTGACGCAGGTTGGTGGCATGACCATACTGAGTAGAACCATCTCAAGTGACTAGAAAGCTTATCATTTTGACCATGTAACCTCAGTGAAACATAGCATAAAAATAAGAACTACGAAGCAGACAGCCCTTAGAATGGGAGAAGATTTTTGCAGGTTATGTCTCTGACAAAGGTTTAATAACCAGAATCCACAGAGAACTCAAACATATTAGCAAGGAAAGAGCAAGTGATCCCATCTCAGGGTGGGCAAGGACCTGAAGAGAAACTTCTCTGAAGAAGACAGGCGCATGGCCTATAGACATATGAAAAAATGCTCATCATCCTTAATGATCACAGAAATGCAAATCAAAACTACTTTGAAGTATCATCTAACTCCAGCAAGATTAGCCCATATCACAAAATCCCAAACCCAGAGATGTTGGCATGGAAGTGGAGAGAAGGGAACACTTCTACACTGCTGATGGGAATGCAAACTAATACGTTCCTTTTGGAAAGATGCTTGGAGAACACTTAGAGAACTAAAAATAGACCTGCCATTTGATCCTACAATTCCTCTACTATATAAACATCCAGAAGACCAAAAATTACATTATAACAAAGATACTTATACCAGAATGTTTATTGCAGCCAAATTCCTAATTGCTAAGTCATGGAAGAAGCCCAAGTACCCACTGACCCATGAATGGATCAATAAATTGTGGTATATGTACACCATGGAATACTATGCAGCCTTAAAGAAAGATGGAGCCTCTACCTCTTTCATGTTTACATGGATGGAGCTGGAATGTATTCTTCTTAGCAAAGCATCTCAAGAATGGAAGAAAAAGTATCCAGTGTACTCAGTCCTACTATGAAACTAATTTATAGCTTTCATATAAAAGCTATAACCCAATTATAGCCCAAGAATATGGGGAAAGGGGAAAGGGGGGGGAGGATGGGTGGAGGGAGGGTGATTGGTGCAACCACACTTATGGCCCATCTTACAAGGGTACATGTGAAACTTATTAAATATAGAATATAAATGTCTTAACACAATAACTAAGAAAAATGTCATGAAGGCTATGTTAACCAGTTTGATGAAAATATTTCAAATTGTATATAAAACCAACACATTGTACACCATGACTGCATTAATGTACACAGTGATGATTTAATAAAAAAAAAAAAAAGAACTACGAAAAATCATAGAAGGAGCTCATCCACTTTACTGCTATAGTAAGGGTGGTATGTTGATATCTGTACTGATAGATGCATAAATATAGTAGGACAAAGCAAATAAGTGTGTCAATTGTCATTAGAGACCAATATTCAAATGGTCATAGGTGCAAGTATAAAATCCAAGAAGTCAATAAAACCTTCGTGATGCGAGGTTTGACTTGTGAATATTAGGAAGAACTTCTGATTTACTTTTCTCTTTCTCTGCTTGTTTTTTATTTTTGTCTATGGAAAATCCTGGAAGAAGCAACACTCCAGCATGAGCAACCTCTAATGCCCAGATTTCTTTACTTTTTTTTTTTTTTAGGTTTTTTGCCGGGGGTCGGTTTGAACCGGCTAACTCTGGCATATGGGGCCAGCGCCCTACTCCTTTGAGCCACAGGCGCCACCCTAATGCCCAGATTTCTGTGTATATTTCCCATCCACAGAAACCAGGGCCTGGGAGGAATGGGCAGTGCAGGACACGGAGAAAAAGAGCCCAAGAGTCTGCTGCACCTGAGAGCAAGGACGTTGATAAATGCTACTGAAGTCGTGACAAAAGAGATGAGAAGGCACCTTAAAGGGACACAAAAGAGGTAACACGAGCCTTCCTATATAATAATAACCACAATGTACTGAAATGCATCACTTATATAAAAATTATCCTTAAAAAATAAAAACACTTCAAAATATAATAAAAAAAAAAAAACTCTTATGTCTCATTGTAGGTTGTTAGGGCTTTGGTTCATTATTACATAAAGGAAATCAATCAACTATCTTGCCTGTCTTGGACAAATTGAATTTCATGGTAAGCCAACAAATTTGAGGGAAACCAATTTATAAGATTTGGAATTTGTAAGATCACCATTTTGAACCCTCCCTACCCACACACAGGGTCTTGGCCATGGCCATACGTGACTGCTGAACACTTCTTGTGCAAAGATGGTGGGGAACCTTGTCCCAGGTAATCAGACTGACATTGTCGGAGACTCTGACCTGTGTCCTCGTCAGCAGGATGAGCAGATCACATGTCTCCCAATGGGGTCAGACACAGCCCCACCGAGGAAGATCTCACTACAGAAATACACAAAACTCAGCCTATGAGCAAATTCCACTTACTACACAATTACAAGAAAGCACACAGACTGTGGGGTGTGGGCCTCATTTGGAGCCTGATTCAAACAAACCAAATGTGGGTGGATGTGGCAATGAGAGAAAACTGAGCACACGGTGGTGAAAATGGAATTGAGACATTGCTATTGAGACCATTAGAGGTGGTGATGGTATTGAGAATGAAGTTTCTGTCTACTACAGACTCCTAGCAAAGTATTGGTTGGTGAAATATGTCTCAATGTTCTAGCAGAAATAATAAGGAGCATCTGAAACAAAAATGACAAACAGTTGGTGCTAATTGCAGCTGAATTTCCAAAATAAAAATTAGACCAAAAGAACTGATAGGGCAGTCTCAGATGAACATGTCTGTCACTAACATTCCCTTCAGCAGACACCTGGACATGGGGCTGAAGGTCAGAGCACAGGAACACCATGAGCACCTTCCTTGCTATCTGACACTAGGAGTGCCCAAGGTGGTGACGTGGGGCAGGTCACTCTGCTGCTTTGTAAATACCCTCTGGAGCGCTTGAAGCACTGAATCAGAACAGCAACCTAGGCAGCAGACCGGGCAAGGAGACCTCCAGGCTGACTGAAATCGACAAGAGAACAGCACAGACAGAGCTTAGGGGGCAAGATACAGTCAGGGTGACTCCAGACTCTTTGTGAAGGTGGTGGTGGCGACCACAGCACAGATGTCGGGGAACTTGATGTGTGTCATGGTCTTAACATTTATGTCTCCCCAAACGTGTATGGTGAAACTGAATCCCCAATCTGGTGGAATTAGGAGATGGGGCCTTTGGGGAGTGATTAGATGCTGAAGACCCACGAATAGAATTAGTGCCTGCTGTTCACCCCTTCCTCCACTCACGACATGGGAGGAGGTGCCATTAATGAGGACAGGCCCTGGGCAGATGCGAGCTGCTGGCATTTTGATGTTAGATCTTCTCAGCTGTCACAACTGCCAGCAACACATTCCTATTGTTTGTAAGTTACCGAGTCTCCAGTATTTCTTACAGCGCCTTGACAGTGGGTAAACTCAGAAAGTCAAGTCTGGCTTGCTCTGAGGGAATCTCCTGGGGCAGGCATGTGGAGTGGGGGGCTAAGTCAACACAGCGGGAAACAGAAGAACCTGAGGAAAATCACTATCACAGAGGGGCTATGAAAGCACACCTCATGGGCCCTGCCTCAAAATGAAAACAGTCCGCATGAATCCCCGGAGCACCTTATTGGAAGAAACACACGTGGTTCCTTTCCATCTGTTTTTTTCCTTTTTCAGCAGAGTGTAGGCTCCCAGCATCTGATCCCCTGCCTAAAGAGGCAGACCCACTTCAGTTCTGTAATGGTCTGCATAAAGTGGACAGGGCTATTTTTATTCCACTATTGGATCCAGCAGTCCACAGGGCCATGCTTCTCTTCAGGACAGCCTAGTGCACAGAAAGCTCAGCTCATGCGTGCGTGCTCAGGGATGCCGGCCCCACACCCTATCGTTAGCATCTTAGTAACAAAGGTTCGGATGACATTGCTCCATGGCATAAGCTTTACATAAGGGAGCCAAGGTCTGGTCTACCACAGGGCCCTCAGGTAGAGAGACACATGAGCCATCCTGAGGTCGCCCCTAAAATGTAACTCACAGGTCCCTGCTCCGGACCTGCTGTGCCACCGGCCAGTAGAGGGAGCCCTTCCCTCCAGGAGCTCTTCTGAGGTGATGGAGGGCCCTGCGTTTGCCACTCCGGCCTCTTTAACTTGAAAGGGAAACTCCAGTTCTCGTCACCCAAGGCCTCTACTCAGGTCCCATCTACTCCAGAGACCAAAGGCAAAGCCCAGAAATGGCTGGTGCCCCAAGCAAGTATGATTTTGGCATTGAGTGTCTGTACAAACCCATTACCTAGATGTGAAACTGGACTCTGAAGGTGCTGGACTAGGGAGGGACTTATGTAATTTTAGGTGGAGACACACTTATTTGCTTGATATTTTGAATTCCGGGTCTCAGCAGGGAGAAGCAGGGTGCTAACTGGCTAGGTTGGTCTATTAAAATTTGAACTGAAAAATACTTGCACTAAATGAGATACCAGACACTCTTTGGTGCATAATAAAAGGCAGAACCCTGGCCTTTGGGAACAGAATGAAGGGGCTGGTTTATCTGAACGTTTATTCTTCCCTAAGTTAGAAACATAAAGAAAGCATCTGAGAGGAAGCGTCCACATGTCTGGGGATAGTGATGTCGACCTCCAGCAGCCAGAGACGGAAGTGGGGGAGACCCCATTAGTGGACTGTCCTCAGGGGCAATTACAGGTCCTTTGGGTGACACAGGATTAGGAATGATAGACAAGAGACACTGTTCCTAGAAAAGACAGCAGAGCTGGGATGGGACTCAGAGTGGACTCACCCCGAGAGTCAGCAGAGCCGGGGTGGGACTCAGAGTGGACTCACCCCGAGAGTCAGCAGAGCCGGGGTGGGACTCAGAGTGGACTCACCCCGAGAGTCAGCAGAGCCGGGGTGGGACTCAGAGTGGACTCACCCCGAGAGTCAGCAGAGTCGGGGTGGGAGTGGGAGTGGGGGCAGAAGGATTAATTAAATAGGATCCCTAGAACTGAAGCAGATGAACGACCTAACTCTAAACCTGATGTCTTCCTTGCTGTCTGCATGTTACACAGAGACTTGACTTAAGCGCACACAACCCTTGGCTCACTTCCTCCGTCTGGATCTGCTCTCAGACTGCCTCAGTCACAGCAGGTGAGGCTGCAGTAGCACCGCGAGCCTCAAACCTCAGTGTTTCAACAAAGCACAGCGTGGGTGAAAACTCACATGTCACTTAGTGTCTAGAGCTCGCCAAACTTCGGCCTCCTTCACTCACACACCATCAGACAAAAACACCCCTGAGGGTGGCAGCTCTGCCTCACGCCCTAATTCAAAGATCCTTCTATCCTTTGCCTCTGCCGTTCCCTGGGGCCTTGTCAGCATCTGCATCTGGCTAGCAGCAGGAGAAAGAGAGACAGGGGAGGGACCAAGCTTCTTCAAAGTCTTAAGAAATAGTTACATGGCCTGCACAGATTGCTGGAAGAAACATTCCCAGGCTGGCCAGCCACATCATGGTTGGTACCATAGCCCTGTGAACGGAGAAGGACTGTCAGAGAGACCCACAGCCCCTTGGAAGGGAGTCTGGCACGGCCAAGGAAGCACATGGAGTCCCTGCTGCACAAATGCTGTGAATCTTCTCCTCGGCCTTTTGCAGAGGAATCTCGTCTGTTTCCCAAAGTACCTAAGTACTGTGACAGGGGAAATAACTGGACTGATCAGGGACTGTAGGACCCTGACTCTGAACTGACGCTACCCCTGAGGACACAGGAGATCCCTGTGGTCCACTGTTGGCCTCTCCCTCACAGAGGAGTGGCAACTGCTGCACCACTTGTCACCAGAAACACATGTCTAGCCGTCAGGAGGTGAAGACGGAGTGGGTTCGGCACTCCTTCTCATGGCCCTGCCTGCCTCTGCAGCTCCAAGCCTTTTTGGTTGGAAGAATGTTTCAACCAAGTGATGCAAAAATGATTCCACTGACTTAGAGGCTGATACCATGGTAGGCATCTTAGGTACCTGGTGACACTAGGTCAAAAGGGTCCAAAGAAGGCGACAGTGTGGGCTGGGATGACCAAGCGTGGTTATGAAAGGGAAACGGGGGGCATACAAAGCGGAGTGGGGGGAGGACGTCTGAATCTCAGTTCCGTGCAGCTTCCTGGCACTGCAGAGGAGGACAGCCAGTGCTGACATTCAGAGATAACTACAGTAATCTGGTACCTCCAGACCCGTCAAAGCATTGAACCCCTCAGAAAGAAAGTCTGGGTCACTCGATGCTGCTGAGAGAATGGAAACAGGGGCTGAGTCAGAAAGAGGTCGTCAAGGTAACCAGGGCCTATAGCAGGTGCAGAAGCAAGGACCACTGTGCCTACTACCTCCTGTCTCTCACCCGGCCACATACTTACTCATGTCTGTAAAGGGCTTTGATTTGGCCCCTCTTCCCCACGTCTCTATCTCTTATATAAACTGTATTGCTGCTGTTAGCTTTACTCAGTCTATCTGCACAAAATATTAAGGCAAGTTCATTATAAAACTGGAGAGAATGATCCTCACTGAGTTTCTCCCATCTCCAGCCCCCCATGTGTGCACAACCCTCTCTCTTATCATGTTTATAACAATTTCTTAGATTTGCAGCCTCAGCCTCCTCATTTTTTTGATCTAAAATTCATGAGAATCAATCCTAAGGTCTGATTTTTGATGCCTTGACCCCACATTGCAATGTTGAAATCTGGACCCCAAGACCATAGCATTAAAAGGCGTAGCCTTAGGAGGTGATTAGTGTCCTTATGAGAGAGTTTGAGGACAGTTGCCTTGCCTCCAGTCATGTGACTACACGTGGAAGGTGCCCCCTTGACAGCAGAGCTCAGCACTTGCCAAACATTGAATATGCCACCACCCTGATCTTGGACTTCCCATCCTCCAGAACTGTGAGCAGTAAATTTCTATTATTTATAAATTACCCAATCTAAGCAGCAGCCCTAACAGATAAAAACAATCTGTTTTCTCTTCCTAATGATGATTCCTTCAATCCTAACCCCACATCACCAATCTCTGTAATCTAAGTCTCTCCTCCAGATCATTCTACCAGATGACTCCTGCTGTCCCCTCTAGTTAACAAGTACACAGAGGTTTTCCTGGATCTGTTCTTGGGGACAGCATTTCTGCCATCATTAACCTTGTTGCTTATTCTTCACCTTAAAACTTTCAACTCTATTCACCAGTGTTCATGAACAGTGGTAACCTGCCCTTTTCTGGTTCTCTCTGTATGTACTTCGTTAATTATCCCATTTAGGAAATGCTTCTTGGAACTACACTGTGTTGCTGAGAAATGAAGGAGGCTTTCAAAGAAGTGATGGGCAAGCTAGGACCTGAAGGAGAAGCAGGAGTTACTCTGGAAAGGAATGAGGGGAGAGGAAAGAGAAGAGGCCATTCCAGACTGAAAGACTAACTTTCCCAAAGGTGAAACACAAAAGAGAAAAGGGCACACTCCAATATTACAGACAGTACAGCCTCGAGTGAGCACCAATTTTGAGGTAGGAAATGATAAAAGATAAAGTCAAACATAAACCATAAAGGGTTTTCCATGCCATTCCCTCAAAATGTGTATGGCCAGAGAGGGCAATAGACAGTCACAGAAGACGTGTGAGCAGGGGAAATGAAAGGATTGCGCTCTGGAGAGATCACTCTTGCCGAACCGTGGGGAACAGCGGCCTAGGTGGAAGACTGAGCCACAGACCCTAAGTGGAAGCTGTGGCTGGAAGATGAAGGTGGCTGGAATTTGCACAAGGAGGATGCAGTGAAACAGACAGGTGGGAGCCACTGGAATATCTTATGACACACAGATTTGTTCCTTGAATGCCATGATCTGATTGATAAAATAGAGAACAGAATTAGAGTGATGTGGGCAGCTGTCAGTTACAGCATCAAATGGGAGGAAAAAACGCTATAAGAAAAATTACAGGCAACACTATCAGTAAAAAGTTTCTACACCAGCTTTTTTGGAGTTGTTTTATTTCTTTACCCTGATGAGTGTGAGAAAGAAGCCTCTGCTAATGGAAATATTTGTGGTGTTAGGGAAGGAGAAGCCGTATTCTTGCTCAGAAGCCAGATGGGGTCAAATGCTGTCTAGTCAAGGACATTCTGTTTCTATTGCTCTGCTTACAACAACCTAAAGTACCCTTATTAAGAAAATCCATGGCAGTTGCAGAAGCAAGGACGAGTGTGTCTATTGCATCCCATCTCTCTCATTTATTCACTTACATCTGTAGAGGGGTTTGATTTTGCCCCTTTCTCCCATGTCTCTCCCTTTTGTATAAATTGCTACTGTTAGCTTTACTCATTAGTCTATAGGTACAAAATGTCAAGTCAAGTTCACCATAAAACCAGAGAGGAGGAGGATGGTAGAACATCTGTCCTTGTATTCTTCTGAATCATCTTTCCCCATGAACCATTGTTTTTGAAACAGGAGTTCTGATAAGTACTTTGTCTCCAATATTTACACAGAGCAGTGGTTCTCAACCAGAGGCTGTTTTGGTCCACACAGAGGCCACTGACAGTGTCTGGAGAAATTTCACGTTGTCTTAACTATCAAGCGGGTGCTCCTGGGGTCCGGGGACCAGGACAGCTGAACACCCCATGGTGCACGAGCAGCCTCCACAGCAACACTGTCTGACCAAAGTGCTGATCACGCAGACCCTATTCTTGAGCCTAAATCTCTTGGCTTTAAGACTTACATAAATGGAGCCAAAGACAGCTCTAGCTTAATGAAATCTTTCCCATTTCACAGATAAAGGAACTAAGACTCAAAGGCATTATTGAATTCATCCAGGGTTTCACAGCTAGTAAATTCTGGAGTTGACATGCAGTAAGGGATGGCTGCCTCCCAAATCCCACTCCACATAAGAGAAAGGGTGCCATCAGCTCCAATACCTCTCTTAAGTCAAACCAATGCCTTTGATATCTAGGATAAAATCACTTTGCTCAGCAATTGATTTTATTTATTTATTTACTTATTTTCTTTTTAGTAATAGGGTCTTGCTCTGTCACGTAGGTTTGAACTCCTAGGCTTATGCAATGCTCCTGCTTCAGCCTCGTGAGTAGCTGGGACTACAGCTGCACACCACCACACTACAGGTGCACACCACCACACCCAGCTGATTTTTTTGTTGTTGTTGTTAAATTTTGTAGAGACAAGATCCTGCTGTGTTGCCCAAGCTGGTCTCAAATTCCTGGCCTCAAGTGATCCTCTCTCTGCCTTGGCCTCTCAAAGTGCTAAGATTACAGAGCTACAGCATTTATTTTAATATTTGTTTACAAATATAGAAACTTAGGCCTACTTTGAGTCTCTGATTCTTTTCCTCAGGTTCAAGCTCCACGGTGCATCTCAGGAAGTATGGGCTCCATCTGTACCAGTGACTACCTGTTGGGGTTGCCCTAGGCTCCCAGAGGAGCAGTCATTCATATTTAAAGGTCAGCCCTAAAGACAGCACACTAGGCCCCAAGGCCCAGATAACATCAGTGTCTGCACACATCTTTTTATTGAGGACTTATCTTTTTATTTCATTTAGCTCTGCCTGCCAGCTGGCTTAAGATCTCCCTTGGAAACAAGTACACCACGTATGCCTTCCACAATGTCAGCAATATGAACACAGTGCTGTTTGGGCTTGAAGGGAAAGGCGCAGGCACCCGACACACATTTCGTGAGTCTGTCCCCCTGTCAGTCTATGCTGCATTGCCCAAACTGCATTCCTTAAAATGTTCTCCCAGGAGAAGTTAGAAAATTTGGCAGGAAAACAAAGGAGGGGGAGCTCTGTGGTTAAAAATGTTTGAGAATAGCCATGTATGAAATCCCCTCCTGGAAATTCAAAAAGCATGTTCACTGAGCACAGTTTCTGAGAAGTCTGCACCTGTTGCAGGCCTTAAGGATTGACCTTGTTTTTCAGGAAAGGTATTAGCAACCAGCAGTCACTGTTTCACAGAGCATCAGAAACGCTACCCTGAGATGGAGACATTCAAGCGTTATCATCTCCATCTCACAGATGAGAAAATCGGCTGGGAGAAGCCTAATGACCACACTCGATGTCGCCCAGTAGGTGCGAATGGCACCAGGACTTGGGCTCAGAGCTTCTGAATCCTCTCTCCTTGTAGCAGTGTTTTCACTGCCCATGCCTCACTTTTACACGTGTCCTTATACACAAGGACTTCCCACAAAACCACATACTTCTAAGCCATGCCTGGCCGCTGGCCCTCTGAATCCTTCCTCTCACAAGACCGAAGCCCTTGAAAGCCTCTCGAGATTGGGTGATTCTTCAGGACTCACCCTAACGTAGACAAGCGGGTGGGAGAATGGCTGGCCTCATACCCTGAGATTCAACACTGAGTTACCAGGACTATGGGCTGGGCCTTGCACTTGTTTCCCCATTGTGACAACTGGTCATCTGTCATTTTCCCTAACTGGTCCTGCTGACTTCTGGCCTTCATATAGTCTCAGCACCTGCTAAGGGCCCTGCACTAATTCCCCATCCAGGTCCCCAGGAGCTTCTGAGGGAAGGCACTGCCTTGCTCTGTCTCAGAACCCAGCCCAAGTATTAGAGCTGGATGGAGTTCATGCCTCTAAGGACTCCTGTGCCACATGCTGCCAGTTGTCATACACCTTTAGGAATCTTTAGCCATTTTCTATCTCTGAGTTGAACCAACCGTGATTGGCTCAAGGATTTGAAAGGCAGTGGCTTACCTGCCAGCCCATGTGGTCCACTGCTACACTCTCCAGCTAGACATCCTTTCTACTTCCTCTAGAATTACCTGTCTCCTTATTTCCCAACCCACCTAAAAACACAAACTCAGTGCCGTTAAAAAAAATAAAAATATTATTCATATTAATAAACTGGAATACGTATACCATGGAATACTATTCAGCCATAAAACAGATGGAGACTTACATCTTTTTTATTAACCCCGGTAGAGCTGAAGAACATTCTCCTTAGTAAAGTATCACAAGAATGAAAAAGCAAGTATCCATGGACGGTGCCTGTGGCTCAATGAGTAGGGCACCGGCCCCATATACCAAGGGTGGCAGGTTCAAACCCAGCCCTGGTCAAAACTGCAAAAAAAAAAAAAAAAAAGAAAAAACAAGTCTCCAATGTATTCAATAATAATATAAAACCAGCAGATGAACAACCACATGCCCACTCAAGAGCAAAGCTCAATTAAATTCAAGTGGGAAGAGGATGAGGTGGGAGGGGTGCGGGGAGAGGGGAAGGAGATTGGTGTGCTCTCACCTAATGGGCACAATGTATACGGCACACCTCCTGCATGAAGGTCTCAACAACTTGGACTTTACCTAACAAGTGCAAACACTATAACCTAATCATTTGTGCCCTCATATTAATCCAAATTTTTTTAATCCATTCATATTTTTGGTAAATTAAGCACATGGCACCCAGAACTAGCCATTCACTTAACTACTGAGTGCCTCCTGCATCTCAGAACGAGGTACTGGGGCACAGGTGATGACAAGACCGAGCTGCTGCCCCCTGAAGTAGTGAGTAATGACAGTCAGGGAGGTGCAGGTGCCAGGCAGGAGGGCTGAGCAGTGTTAGGACGGAGAGAGGTTGAGGGACTGTCACACAGAGTCCAGCAAGGTGACTCTAAGGACGCGGCACTGGAGCGGGGTTGGAAGAAGGAAGGCAGGTCAGGAAGAGAGCTCCAGGCAGAGAAAGCATTCGCTGTAAAGACCCAGGGCAGGTGCCGGGAGCAAGTCAGTGGAGAGTCTGGCAAAGCAGTGTCCTTCCGCGGGAGTGTGTACAGAGGAGGTCAGAGCCTGGGCTTCCTGGGCAGCAGCGGGAGCTGTTGCTCTGAGCCCTGGAGACACAGCCTGGGATACAGCAGTGTTCAATGCTACTTTGTCTGGTGTGGCTAGTTAACCTGAGTGAGGAGACCAGTGGGAAGTGCAGGCTAGAGAGGAGAAGGGCTCACAGGAGGTAGGTGCTGGTGGAAAAGATGAGAAGTTGTCAGGCCTTGGACAATCTTGCAGGTCCTGAAGTGGAGACTGAGCGGTGCAAATAGGCGGACAGACACCAGCTGCTGCAGGCGCGGACTCCGGGCAAGTATAGCCTGGCGGGGGAACCAGGAGCTCAGACGTGGACATGCCGAAAGGGGGCTGTAGAGGAGGAGAAGCTCCTTAGGCCGCCCATCCTGGGCTCAGGGCCGAGGCCCCTCTAACAAGAGAAGAGAATGCACACAGATTGCATATGAGTCTTGTGTGACATGGAGCCTTCATAAATGAAGACTCAAAGCAACAGATGAACCAGTGTATTTTTTCTACTAAGTTTAAAGAAGTAAATAGTCATGGTGAAGTCTGAATACAGTAAGAAGTATGAGCTGATGGGGGGGCGGTGCTAGTGAGTCCTGTTTGTTCAGACTCTTCCCTGCATCCTTGCGTCTTCAGAGATAAGGATGGGCCTGTGCTCCAGCGTCGCTGCAGGGCAAGGTTGGAGGGTCCTTCCGGGGTTGTAAGACCTCTTCACAGAAGGGCAGGGGAAGATGAGAAGGACTGTTCTATCTCAACCACTTTTTCAAATTCCTTCAGCTTAAAATACTTGATGTGCCCAAGCATTATATTTTGGGAGCACGTCCTGAACCCCAGCAGGCCTGGCAGGCACCCAGGTGAAAAGCCACGAGTGCAAGAAAGAAGGGATTGCAGGAGAATGACTGAATACAAAGAAAAGAACTGAGAAACTGGCCTGACACAGTCAACTTCCCCCCCATGTAACACTGGAGCAGGAGGAGCCAGCCAGGAGGTGGGGACTGAGCTGTGGGAGAAGCAGGAAGGAAGGGGACCAGAGCCAGCAGGGAAAGTGAGCCACCAGGGTGGCCGAGAAACACCAGAAACGAAGCTGGATTGGGGCTCAAGAGTTGTGATGTGAGAGACGAAAACAGACCTGTTACCAACTGAGACAGACGCAGGTTAAGGAAACAGAATTGACTGAGCAAGGGGTCAGAGGATTTGGGATCATGGCATTGGGGGCGGGGGGGGTGGCATTGAACAGGGAGCAGCAGCCCGAGCCCCCCTGACACCAGAGGGAATGCAGATGTGACATTGCAGAATGCTACAGAAATGGGGATGAGTTCTTCCACAGCTACATCAGCGAAATGAGGAGTGAGGCCATGGGGTGAGGAGGGTGAGGAGGAGGTGTGGAGCGGCACAGCAGGTGTGGGCCCTACAGCCAGTCTGGAAGAGAAAGAACAAGGCACATGCTTCACAAGATCTTGGAAGAATTTTTACCCTAAAGAAAAAAAAGCACATTTAAATCTGTGGCAGTGAATAGAAAATCTCTCTGGACACATTTCAAGTAGGTGCCAGCAAAGAAAAGAAAGAGAAAGAAAACAAGAACAGCAAACGTTCGACTTCTTAGGAGACAACCTCATCTTCTTTCTGTCTTCCTGGCCACCCACTCATGTTGTATTCCTTTTTCTTTTTCAAATTTTTTGCACCAGAAAACAAAAAGTCAGTCACTCTGTCACCTTATGACGGGAACTATTCAAAGTGATGAGGGCATTAAGATTGCCAAGCATTACAGATACTGAAACATTTGCATTTGCACCACATGAAAGGCGGTCATTTCCTTCTTTCCTTGCCTCATGAAAAAAAAAAGATGGATTTGGTTAAAAGGGGCGTTCAATTGCCAAGAGAATAATAACCTGAGATTCTCAGAACAAATAGCATCTCAGTTCATGTTCCTATTCATAATATCAAGAACACCAACAGTACCGTGATTCTCTCCCCAGAAGTTTAAAGCATTTACACACACAAATTTATCAGTATAATAAAGCAGGAGTGGATATTTTAAAGTCTGTTTTGCAGAGGGTGAAGGTGTAATGCGAAAGTATTGGTGTTGTTCAAGGTCAGATGATTGCTCAGCAGCACAGCTTCCACTAGGCATACAGGTCTGCTACAGTGGGGCTTCGAATGACAAACAAAAACAAAACGAAAGGGTTCTTTGGTTTGGAACCAATCTTTCACCAGCCCTCCATGATAGACATTTCTGTTGTCTTTTTACCTAGGTAATTATTTATATTTAAGGTAATTTTATTTTCTTAATCACAATTCTCATCCACATATAAGAAATGTCTTAAACACCATCAAGAAAAATTGGTTGTGATATGTTTGAAAGAATTAGGATCCCAAGTTAAAAAGCAATTATTTTCATTGACACCTCATTCGGCAGGAAGCCAGGAGACAGGACCTTGGCTGCGCAGTGATGATAGGCAAGACGGGACGCTCTCTGCCAGGAGGCAGCAGCACGCGGGTTCTGGTCCCAGGCTGTGACAGCCAGCATGACATTAAACGAGCCTCATCTCTGCCATCCAGAGTCCTCACAATGAAATGAGCCTACACCTTCAGATCTACTGACATTTGAGTTTTTTTTTACAGACAGAGTCCTCACTCTGTCATCCTCATAGATTGTCACCCCCAGTAGAGTGCTGTAGTGTCATAGCTCACAGCATCCTCAAACTTTTGGGCTCGAGCAATTCCCCTGCCTCAGCCTCCTGAGTAGCTGGGACTATAGATACACATCCACTCGTTTTTTTATTTTTAATAAAGATAGGGCCTTGCTCTTGCTCAGGCTGGTCTCAAACTCCTGAGCTCAAGGGATTTACCCACCTCGGCCTCCCAGAGTCCTGGGATCACAGGCATGAGCCACCTCTCCCAGCCAAATCTGCTGATTCTTTCTTTTTTTTGCAGTTTTTGGCCAGGGCCAGGTTTGAACCCACCATCTCTGGCATATGGGGCCAACACCCTACTCCTTGAGCCACAGGTACTGCCCAATCTGCTGATTTTTTTAAAGAGAAATAGGAATTTAAGATTACTGTATATAAACTCTAAATTTCTAAAGGCTGCCACTAGGTCAGTTCTTCTTCGCTTTACTATGTGGACCACACCAACCATGTCTACAGGCCTAACCTCATAAGCTCAAGTTTGCAAATTCTGTATTAGATCAATTCCCCAACTCTAACAGTCTTTGTCTCTCGATGGTGGTGGCAGTGTTTTTGTTCTAGGAATCGTATGCTGTTTGGGAAGCAAGTTGTTGGCTCACCCTTATGTGTCCTGTTTGGTTCTGGGACAAACTTGAGCATACATAGAACTGGGGAGTCCCAGGCGCTGGCCCCACTGGCTACTCATACCTGCCACTGGGTTCCAATCAGTGTCACAGTTCCCTGGGTTTGCTCTGCCCTCAGATGTTGGGGATGAAAGAGCCATCCTAACAAACAGCCTCTGTCACTTAAAATAAAGGCACTTCCTTCACTGGGGCTTTAGTTAGACCTCTACCTCAGTAGCATAAGCTCAAATATGGCCAGAAGGGCCAAGCTATCCCCAGTCCTGATGCTTCAGCTGCAGAAATGCAGAGGCCATGGAGCTCCAACAGGAACCTGGTGAGAAGGTGGCACCACAGCAGCCCCAACCTCCAAGACTGCTCTCCTTCATGTTGCCCAGCAGAGGGCAGTAGTCATGTCTCACTCTTTTCAGCCTGGACTCCCTGTGGACCATCTCTCTAAGGCCCAGCTCTGCCCATGGTCCACGAGGCATGGCTCTACCTACCTCTGGGGTGGTGCAGGGGGTGGGGGGAGGCATCATGGAACCTCTACACCCTCTCTAGATGTGCCAGCCTCCCAGCACCTTGATGTGTTTCTCACCAGCCAGGAAACCCTGTGAACCCCATTGCCAGGGTTTTATGGATACACCATTATGCAGACTTGCTGATTTAAACATTGGCCAACAATCACTGAACTCAGTCTTTAGCCTCTTTCCTCCCTAGAGGTTGGGGGTGGGATTTCCAAGCCTCTAATGCAGGGATGGTTACCCTGGCAACCAGCCCCCATCCTTTAAGAGCCACCTCATTAATACAAGCTCAGTTATGACTGGAAGGGGCTTATTATGCATTCACAAAGACTCCTCTGGCCCCTACTCAGGAGCTTTTCAGGGTTTGGAAGCTGTATGTCGGGAACTGGCAGAGACCAAGTCCATGTCTCGTATGATGTCATGACCCTCAACAGCACCTTTCCCCTTCCCTATCAACATGGACCCCATATTTGCATTTCACACTGGACCCCACAAATTAGGCAGCTGATCCCACCTGCAGAAATTGCCTTGTGACTTCAGTCTGCCCCAGGGAAGGCCGTCAGAAAGAAGATATGTCTCTTCTCATAAACCATAACCTCCAAACTGTGCCCGTTGCTGACTCAAATTTACATCATCCCATCTGGTAGGTCAGGCCTACCCTCTAAAGAGGGTAGAGTAAAATGGCCTACTCTAGGCCATTTTAAGCACAGGCTCCCTTCGAGCTTCTGCCCATCTCATCTCAGAAGTTCCCTGATGGCCTCACCTCTTCCTCTGTCTGCACTGATCCCTGAGAAAGAGGTGCAGGGAGGTGGGGGCCGCATCAGGCCAGACCCAGACCCAGCAGGTGTCTGAAGCTGCCTCCCTCTCAGAGACCAAGTTCCAAGTTGACTACTGTGGACCCCTCTCCAAGTGAGCCACAGTAAACCTTTATTCCATATGAAACCTCAGGAGTCTGCTAATGACACTTTAATGTGAGCGTGAAAGGGCTATTTTAAGGAATTTGGGCTGATTAGAGTTGATTTCCTCTAGAACTCCCCAGCACTGCAGTCTCTGTGTTCCGAGTGGCCTGAGTTATTTTTATTTCCTTTGTGTTTCTCATAAGTTCTGTCTATAGAGCCAGAACTAAGTAGACGGTGTTCATGGGCTGGGTTCTGGGGGCAGCTCTCTGGCTGTGTTGACTCTCATTATCCAAAGTCAAGAATGACTCATCACTGTTCAAACACCCAATTCAAGTATCGCAAAACAAACAAAAGCAATAGTAGAAAAGGAAAGAAATAAATAAAAAGAAAACTCCCCAAAGTGACTACAGGTATAGCCATTTAAATCAGGAGTGATATTATCCTGCAGCACATGGGCCTACAAGAGGGCACTACCGAAGTGCCTCAGGGAGTGTGGGGACTGCCACGTTTTGTTCCGTATCTTGTGTAGGTGTATGCACATGTACATTTCTCTAGACTCAAGTATTTATTGAATGCCAATAATTTGCCAGGCACTGAAGTGTGCTTTTTCCACACAGAAAATAAAAGATGACCTTGGGCCCTACTAAATCTCCATTACCTCAAGTGGGAGGTGGAGAGAGCCAGGGACAGGAGGTTGTTAGAACTTTCACAGCCAAGTTATCCTCAGGAATGTTCTGACTGCTTGAGATTTTTCAAGAAGACTCAGATCTGCTGCCTGTGGTTCTGGGAAAGTTAGATGTGCTCTCTCAGGCTGTTTCCCCGTCAGTAAAGTGGGGGATATTAACACATATTGCAGGGACCACTGTGAAAACTTAATGACATAATATATGCAAAGGCCCTGGTCCAGGGTCGGGACCACCAGACCTTGAGAGTGGCAGGCCCTCAGACCTCTCTCCAGAGCTGCTCACCTGGCAGCCGGTCCTCACCACCCATGGTCCCCAGGCTTCTGAGCTCTGCAATTTTCAGCAGTTTTAGCAGCGTGGCCCTGCAGCCCAGAGATAAGATGTGATGGAATTACCTCTGCTACTCTGATCTGTGGTCTCAATTTGAAGTATAATCAGCGCAGTCAGCCCCTTTGCCAAGGTTAGAGAGTCTAACCACACTCCTCCTACCTTCCACAGCTGCCAGGGCAGAGCTCCCACCTCCCTTCTCTCGCAGCCTGGCTTGCGTCCATTGTGCCAGCAGCAGGGACTCTGCACCCAGCTGCTTCAGCAATTAGCCAGCCCCCGCCTGGCTACCCCATATGCCCACCTGGCTGTGAAGTACTGTTGTCCTAGATATGAGGCCCTCAGCCCCCACGGAGCTCAGCAGCTTCCCGTGGGCCATGCCTGGCAGGGGCTGCTCCAGGTGGGTACACCGTGGTCCCCCAAGGAAGGTGCATCCATCCAGCTGGGGCACTGGGACAGCTGTGTGGAGTAAAGTCCTTGCAGCAGAGCCGCCCACCCACCCTGCACCTAAAACCCTGGTTCTTAGCGTCAGCATTGCAGTGACAGGAAACATGTTGGAAATACAAATTCCTGGGTCCAGTGAAGCTCTCCTGAATCAGAAGCCCTGGTGGGGCCCAGAAATCTTTAAACAAGTCCTCTCAGGGTGCTGGTGCTTTGGAAACATCTCAGGTAACGTCTCCCCTTCTCACTTGGCAACATCCTCGGCCTTCCCAGGGTCTCTTCATCACCATCTGTTTAACTGAGGCCCTCTGGGTCTCCCCTGTCCTCTGATACTCAGAGGAATCCATCTCTTCGTCTTCAGGGCTCTCATAACGCACCATTTTATACCTAAATTGTGGCCCTTTCTGCAGGTGGATTATATCCTGCTACACATGTCCCACCATGCTTGCCAAGTACCCCCAAGAGCTGCTGTCATCACCAGTCACAGCCCAGGCAGGCACAATCCTTCTTAGACTCACTTCACACATGTGAAGGCAGGAGCTCCAGGAGGTCAGATTGTGCAGGCAAGGCGAGGTCCAGTCTGCCGCCTGCTGCCTGTGTTCCCCGGGCAGGGAGGTGTCTCATTCTTTCTGGTATTCCCAGTGCGCAGTGAGACCTGGCACAAAGGAGCGTGTGTTAACAACTCTGGATTATACCTGCATTAAGCCCATAGCTCATCTACAAAATAGACTGGTGCCTTCAAGTCATGGAGAGTAATTCTCATCAACCACCAGCCGTTGGGTACAGCGAGGCTACCGTCTTCCTGTAAACAGGGCCTGGCCTCCTGAGACCTCCGTGTTGCCTGGTGGCCTGGTCAGCATGGCCACCTCCTCCTCTCCCCATCCCTCTACTCCCTTCACACCAAATGTGCACCAGCCAGTGCATTTTCTCATAAGCACAAACACACCCTTTAATCAGATGCCCCCAGGTCCCAGGTCACATGCTACCTGCAGAAAAGGGTCTTCAGGCCTCCTCTGGGCTCCTGTGTCCCAAACTTCCAAACTGAGCTCACCCCTTCCCTTCCATGGGTGATGGCTCTTTTGGGTCTGCAGTTCATCAGTAACAGAGGTGGAGACCTCTGAAAACTGTCCCTGACCGTCCCCTTTGTGCTTCCTGTTTTATTGTATGGCGCAGGGCAGATTGTATGGCTGGGCTCAGCCATGGTGGCCCAGAGCAAGCATCAACTGGGCAAAACATCTCTTTTTAGGATGCTGCCATGTTCTCCTTGATGGAGACCTCTACTCAAGTCTTCACTCACTCACCACCAAGTGCTTTCTGCCTTTCAGGCATATGAGAGCCCAGGCCAGACTGTCCTCTGTGTAACTTCTCCTCTTGTGAGAGCCCAGGCCAGACTGTCCTCTGTGTA
>NW_003852518.1:35542-41276 GCF_000181295.1 Otolemur garnettii
CCCAGGAGTTGGAGGTTGCTGTGAGCTGTAATGCCACGACACTCTACCCAGGGGGACAGCTTGAGGCTCTGTCTAAAAAAAAAAAAAAAAAAAGAAAAGAAAAAAGAGAAAGAGAGAATATTTGAGATGAAATGGATAAAATCAGCCTTAAACTCCACTAGTTATAGTTAACATTCCGACTCTCAAGGGTAATCTGCAGGTACATGCTGACCAGGGCCCTTCTGGGGCCAAGAAATGACTGTGCCTGGAAATGGACTCACCGTGACTTAGTCTTGTCCCAAGTTCTTGGTGTGGTCACTTGTGTCTACTTCTTTACCTCTTGGGATACTTGGAGATTTCACCTTTTTCTTTTTAGCATGTTTTACAATGGGCTTACAAAACCCTTCTGAATTTACTCAATACTCGTTCCTGATTTAACAAGGCTTTCTCCTATAAGTGCGTAACAATCATCTTGAGATGAGTCAGGACTTTGCTGGCTACATTCTCCATTCACTCTCCTGCTACCCATCCTGTTCCATCTGCCACTGTCTGCCACCAGGGCAGGCACACGGTCTCAGATGTGTCACACAGGCCTGGACAACACCCACAGTGAGCCCACAGACCACATACAGAACCCACCAGTGTCTTCATGTCACAGAGAATAATTGTCATCAACCACCAGGTGCAGCCTGACATCTGCACCCTTTCCTGCATCTGCACCAATGTTGATCCCTTTGGGTGGCATCTGACATAAAGAGCAAAGAGAGGGAAGGCTGACTGCTGCCCTCCTGAGCTGACCCCTGCATGGCACACCTGGCTCACCTGTCTGGGCCTGCTTACCACCGACAGTATGCTGAGGGGTCTGTGTGAGGAGCTGTGTAAACCACCAGTATTGTCACAACTAGCCACAGTCTTCCTCGGGAAAGGCCTAAGTTCTACAGCAGAGCATGTCCGAGGAGAGGGCAAAGAAGCCACCTGCCGCACTCACGGAGCTGTAGCTCCTGGCACGGACACTGTGTCCAGTCATCTCCCCTCACTGCGAGGCAGCAA
This sequence comes from Otolemur garnettii, assembly GCF_000181295.1. Taxonomy (NCBI): domain Eukaryota; kingdom Metazoa; phylum Chordata; class Mammalia; order Primates; family Galagidae; genus Otolemur; species Otolemur garnettii. The sequence goes on from NW_003852518.1 coordinate 36,572, forward strand.
GTGACATCTCCCAGTCCAAGGGGGACACAGTACCCACCACACACAGACCTTCATACACCTGCTCTGTTCTCTCTAATCCAAGTGCTCCCTCCTGAGATACAAAAGAAAGGCCCTCCCACCTCACAAACCCAACACTTTGTTCTACGTCTCAGACTGAAAACTTGCAGCACCTTTAACCTGCGTCCTGCCTGCTGACTGTGGTCCGCTCTGCACCCTTACTCAGTCTCTCTTTGTGGTTTTATTCATACACTTTTCCTTAGTTCAGAAAAGAATTAGGTGAGGTGTATAAACCGACATATACATGAGTTACTTGGCATAGTTTGCAATGATTTATTTAACAAGCAAGATAAAATAGGTTAAAATTAGGTGTGAAAGATTGGAGGAAATCAAGTAAGACAAAAGAATTTAATGTTTTAACTGCTACCATTGCTGTGGGTGGGACACAAATACTTGGTTCCCATGGTCCAGCAAGTATCTGGAGTTTTCCTTTGGGGAGGAGAGGGACACAGTCATAGGATTCCAGCATCTCCAGGATGAAAAGCAGGCCTGATGCTGACACGTACGCCGTACGCTTGGGAGAACATCTTCTTTGGGCCTCCTGCGAGGACAGGACGCTGTGCGCACGGTGCATGGCTCCTGCCTGCCTTCACGCACCCACTACACGCGTGTTCATTTACAGCCTTGCCTTTTCATATCTGAAAGTAACAAAATGGGAATCATGAAGCAAGGGATTTCCTTTCCTCTGGTCTCTGCAAGACCCTCGACTTCTCCTTTTAAAGGTTTTAACCCAAAAGTATATTTTTGACATATTCTTTTGGGCTGTGAATTTTCTTTTTTACAGGTTGAGTATTCTTTTGGAACTTTTACTAAGACTGTCCACATTCAAATCTAGAGAGCCAGTGTATGGGCTTTTGATTAGAAGACTTCTAGGATTTCTTCTGTATAAAGCAAGATCATCTTTTATTTTTAATGCATGCATTTTTTCCTCATATATTATTGTAGCAAAATACACTGTAAAAAGAAAATAATGGAACCAAGAAATAAAATATGCATCTAAGAATCTGAATATTCAGTTTGAATCTATACACGTTTGGGCCTTTTTTAAAGTGAGTTCTTTCAGAACAATGCTGTTTCTAAAACATGAGTGTCATTGTCTTTCCCAAACTCACTCAATCATTTCTTTTTCTTTTCTTTTTTTCTTTCTTTCTTTTTTTTTTTTTTGACGTTTTTGGCCAGGGCTGGGTTTGAACCCGCCACCTCCGGCATATGGGGCTGGTGCCTTACCCCCTTTGAGCCACAGGCGCTGCCCACTCCATCATTTCTTTTGGGTGAACTCACTCCAATTACCGTAAAAGATATGCACAATCAATGCCTGGAGTGGGGTGCTGTGGCTCACTGCCGTTTGCGACAAACAGAAAATAAACAATTTAAATAATTCATTATTTAGGATTATTAGTATATATCATTTAGAATCATTTTCTTTTATTATTCATTGCTTAAACTCATTAATTTTTTAGCCTCTGGAGTTACATAGGTCCAGCATGATGGTTACTAAAGTTGAAAAATCCCTATAATTCTCAACGTTTTTACCCTGACAAACACACTAAAATACCCATACTCATCTTTTATAAAGTTATGTCAGATTAATGGCCTCCTTGTGAAGATCTGCCGCCCAGGAGAGCTGTCAGCCATGGCCACGTACGAGTTTCTGCCACAGCTTCTTTATACAATCAGATTGCTTTAGGGAAAGTTTTGGTTTTTGTTTTGGGGGGGTTTTAAATAACGGATTAAGTATTTCCAAGCAAAACACTTTGAAAGCCATGATGTGTTCTGCTTTGGGGGGGCACTTTCCCAGGTCTTCCGTGGTCCAGCAGTGACACCCAGTGGCTGGAGGCACCTCCAGGTACAGAAATCTCTCCACTGCCCCGTGTCAGTGACAGGAAATTGTAGGAAAAGTATCTTTGGAGGTTAGGTGTTGGGATAGACCCCATGGAAGGCAAGGTGCTGATGCAGAGTGGGTAGAAATGTGTGGAGGTAGGACAGGGATATCTGGCCCAATGACAACACTTTGTAGGCCCATACCAAGGTGATCAGAGAAGAAAAAGGTCTTTCTGATACATGGGTGGGTAACAGAGGGGAGACACAGAGGTACCAGCACTGCACCAAGGCCTACCCCAGTGACAACTACCCAGCTAGATCCAGACAGCATGGGTCCTGCAAAAGCACAAAGTGACCAGGAGACAATTCAGGTGACAGGTCACTCACGCTGACCACGACCCTTTCCACAGTGCAGATACAGCCAAGGCAGCAACAGACGCACAGCGCACACACCACTCCCACCAGCGACGCTGCGGCTTGGAAAGAAAGTGGGCGCTTACTTACTTCCCAGGACATCAAAGCCCATGTCGATACATTTTGAGGGACTATAGAGATGTATGTGGGAAGAAGTAAGAATGTGCTTCTGATTAGGAATTTAACACTAAATTCTTAACTTTGTGAATTAGTGTAGTTCCATATGTATCTTGAAGCAGGTGTGAGAGAAAATGAAGTGCTAGGCACGGCTTGTTTCCACGCTAAATAAAAGACGGGCAGAGGCTACAGATATATGGTAAAACTAGACATGTTTTGGAAATTCCCAAATGCTGGTGCCACATTTGATAGTAAACTATTTTTCCTAAAGGCAGATCTACTCCTCACTCAGATCAGGAGCTCAGAGCAGCTTTTTGCCTAAAGGGACCCATTTGCCCCACCACACTGCTCCTTAACTCTCAAAAGATGCTTCGTTTTTTAAGTGGTGAAAAGCAAGGTGTTGCAGTGGAAAGACCAGTAAACTTAGACCTGATAACATGGTGCTGAGTGTTAGTTCCGTTGCCTATTAACTGTTCACATTTAATCCACTTCCTTAAACATTCTGAAACTCAGTTTTCTAACATATTTTAAAACCATACTACTACTTAACTGAGAGAGTGATTACTGAAAACTAATGATATTAGCAACTTCAAAGTGCCCAGGATTTAATATGAAATTACTTGTTTTCTGAAACTTCTCAAACAGGTGGAAGAGTTGAAAGCACTGCCCAACTCACAGGCACACAGCAGTGTCTCGGCCCCACAGCTCAGAGTCTCTGCGCTTGCTCCATCGTCAGCCTTCCCGTCTATCCTCTATCCACTCGTCAGCTGTTGTGTTGTTTTTGATGTTTTCAAAGATGCAGATATCAGTTAATTTTGACATGTGATTAGCTGTGGTTCAGTAGCTATTTATGGTTCTTTTCTTATTTTTGAGGTTCATAGACGAAGAATCACATCAGCTTAAGTGAGCCAGTAAGTGGGTTGGATAAGTGCGGCACCTGAAGCCCTGTCATGATACAGACATTACCGTCAGCCCCCAAAAGTTCTTTCCTGGCTCCTTCTGGCAAACTCCTGACTGGCATTTAAGAGGCAACACCTCCTCTGATTCTTTTTGTCATAATTAGTTTTACTCCCATCAAAGCTGACCCAGACAGACTCAGAAACTAAATCACATGGCTGGACACCTCATGTTAGGAGATTCTCAAATATTAATCAACAAGTCAATCCCCCAATAGGTGCACACTTCATCATTGGTCACATCTTGGCTTCTAAGAAGTGTTGCGTCTATAAGATGACAAATGAATTCCCATGTACAATCCACTCCTCCTTGAGATTCACAATGTCACTATCAAACCAAAGTTATTTATGCATCAACATTGAAAAGTTCTACCAGCAGGTGACAGTAATAGCCCATTGTGTCCACTGGGGTCCATCATTACAGACCATTCCCAACTTACATTGTCCAACATAAAAATTTCCAGCACCATTTAGTTTCCATGATTTTGTATGAGTGTGCAGAGTCCTGTTGTTACTGAGTTCAACTTGTATTCCATGATGGTCTGAGAAGATACAAGGAATTATTTCCATTCTTTTAAATGTGCTGAAGTTAGACTTGTGACCTAAGATGTGATCAATTTTGGAGGATGTTCCATGGGCTGATGAGAAGAATGTGTATTCAGTTTTGTTAGAATGAAATGTTGTGTAGACGTATGTTAAATTCAATTGTTGAATGGTTGAGTTTAAGTCTATAATTTCTTTGCTTAGTTTCTTATTGGAAGGTCTAAACAACACTGCCAAATGGGTGTTAAAATCTCCGACTATTATGGTGCTGGAGGAAATTAAGTTGCTCATGTCTATTAGCATGGTACTGACACAAAAATAGAGAGGTGGATGTATGGAACAGAATTGAAAACTGAGAGATGAACCCAGACACTTATCATCATTTGATCTTTGATAAGCCTATCAAAAATATAAATCACTGGGTTTGATCAGATCCCAGTCATGTATTTTTGGATTTGCTTCAATTGCACAGGGGATCCTCCTCATAAAATATTCTCCCAGGCCAATTTCTTCAAGTGTTTTTCCTGTACTCTCTTCTAATATTTTTATAGTTTCATGTCTTAAGTTTAAATCTTTTATCCAGTGAGAAATGATCAAACTAAAAACCTTTTGCACAGCCAATAGCACAATAAGTAAAATAAACAGACAACCTTCAGAATGGGAGAAGATTTTTGTAGGTTATGCTTCTGACAAAGGTCTGATAACTAGAATCTACAGAGAACTCAAACTAATCAATAAGAAAAGAATAAACAACCCCATTTTTATGTGGGCAAGAGACTTGAATAGAAACTTCTCTG
>NW_003852518.1:42036-54491 GCF_000181295.1 Otolemur garnettii
TGTTTGGCGGGCCCGGGCTGGGGATTTGAACCCACCACCTTGGGTGTATGTGACTGGCGCCTTAGCCACTTGAGCCACAGGCGCCAAGCCCACACTTTCATATGAAAGGTGAATCACAACTATCGCCCAGGATAAAGGAGAGAAGGGGAGGAAGGTAGTTTGATAGAGGGAGGATTAATGGTGGAACCACACCTATGGAGCATAGTGCAAGGGTACAAGTCAAATCTATCAAGTTTGAACACAGGGTGGTGCCTGTGGCTCAAAGGAGTAGGGTGCCAGCTCCATATGCCAGAGGTGGTGGGTTCAAATCCAGCCCTGACCAAAAAACTGCAAAATATATATATATATATATATATTGAACACAAATGTCTTAACATTGTGATTAAGTAAATAAGTAAATGAGGTGAAAGCTATGTTAATTAGTAGGATGTAAGCCCTCCAATTTGTACAAATAATCAACACATTGAATCCCACAAAGGCATAAATGCATTCATGATCTATGTATTTATGACTTAATAAAAAATAAATTTTAAAGGTTAAAAAAAAGAAAAAACCACAGTTACAAAATCCACCATATGACAAGGGATTACATGTAGGAGCCATCCTGCCCAAGCTCTCTTTAGAGAAGAGCCCAGTAATATTCTTTACAATTATTTTATACAAGGCTGGGTGTGGTGGCACATGCTCATAGTCCCAGGTACTCAGGATACTGAGAGGGGAAGATCTTTTAAGCTCAGGAGTTGGAGAACAGCCTGAGCATCATAGTAAGACCATTTCTTCAAATTTGAAAAAAATTATCTTATTCATGAGAAGTTTCATAAGTGGCTTTGGTGATACGTTGCACAGCTCAGCATACAAGTACTCTCTCACTGATATACCATAGAAATAATAATCATTTGTATGAAGAGTTTAAGCTCACCTATATACTCTGTAATGCTAAGCTCCTTAGGTGGACAAGATCATGTACATATTAGAGTCTCTGTGATTAAACAAATCAAGTCTTTTTTTTTTTTTTACACATCAAGTCTTTAAATAATAATTCAAATGGTTGCACAGTCCTTGCAGTGCTGGGACCTGCAATGTCGGGCCCCAACGGGGACCTGGGCATGCCAGTTGAGGCGGAAGTGGAAGGTGAGAAGGACAGCTTCAGGGAAGCAGAATATGCCACCATCAACTCCATGTGGGATCAGATCAACTCCTGTCTGGGCCACCTGGAGAAGAAGAATGACCACCTCCATGCCCGTCTCCAGGAGCTGCTGGAGTCCAACTGGCAGACACGCCTTGAGTTCCAGCAGCACCTCGAGGAGGCCCCCAGTGATGCCAGCCCCTAGGCTGCAGGAGCCCCCAACCAGGCCTCAACCCTGAGTATCTGGACCAGTCTCTGGCATAGGCACTCACCCCCTGGCTTAGATACCTTCTCAAATGCTGCCTGCCTAGGGCAGCCTCCACCAACTGGCATCCCCTCCTGAGGCCAGGTGTGGGCCTTTGGCCCAGCCACTTGCCTGTCTGCCCAATTTCTGGGCACTCCCCACTCTGCCCAGGCCTGCAGTGTTCATATTAAATGGGTCTCCCACAAAAAAATAATAATAATAATTCAAATGAACAGAGAGTGGTTAAAGGACCCCTTGGCAATCACAAGACACTTTCAATGTGGGCAGCTCATTTATAAAGACAATGAGTAACACAACTGGAGGGCAGACAAACTGACAAGTTGGGTTTATATCAGAGTTTGTGTGTGTGTGTGTGTGTTTACTTTGGCTAAAGTAAAATATTGTTTTCCTGGGGCTTTTGTTGAGAGAGTGTCTCACTCTGTCATCTTTGATAGAATGCCCTGGTGTCACAGCTCACAGCAACCTCAAACTCTTGCACTCAAGTGTTTCTCTTGCCTCAATCTCCCAAGTAGCTGGGATTGCAGGCACCCACCACAACACCTGGCTATTTTTAGAGACAGGGTCTCACTCTTGCTCAGGCTGGTCTCAAACTCGTAAGCCCAGGCAATCCACACACGTCAGCCTCCCAGAGTGCTAAGATTACAGACATGAGCCACCATACCTGGCCCCTATAGTAAAATATTGTGGAAAAAATCTCTCACCATGATTTTCATTTTGTTCATTGCTTTGTTCATTGTTCATTTTCATAATGTTCATTGCTCAGAAAAGTTGACTAGACTTACCGTTCTTTCCAGGAAAGGGATGTGACATGTGTCACCTCTCTTGTGCCACCCTCACCACCCAGCTTCAAGGTGGCTGACCTCACCTCAAAGAATGTGCACATCAGGGGGCTCTGTAACCCTCCCAGTGCTATCTCACCTGCCAGCAGCCCTGCCACCACCTTAGTGCCAGCCACACCCTTGGTGTGTGACATTTGTCATTCTCTCTCCTCCCCTTCACAGATGAGAAAACACAGTCTTAGAAGGAAAATGATGCTCCTGAAATCACACATTAGGAGAGTGCTGAGACCAGATACCATTCTGGTCTTACATTTTCCCCAGGTTCTCTACATCCTTAAATGGCCTGTTCTTTCTCTCTGCCTTTTTGTTATAAATGGATCAATCCCACCGGCTGGAGTCATATGCATAAGTGCCCCAGCTCCTTCTTTCTTGATGACGGCAGCTCCTCTTCACTTTCTGTGGTCTTAGAAGTGGCCACCTTTTCAGCCCAATGCCTTTCCTCTGTGTCCACATCACCCAGCCCCCCACAGCCTCCACCTGTGCCAGTGACACCTTTCCCAGACTCTGTGCACCTCTGCCTTAGCAGAGTGGCCAAGAAAGCCCATACTACGCTCTGTATGCCCTTCAACCTAGGTGGCAGTCAGGGGCCCATTGTCAAGGAGCAAAATACTTTGTCCCCTCAGACTTGGCTGTGGAGAGTGCACCCTACCCTCCCTTACTCTCTGGGCTGCACTGCCAGCCTCCCCTGCACAGCAGAGCTCTGGGGAAAGGACCCATAGGCAGAGCTATGACTCTGCTCACAACCCACCCAGAATAACAGGTCATACCTCTCTCTGTGTCTTTCTTCCTCTTTTTTCTTTTTGTATTGACTCTTTCTCCTGCCATACAAATGTGGATGAAAAATCCAGACTCTGAAATAACTTAAAGAGGCTTATTCTGAGCCAAATTTGAAGACCATGACCCAGAGCCACACCCACAAAGCCTTGAGCAAGTGGACTTATGATGGTGGGGTTACAATTTGGTTTTACACATTTCAGGGAGACAGGAATTACAGGTAAAGTCATAAATCAATACATGGAAGGCATACATTATTTTGGCTCCAAATGGTAGGATATTCCAAAGTAGGGGGCTCACAAGTCATAGGTGGGTTCAGGAATTCTTCAGTTGGCAATTGGCTGGAAGAATTAGGCTTTCCCTAAAGATCAGGAGTCAGCAGAGAGGAATGTCCAAGTCAAGACAAGGATCCTTATCACTCTCACATGATGCTGTACCAGGGTGAGGAATGAACCACACTGTGTTGGGTTAATACACCCTGTTCAGTGAGATTTTTTCATTCTTAAGCATGACTCACTAGGCCCCTTTAGAAAGGAATTTAGGGGCAGAAGAAAAAGGTCAAAGTTCAGCCCTCAGAAAACTTAGCAGCACCTTTTTTATCCTAAGTAGAAAATATCTTCTCTGGATCTTCATTTTCCCCCAAGTTTCTGGCTCATTTTTTCCCATTGCTACAGTAAAAGATTTGTCGGAAAGCAACTTCTACAATTCCTACTTCAATACATTCATTCAGCAATCCTTCACTGTCTGAGGGTCCACTTTTTGTTGGAAACCCTACAGCATGACTCTGAAAGGTCTTCAGTGACCCATGAGGATCCCAAATTCTGACCTTCCTTGACTTACTTTTTTTTTTAAGACATAGTCTTACTCTGTCTCTCTGTGTAGACTGCAGTGGTGTCAGCCTAGCTCACAACAATCTCAACTCTTGGGCCCAAGTGATACTCCCACCTCAGCCTCCTGAGTAGCTGGGACCAGAGATGCCTGCCACAGTGCCTGGATATTTTTAGAGATGGACTCTTGCTGTTGCTCAGGCTGGTCTCGAACCCCTGAGCTCAGGCAATCCACCCGCCTCAGCCTCCCCAGAGTGCTAGGATTTCCTTGACATCACATCAGACAATAGGCAGTACTAACTGAATCTCCTCTGAAATGCAAGTTTTTCAGATTTCACTGGCTCTTGATCCTCTCCCTCACCCCTTCCTTCTCTCCCTTCTCCATTCATTTCAGCTTTGATTTCAAACATATAAGGTTCAAGTCCTTGGTGCACTAGGATGTGTTTGACCTCAATCAAGTTACCTAAATTCTCTGAGCCTCTGCTTCCTCACCTGAAAACTGGGAAAGATAAAAGAATACTCCTAATGCTTAAATGAGAAAACAAGCAAAATGCATAGCAGAGAGAAGTGTTATCGAAGTCAGTTTCCCACTCATTCCCACTCAAATGAGATCCATTTGCATTGCTCTCCCACACAGGTTCCATTACAGTGAGCACGCAGGAAATATTTGCTAAACTCACATAAAAACAGGAATCATGCACAGCAACCAGCTTCTAGTTTGACGACTTAAGTCAGCTGAAGTGGAGAGTAAAATGCCCACAGAGGAGCAAAGCTTCTCACCAGGCACATTCCTGACAGATCTCCCATCTCTGCTCATTCTTCCTCTAGGACATCTTGCAGTCTCTAAAGCCCAGGACTAGTTTACAACCTCTATAAACCGTGTGTCAACAGATGGTGGAATCCACAGATCTGAGAGGTTAGATGAACATTTCAAAAATAGCACATAGTTCAGTTTTGAACATCAGAGCTAAAGAAGGAGATTGTTGATTACCAGAGTCAAGATGGCTGACTGGAGCCAGCTTTCCACAGAGGTTCCCATCCAGAAGGAGAGCTAAAGGACAGAAGTTTATCAAGTAAACTAATGGTTTGGAGCTGAGCCAAGAGAGAAGATTGAAGATTGAAGAGCGTACTTCACCCCTACTGAGGATAGCTGCAACTCCAAGGAAACAAACCATAGGTACAAAACCCATTGCCACTCAGATGGGAGTCTCTGCCCCCATGAGAACAGTTCTTAGTGTACTTTCAACAAACAAGTGATCAGAGGTCAGATCTTTTCTTATTTTATCCCATGGGAGAGAACTACTAAAAACCAGATCTCCTTCCCCAGAGAGGACCCACTGTGTGCCTTGTCATTCTCCCACCAGGCATAAAACTGAACATATACTCACATATACTCTTACCTGCAATTCTGAACTCCCAGTACTCCCCCTCCACTCCCACTCTGAGGTCTGGAAGCCTGTCCCCCACAGAGTCCAGATTCTTGGGAAGTTTCTAGAGAGATACAGGCAAGGTGTGGGCTGCTACAAGTTTGTGCTGAATCAACAGCACAGGTATAAAGTGGGTACTGTAGAGCAAGGGAGCCAAACAGGAGAGGGAGAAATGGTGCCCCAGCAGAGTGCAGTGGCGTCAGCTGTGGAAAAAATAGGGCTCACATACTGGTGATATTTTAGAGAAACACTTCCCATCTCTCTTAACAACCAGAGAGAGCCGGGCCTCTACTCCAGGGGCAGCCACTGGTGGAGCAGATCTGGGACAGAAATGCAGACCCCATGAGCAAAGGGTATGCCTGAGGCAGAGCACAGCAGGTACTGAGACTAGAATGTGTGCGTGCAGAGGTGGCATACTCCCAGGGCAAGGATGAGTCAGAATTGCTATTTTTTTGAGCCCAAGATGCACCTGGCCCCCAGTGGAGCATAGCTGGGACAAGAACACACGTGGTAGTGGCATTGGCTCAGGACAGGGCAGGAACTGAGAGCCCTTTGTGAGTCCTAATCCTGCCTTCCTTCCTGAACACAGAGTGCAGCAGAGACAGAGATGCCAGCTCTGTGAGAATTGATGTGGTGGCATCACAGGGTGGGGCTGCGTCACAGCTTCTGTGAACTCAAAACAGGCTTAGTTCATGGTGGAACATAGCTGGGACAGAAATACAAACTCCCAAGAATATAAGTGGCAACAGCATCTGTCTGGGGTGGGGCTGGAACTGAGTGACACTCCCCAGATTCCATTGAGTACCCCAGGTAATCAGGCTTCAGCTCCTTCTGCCAGCTGGTGGCAGAGTGCAGCTACCTGGCCAAGGCCACATTGATATCCCTGTGACTGACAGATGCAAACCCCTGGTGCATTTGCTCATTGGAGGGAACTGGGCTGTAGCCCTGCAGGGTTAGCAGTGACTGGGTGTGATGGAGGTTCAAGGTGGGGAAGAAGGCATCAACCTCCCCAGACTAATTCATTTGCTGGGCAGGCCTTTCTGACTCCACAGAGTCAGAGCAACAGAGCAAGCCACACTTGAGCTACCAGCAGACGCCTGCTATCTAGTTGCTGGAGACCTATTGAACTCTCCCACTTGAGAGTTGGTGCTGACTGGGACAATTGGTTTGGAACTCTTGACCTGGTCAAATCACCTGAGGACCCTCCAAGGTGGTACCCTGGTTGTGTTGTAGTGGGAAGGTTTTATTTTCCTCTCCCAGTTGTTGCCCGTGGGGGGCAGGGTGTCTTAGTTCCTTGTATTTCTTCCTATCTGAGACTTCAACCCAGAGTCACTGATTCACTAGGATTGGACAGAGACAAGATGAATACAAAACAGAGCCACCTAGCCCCACCACACTAAGCAGGTCCCCAGAGTCTCAGGCTATAGTACCGTACAGGTCTTTTGCAAAGCTGTACAGGAAAAGCTGCAGTCACCAGTCTAGCTTTTTGGCAAAGGACTGGTTAATCACAATTCCAGGAGCCCTCAGTCCAATTTCGCCTAACCTGCTCATCTAGCCAAATGGCGAAAAACAATCATGGGGTGAAATCAGCAGAAAAACTCTTGCAACATGAATAATCAGAGTAGATCAACTCCCCCAAGGAACGACAAAGCAGACACACCAGAAGATCCCATTCATTTAAAAAATGGCTGAGATGTCAGAAATCAAGTTTAGAATTTGGATGGCAAATAAGATTAACAGAATGGAAGGAAATTTTGAATTAGAAATTCAAGGAATAAGTTGTCTCAAGAATTCAATGAATTCAAAGACAAAAATCACCAAAAATTTTGATACATTTCGAAAAGAATTTGCAGCCCTCCATGATATGAGAAATACAGTAGAATCCCTTAGTAACTGAATGGAGCAGGCAGAAGAAAGGATTTCTGACATTGAAAACAAAGCTTTTGAACACTCCAAAATGCTCAAAGAGCAAGAGAAGTGGAGAGCAAAAGTGGATCATTCTCTCAGAGAGATGTGAAACAATTTCAAAAAAGCAAGCATCATTCACCTTATAGGAATTCCTAAAGGTGATGAGGTTGTTCTCAAAGGCTCAGATGCTCTACTCCAAGAGATAATCGAGGACAACTTCCCAAACATGGCAAGAGATACTGAAATTCAGAAAGCAAGTTCAGAAGCCCAGCACAACTCAATCCAAATAAAACCTCTCTCAGACACATTATAATTAAGTTCATGAAAGTTAATGTGAAGGAGAAAATTCTGCAAGCAGCCACATGTAAGAAAACCATAACCTACAAGGGGAAGAGTATTAAAATTACTGCCAATCTCTCTGTTGAAAATTTTCAAGCCAGAAGAGACTGGTCATTGACCTTCAACTTCCTAAAATAAAACAATGTTCAATCCAGGATCCTGTGTCCAGCTAAACTGAGTTTCATTTATGATGGAGATATTAAATATTTTAATGACATACAAATGTTGAAGAAATTTGCTGTAACTAAACCAGCTTTCCAGGATACTCTCAAGACCAGCACAATGTTCTACCACCAAAGTAAACTCACTAAGAAACTTTTGATCAAATCCCAACTTCCACAATGGCAAAAAGATTAAAAATGTCCACTGGACATTTAAAAACCTTGAAACTGGCTCGGTGCCTGTGGCTCAAGTGGCTAAGGCGCCGGCCACATACACCTAAGGTGGCGGGTTCGAATCCCCAGCCCAGGCCCACCAAACAACAATGATGGCTGCAACCAAAAAATGGCCAGGCGTTGTAGCAGGTGCCTGTAGTCCCAGCTACTTGGGAGGCTGAGGCAGGAGACTCGCTTGAGCCCAGGAGTTGGAGGTTGCTGTGAGCGTGATGCCACGGCACTCTACCCAGGGGGATAGCTTGAGGCTCCGTCTCAAAAAAAATAAATAAATAAAAATAAGAATAAAAACCTCGAAACGCAAAATACTACCAGGCATATCAATACTCTCAACTAATGTGAATGGCTTAAATTGTCCTCTAAACAGGCATAAGTTAGCCAAATGGGTACAAAAACTCAGGCCGGATATCTGCTGCATAAAAGAATCTCATCTTACCTTAAAAGATAAATATATAAACTTGGGGTGAAGGGATGGTCATCTATAATTCAGGCAAATGGAAATCAGAAAAAAGCAAGTGTTGCAATTTTATTCGCAGATACAATAGGCTTTAAACCAACAAAAGTAAGGAAAGATGGTCACGTTATATTTGTTAGGGAAACACTCAACATGATGAGATTTCAATTACTAACATTTATGAGCCCAACCAGAATACTCCTCAATTTATAAGAGAAACCCTAACAGACATGAGCAACTTGATATCCTCCAGTACCATAATAGTTGAATATTTTAACACCCCTTTGGCAGTGTTGGTTAGATCCTCCAATAAGAAACTAAGCAAAAAAATTTTAGATTTAAACTTAACCATTCAACACCTGGATTTAATATACATCTACAGAACATTTCATCATAACAAAACTGAATACATAGTCTTCTCATCAGACCATAAAACATCCTCCAAAATTGGCCACATCTTAGGTCACAAGTCTAACTTCAGCACATTTAAAAGAATGGAAATAATTCCTTGTATCTTCTTGGACCATCGTGGAATACAAGTTGAACTCAGTAACAACAGGAATCTGCATACTCACACAAAAAACATGGAAACTAAATAACCTTTTGCTGAACAATAGCTGGATCATAGATGAGATTAAAAAGGAAATTGCCAAATTTTTGGAACAAAATGATAATGAAGACAAAAACTACCAGAACCTCTTTGATACCGCAAAGGCAGTCCTAAGAGGGAAATTTATAGCATTGCAAGCCCTCCTCAAGAGAACGGAAAGAAATGAAGTCAACAACTTAATGGGACATCTCAAGCAACTGGAAAAGGAAGAACATTCCAATCCCAAACCCAGCAGAAGAAAATAAATAACCAAAATTAGAGCAGAATTAAATGAAATTGAAAACAAAAGAATTACACAACAGATCAATGAATCAGAAAGTTGGTTTTTTGAAAAGGTCAATAAAATAGATAAACTTTGGCTAACCTAACCAGAAGTAAAAGAGTGAAATCTAATTTTATTAATCAGAAATGACAGAGGTTAGATAACAACAGACTCCTCAGAAATTCAAAAAGTCTTTAATGAATATTACAAAGAACTCTATTCTCAGAAATATGAATAACTAACAGAAATGGACCAATACTTGGAAGCACACCACCTTCCTAGACTTAGCCAGAAAGAAGTGGAAATTTTGAACAGGCCTATATCAAGTTCTGAAATAGCATCAACTATACAAAATCTTCCTAAAAAGAAAAGGCCAGGATCAGATGGCTTTCCATCAGAATTCTACCAAACCTTTAAAGAGGAACTAGTACATATATTACTTAACCTTTTCAAAAACATAGAAAAAGAAGGAATTCTTCCCAACCCATTCTATGAAGCAAACATCAACCTGATCACCAAACCAGGAAGAGATGCAACAAGAAAAGAAAATTATAGATCAAGATCTCTAATGAATATTAATGCAAAAGTATTCAATAGGATCCTACCAAACAAAATCCAGCTATACATCAAAAAAATTATATACCATGACAAAGTGGGTTTTTTCCCAGGGTCTCAGGGCTGGTTCAATATACATAAATCAGCTCAGTGCCTGTGGCTCAAGCAGCTAAGGCACCAGCCACATACACCTAAGGTGGCGGGTTCGAATCCCCAGCCCGGGCCCGCCAAACAACAATGATGGCTGCAAGCAAAAAATGGCCAGGCGTTGTGGCGGGCGCCTGTAGTCCCAGCTACTTGGGAGGCTGAGGCAGGAGACTCGCTTGAGCCCAGGAGTTGGAGGTTGCTGTGAGCAGTGATGCCATGGCACTCTACCCAGGGGGATAGCTTGAGGCTCCGTCTCAAAAAAAAAAAAAAATGAAAAAATGAAAAACACAAAGGCACGGCAATATGGCCGACAAGTAACAGCCTCCTTCCCTGTTCAGAGGGAAGGATAAAGTCCAGAAAACACCCCAACAAAGTTGAAGACAGGGAGCCCAGCTGAGAGAGAAGAGTCATACCTGCAAGACACCTTTGCTGAGGTAAGCTGCGACTCCTGGAGTGCAACTTACAGGTATATGGAACATCTCAAAGGAAAAGTGTCCATCCCCTCCCCCAAGAAAGCTGTGTTTTTCTCTTTGTTTTCTCTTCTTCTGCTCCTGTAAGCTTCCTACAGGTGAGAGATGAACTGAGGACCTATTATCTCACCCAACATGTGAGAGCTACAGGCAGTGGGGTCTACTCCCCTAGAAGGATCCTGCTGAGACTTCGAACACCCTCTCTCCAGGCAGAAAAATTGAACTAAAGTTTCCACTGCCATTTTGAATCTCCAGTCCACCCTTCCCTCCTTGCCTACAGAGACAGTGAGAGGAGACCTGAGAGTAGGATCCTACCACCAGCAGGATGAAGTGCACTGTCCCGGCCCTGCAATGGCCTGTTCCCCAGTCACCCCAGCTGGGCCAGGATTGATCTGGTAGCATGTGTGCCTTGCACAGCCACTGCCGTTCCCCTGCCTCCCGGTTGCCCTGGTGGGGCCAAACTAGGACAGATTTGGCCACACACATGCCCCCCACCACCGCAGCTGTTCCCCTGCCCCCTCATCACCCTAGTGGGGCTGAACTAGGACTGATCTAGGCTGCCAATCCCCTGCTCCCCGTCACCCCGGCAGGGTCAAACTAGGATGGATCTGGCCATGTGTGTGCCCTGCACCACAGCTGCTGTTCCACTGCCCCTTGGTTGCCCCAGTGGGCCGAACTAGTACTGATCCAGTTGTGCATGTTCCCCTGTCCCCCCGAGTTGCCCTGGTGGGGCTGAACTAGGACTGATATGGCGGCTGCCATCCTCCTGCACCCTGGTCCCCCCAGCGGGGCCAAACCAGGTCTGATCTGGCTGCTGCTGTTCCCCTGCCCCCATCATCCCAGCAGGGCCAAAGTAAGACTGATTCAGCTGCACATGTGCTCTGCGCCACCACTGTCATTCCCCTGCCCCCCCGTCACCCCAGTAGGGCCTAACGAGGACTGATCCTGCCACTGCTGTTCCCCTGCCCCAGGTCGCCCCAGTGAACTCAGCTGGGGTTCAGCTGAGCCCCAAACTCAGCGAAACAATGACCCGCTGCTACTGCCACTGCCACTGCCATTCCCCTGCCCCCCCATTACCCCTGTCATGCCAAATTATGATTGATCCAGCTGCTCCCATTCACCTGCCCCCCAGTCGCCCCGGAGGGCCAAATGCCATCTGATCTGGCTGCACAAGTTCCTGAGCAACCACTGCCATTCCCCTGCCCCCTGGTAGCCCCAGCTCTGGAGAACTGGGCAAAGACAACAGACATGCTCTGTCTCTCTGGGCAACCAGAAGAAGTCAGCACCTTCTCCAGTGGCAACCACTGACTGAACAGTTCTGACAAGGACTCCAAAGAGTGAAAATTCAGCATGGGTTGGAATCAGCGGAAAAACTCCAGCAACTTAAATAACCAGAGTAGATCAACTCACCCAAGGAAAAATGGGGCAGATGCAATTGGAGACCCCATCCATAAACAGATGGCTGAAATGTCAGAAATCGAGTTCAGAATCTGGATAGCAAATAAGATTAACAGAATGAAAGAAAGGAGGAAATTAGAATTTCAAGAAATTATTCAAAAGATATCTCAAGAAATTATTCAAAAGATGTCTCAAGAATTCAACAATTTCAAAAATAAAATGACCAAAGATTTTGAAACACTGAGGCAAGACTTTGAAGCCCTCAAAGATCTGAAAAATATGGTAGAATGCCTCGGTAACAGAATGGAACAGGCAGAAGAAAGGATCTCTGAATTGAAGACAAAACCTTTGAACAAGCCCAAGAGCTCAAAGATGAAAAGAAATGGAGAGCAAAAATGGATCATTCTCTCAGAGAGCTCTCGGATAATTCGAAGAAAACTAATATTCACCTTATAGGAATCCCTGAAGGCAATGAAGTTGCTTCACAAAACACAGAGGCTCAAAATCTCTAATCTCATCAATCAGAAATGGTAAAGATGAAATAACAACAGACCCCTTAGAAATTAAAAAAATCCTTAATGAATATTACAAGAAACTTTATTCCCAGAAATATGACAATCTGAAGGAAATTGACCAATACTTGGAAGCACGCCACCTCCCAA
>NW_003852518.1:59093-82581 GCF_000181295.1 Otolemur garnettii
AAAAAATCCTTAATGAATATTACAAGAAACTTTATTCCCAGAAATATGACAATCTGAAGGAAATCGACCAATACTTGGAAGCACGCCACCTCCCAAGACTTAGCCAGAATGAAATGGAAACCACTTTGGGATATCATCTAACTCCAGTAAGAGTAGCCTACATCACAAAATCCCAAAACTACAGATGTTGGCACGGATGTGGAGAAAAGAGAACACTTCTGCATTGCTGGTGGGAATGCAAGATAATATGTTCCTTTTGGACAGAAGTTTGGAGAACACTCAGAGATCTAAAAGTAGACCTGCCATTTGATCCTGAAATTCCTCTACAAGGTATATATCCAAAAATCACTTGGCAACAAAGATATTTGCACCAGATTGTTCACTGCAGCTCAATTCGTAATTGCCAAGTCATGGAAGAAGCCCAAGTGCCGGTTGACCAATGATTGGATTAATAAATTGCAGTATATGTATACCATAGAATACTATGCAGCCTTAAAAAAAAAGATGGAGACTTTACCTCTTTTATGTTTACATGGATGGAAGTGGAACATATTCTTCTTAGTAAAGTATCTCAAGAATGGAAGAAAAAGTGTCCAATGTACTCAATACTTTTATGAAACCAATTTATAATTACTCACACTTTCTTATGAAAGATAGATGACAACTATAGCCCAGGATGAAGGAAAGAAGTGGAGGGAGGTGAGAGGGGGAGGTTTGATAAAGGGAGAGTTAATGGTGGGATCACACCCATGGGGCATATTGCAAGGTACAAGTCAAATCTATCAAGAATAGAACACAAATGTCTTAACACAATTAATTAATTGTGTAAAAAATCAGCACATTGTACCCCACAAATGCATAAATGTATTTATAATCTGTGTGTATATGACTTAATAAGAAGGAAAAAATATTGAAATATCAAAAATAAAAAAATTTTTTAAAGGAGTTTGTTTTGTCCTGCTTGCAAAAAATGTGTTTTTAATAAACATTATATTCCCTTATAAAGGGCCTAAAGTTAATAATATTATCATCTTCAATTCAGGATTTGTAAGTTATGTTCCTCTGACACATTTATATCCTGTGTATAAACTGCAGAATGGATGGCCTTGACATCTTGTTCTGCCTCACAGTACATTCTTGGCACTAGGACAGCATCATGAATTCTTAGAAATTATAACTACAAAACTGTTTCTAAGATGTAATTCAGAGGAGAAATGGCTTATTCCAAGTTTCATATTTATCAAACACAAAACTTGACATTTAGGAGTGTTCTAATACAAAGAAAGGTGTGTACATTTCCTGTAAATGTCAATACTCTTTACTGAAGGAGAACTTGACAATCTTTAAAACCCTTTCAGCTGTTTTGGGGAAGCTCCACACTGTCACCCATAATGGCTATACTAATCTATGTTCAGCACAGATCTTCCTCCTTTTGGATAATAACTACTGAAACAGGTATGAAATATTTCATCATGGTTTTAATCTGCAGCTTTCTACTTATTCATGATGTTGAGTATTTTTTCATATACCTATTAGCCATCTGTATGTCTTCTTTTGAGAAATGTTAGTTGCCCATTTTTTAATGGTTTCGTTTTCTTGCTATTGTGTTGAATTTCTTTATATATTTGGGCATGATTTGCAAATATTTCATACACTTATCAGTTGTATGATTTACAAATGTTTTCTCCCATTCCAAAAGTTATCTCTTAAATTTTGCTGATTATTTTCTTTGTTTTACAAAAACATTTTTAGTTTGATGTAATTCACTTGTCTATTTTGCTTTCATTGTTCATGTTTTGGGAGTCATATCTAAAAACTTATTGCCCAGACCAATGTCATGGAGATTTTTCCTTGTATTTTCTTCTAGTAGTTGTATAGCTTCAAGTGCCAGGTTTAAGTAAGCTTTTAATCCATTTCAGTTTTCTCAACACCATTTATTGAAGAGATTGTCCTTTTCTGTTGTACTTTCTTGTTATTGTTGATATGGAATCAACCCAAGCATCCATCAAAATAGAAGTGGATTAATAAAATGTGGTATACGTACACCATGAAGCACTAACTCAGCCATAAAAACAATAGTAAACTAAACTTTCACAACAGCCTGGATGAAACTGGAAACCGTTATCCCAAGTGAAGTATAGCAGGAAAAACCAACGCCACATGTACCCACTATTAAACTGGAACTAATTGTTCAGCACTCATGGGCACACATAGATGTAAATCAACAGAAACCAAGTAGATAGGAGGGAGAAGGAAGAGACAGGTAAATTCACACCTAACAGGTACATTGCACAATACTTGGGTGATGGACACACTTATAACTTTGACTCAAAGAACAAAAGCAATTCACGTAACCAAAACTTTTATACCCCTATAGTATTCTGAAATAAATCAATTGACCATAATGTGTGGATTTATTTCTATGATCTCTAATCTATTTCATTGGTCAATGTGTCTGTTTTCATGTCAGTGTCATGCTGTTTTGATTATTATGGCTTTGTAGTATATTTTGAAGTCAGTAAATTAGATGCTTCCAGCGTTGTTCTTATTCAACATTGCTTTGGTTGTACAAGGTCTTTTGTGATTCCACACAGCTTTTAAGATTGTTTCTCGGCTCGGCGCCTATAGCTCAACCGGCTAAGGCGCCAGCCACGTACACCTAAGGTGGCGGGTTCGAATCTCCAGCCCGGACCCGCCAAAACAACAATGACGGCTGCAACCAAAAAATAGCCGGGTGTTGTGGCGGGTGCCTGTAGTCCCAGCTACTTGGGAGGCAGAGGCAGGAGACTCGCTTGAGCCCAGGAGTTGGAGGTTGCTGTGAGCTGTAATGCCACGGCACTCTACCCAGGGGGATAGCTTGAGGCTCTGTCTCAAAAAAAAAAAAAAAAAAGATTGTTTCTCTATTTCTTTAAAAAATGTCATTGGGATTTTGGTAGGGATTGCATTGAAACTATTGATTGTTTGTTTGTTTGTTTTTGAGTCAGAGTCTGACTATGTCACCCTTGGTAGAGTGCCATGGCGTGCTCACAGCAACCTCAAACTCTTGGGCTTAAGCAATTCTCTTGCCCCAACCTCCCAAATAGCTGAGACTACAGGCACCTGCCACAACACCCAGCTATTTTTTTGTTGAGTTGTCATTGTTCTTTAGTAGGCCCCAGCCAGGTTCAAACCTGGCAGCCTTAGTGTATGTGGCTGGTTCCCTAACCACTGAGCTACAGGCACTATACCTGTTCATTCTTTCAATTCATGAAAACAGGGTAGCTTTCTACTTATTTGTGTTCTCTTTAATTTCTTTCCTCAGTGTTTTACAGAAATCTTTAGTGTACAAGTCTATTGCTTCCTTGGTTAAATTTATTCCTACATATCTAGATATCATAAATGGAATTGTCTTGATCTCTTTTCTGGATAGTTGTTAGTATAAATAAACACTAGTAATTTTTGTATGTTGACTTTGTAACCTACAACTTTACTAAATTACTCAATTAATTTTAATAATGTTAGTAGAGTTTCATGAGTTCCTACATATATTATATACATGTAAAATCATGTCTCTGCAAACAGATAGTTTAACTTCTTCCTCTCCAATTTTGCTGCTTTTTTTGTTTTTGTTTTTGTTTTTGTTTTTTGGCCTAAGTTCTCAGTCTTTCAGTATCATGTTGATTAGAAGTAAAAAACTAAAAATGGAATTACAGATGACCCAGCAATCCCAATACTGGGGAATATATCCAAAGGAAATGACATCAGTATGTTAGACGCCCATCTGCACCCCCGGGGTTCACTGCAGCATGAGTCACAATGCCCAGTGTAAGGAATCAGCCTACTTGCCCATTAAAGAGTATGTGGTGTATACACATAACGGAATACAACTTCACCTTAAAAAAACAAAGAAACCCCGGTCATTCAAGATAACATGGTGAACCTGGAGGGCATTATGCTAAGTGAAGCACGTCAGGTACAGAAAGATAAATACCGCATCATTTCATTTTTATTTGGAGTCTGAAATGTCTCACAGACACCAAGTATAGTGGGAATTATCAGGTGCTGGAGGAAGTAAGAGCATCCTAGAGAGACACTGGTCAAAAGACTCAGCACTTCACTTAGATGGGAGGAGTCAGCTCAAGAGGTATGTTGTACCACTTGGTGAATACAGTGAATAAAAATGTATTATATACTTGAAAATCACTAACAGTATGTTTGAAGTGCTCTTACTACAAAAAATATGTATATGAGTATGTGAGTTAATACATACGGTAATTAACTTGATCAAGCCATTCCACAATGTATACATATTTCAAAACAAAAACAAAGCCTTTCTACACCTTATACATATTTCAAAAATATATCATACAACATAAATATATATCATTTTTATTTTTCATTTAAAAAATAAATTTTAAAAAGCCTTTCTAAGTTCATCTCACAATAGAAGTAAAAGCTCCAATGAGGCACTAATGCAAATAATTATGGACCACTTTATTGATATATAATTCACATACCATTAACTTCCTCATTTAAAGTGTCCAGTTCAGTGATCTGCAGTATATTCAAAGTTGTACAACTGTCACCACATTATGATTTTGGAACATTTTATTCACCCCCAAATGAGGCCCTATCACCATTAACATTCACTCCCTGTTATGAATTTAACTGCAACCCCCAAGAATGCGTACATAGAGGTCCTAACTCCTGGTGCTTTAGGATATCACATTATGTGGAAATAGGGTCACTGCAGTCATAATTAGTCAAGAGCACTTTTGTCAGGAAAAAGTGCTGTATTATGTCAGTTGCTCATTCTTCATCTACTGAGGTGAATTGTGTGTTTTTGTCACTTACCCTGTGGATGTGGCATATAACATTGATCTTCACATGCACTAATGCCCAATAACCTGATCTAGCACCCAGACATAAATCTCACTTATATTGCTGGGTTTAGTCAGCTAATAATTTGTTGAATATTTTTCTATCTATATTCATAAGGGATGTGACTGTAATTTTCCTTTCTTGTGATGTGTTTGTCTGCTTTCTACATCAGAGTACTACTGCCCAACATGACCGGCTAGGAAGGGTTTCCTCCTCTTCTGTGTTTTGGAAGGGTTTGTGAATTATTGGTATAAACTATTCTTTAAATGTTGGATAGAATTCACCAATGGATCCTTCTGTGCCTGTGCAGAGTGTGTGTGTGAGAGAGAGAGGGAGGGAGAGAGAGAGAGAGAAGTCTTTAAATTACTCATTCATCCATCTACTTGCTGGAAGGGTATTCAGAATTTCTGTTTTATCTTGTGTCAGTGTTGGCAATGCACGTCTTCCCAGGAATCTATGCTCTCTATTGTGCTGGCATACTACCAAAAATAATCTGAATTATTTATTCTGTGGACATATATCTATTGCTTCTTATTCCATGCCAGGATTGATAGTAAAAGTTGCAGATGCAAGGTTTAAAATGATAGCATGTTTGCAAAGCCATATGGAGCAAGAAGCCCTGTGACACAGTTTGAAGAAGTTTGTGTGGAGACTAGGTAGAAGGGTGGTTAATTCTGTCTAATTAGAGGAAGGTTGGTGAGGAGATGGTAAGGCTGACTTGGTCTTGAAGGATGAATAGGAGTCTGCCTGAAGACAAGAAGCCAGGGCACACAGGAGGGGCATTTCCACACTGGCACCCTGCAGATACTAATGCCCAATATGCTGCAGCAGGAAATTGATTCCTGGCGGCCCTGGAAACCCCAGCCCACCCTAAATCTTATGGCCTAGCAATGCCACCAATGGGATGGTGTCCATGTACAGCTACAAGAGCTTGGAACCAACCTGCCCCTTCTCCTCCTCCTTTCCTTGTCTTGGTAAATAACTCCAACCCAGTCACTGACATCTTTCAACTGCCTAAACCAGAAAACCTAATCTCCACAGAGGGAGGCACAGGTACCAGCTGTCTATAATGCTGATGCTAATAGATAAGGCTGCACAGTCCTTAATAAAATGTGTGTTCTATTCTCTTACTTTGATAGATGCACCTTCATAATGACCTGTTTAGTCCTGGGGCTTATCAGATGCCTTTGTCTTTTTTTTTTTTTTTTTTTAGACGGAGCCTCAAGCTATCCCCCTGGGTAGAGTGCTATGGCATCACAGCTCACAGCAACCTCCAACTCCTGGGCTCAAGCGAGTCTCCTGCCTCAGCCTCCCAAGTAGCTGGGACTACAGGTGCCCACCACAACGCCCAGCCATTTTTTGGTTGCAGCCATCATTATTGTTTGGCGGGCCCAGGCTGGGGATTCGAACCCGCCACCTTAGGTGCATGTGGCTGGCGCCTTAGCCACTTGAGCCACAGGCGCCAAGCCGGATGCCTTTGTCTTTAACTGAACTATCTCCCATCTATTCCCACCCCTGGCTCCATCCCATTCTGTGGGGGACCTCATATACTAACCTGGGACACCAAGCTGGGAAGTCCAAGCTCTTTTGACAGCTGCTGAAATTACTAAGTGACAATACTAAGGCCAGGGATCCTCACACAGGTGACATGACCCATCCTCTATAGGATAAACCGGGTCAGAAGGCTTTCACAGGCCTTGGAAATGCACTCAGACACCAGGGGACACAAATACAGGGTCCTGGACACATGATGTGCTATACAAGGAGAAGATGGACTCCAAATGTGTTCACCCCAAGGACCCTGTGCATCCCAGCCCCGTGCTGGGCTCTGTGACCACAGAAACCCAAGAAGGACCAGGTGACACTGTCTTGGAGTGCCATCAGCTTCTCCTTTACTCAGCACTATCTCCAATCAGTAACAAAAACTGAACCGTTTCCTCGTCTAAATGTGTTTAATGATTTCTCATAGCCAATGGGTTATACTAATTAGGAGAGATGTCTATTGCAGTGAAATGAAAGTAATAGGTTAAATAATATGTGTAGTGAGTATACTATATAAGAGGCTCTGAGAGTGGCTAGATGAGTTTCAGGATATTTGACATTTCATGTTCACTTAGTAGAAAACATGTGTTTGCTCAGATATTTCCAGGGACCATGAAGGGCACAGTGAGGCAGTGGGAAGTGAACAGGGCTGCGAAGGGACTGCCTTGTTCCCAGACCACAGAGCATCTTAGGGGCTCTGTCCAGATCACAAAGGATGGGGAAGGCCCACTGGGCGCTCCTCCAGCAGCCTGTTCTCCTTATGTGTGATATCATATGAGGACAAAAATGCAAAGTGGATGAAATAAGAGTGACTGGAGTAGAGTGACACATTTTCTCGCTGTTTCCACCTTGGGGGTTGAGAAGAGTCTATGTTGGGAAGGAAGGAAGCATGGGAAAGGGCTTGGCCAGCTGCCAGCTGCCTTGAGATCAGGACCTGTGCATCACGCCTCGCCCCAGCTAGGCCGTGGTCCACGTGCAAACTGTGCCGGTGTGACTCCCTTTGTCCCTGCCCCACCCACAGGGTGCACAGGGTGCTTTCCTGGTGAAGTTGTGAGCTGGTGTGAGTCGCTGGCATATTAGCAGGGTGTCATCCTGACTGCTCTGATGGACCCCTGATCCTGCCAAAAAGGGTGCAGTTTGCCCCCAGGGAGATCAAACATAAGAAATAAACCCCTGTCACAGGTCAAGGTCAGATGAGCCTCTGAGATCTCTGCACCACTCAGGCCTCCCCCACCACCTGCCTCTCTGTCTATCCTAACTGTACTTGACTTCCCCAGGCACCCCCAACCCATGCACCTGTCTCTGGCCCCAGGGCCCTTGCAACATGCTCATCAAGGGATCAGAAATGTTCATTTCCTACACAGCCAGGCTTGGCTGACTCCCAGCCAATATTCCAGACAACTCCCAGTCAGCATTCCTGAGTCCCGGTCAGCGTTCCTGACTCCCAGCCAGTATTCCCAACTCCCAGTCAGTATTCCCAACTCCCAGTCAGTGTTCCTGACTCCCAGCCAGTATTCCCAACTCCTAGCCAGTATTCCCAACTCCCAGTCAGTATTCCCAACTCCCAGTCAGTATTTGCAACTCCTAGTCAGTATTCCTGACTGCTAGCCAGTATTCCTGAGTCCCTGTCAGTATTCCTAGGTGGTCAGCTGTGACATCTCCTCCACAGAAGGCATCCCCCATGGAGCCCCTAATTCAGTTATACTTTCCTTGAATAGCCTACACTGCTATATAATAGACCCTCTGTAAGGGACTATAACAAAATGGTCAACATATGGAAGTGGACAGCATAAGAAACTGGGCCTGCTATACTGATACGTTCATGGGGTACATGTTGGTCTATGAAAATCAGGGCAACTTTAAGGAGGTGGTCAGCTATGGAGGTTCTATTGAACTTGTTTATGGCATTAACATTTTCTATTTAAAACCACAAATGACTGTACCATCTTTGATTCTGAATGATTACTTTTTTTTTTTTTTAAGGCAGAGTCTCACTTTGTCACCCAGGCTAGAGAGCAATGGCATTAGCCTAGCTCACAGCAACCTGACTCCTGAGTTCAAGTGATCCTCCTGCCTCAGCCTCCTGAGTAGCTGGGACTACAGGTGCTTTCCATGATACCCAGCTAGTTTTTCTACTTTTAGTAGAAATGGAGACTCACTTTTGCTCAGACTGGTCTCCAACTCCTGAGCGTAAGGGATCCACCTGCATCAGCCTCCCAGAGTACTAGGATTACAGGAGTGAGCCACTGCGCTGGGCCTCTGAATGATTACTTTCATGATTTAAGATAGACATTTTTAAAGGGAAATAATATATTCATAGAATTTTGAGAGTACAGAAAGATAATTCCTTAACATGTGGTTTGGAAACAGTGAAACAATGAGAAAGATAAGATTATCTGCCTATAAAGTAGGTATGGATTTCAGGGAGTGATATGCAAGCCAGTGGTTGGTAGTGGGGAGAAAGGAGGTGTTTGGGAGTGAAGGACTGTGGAGAGAAATGGAGGCCGCAGAAGTCAGCCTGCCAGAGATTCCCAGCAGCAGTGGTGGGAGGAGAACATGGAAGGTCAAGTTCATTGTCAACTGTTGCTGGATGGAACCTCCCTTTCTAATTGCACAAACCATTAGCACAGTCACAAAAATGCCTTATGTGATGAAATTTAGGAGAAATAAAGGTAATAGGACTATGTTCTCATCTGATTAAGGAGAGAAAGAAGCAGCAGCCACAACAGGGAGTAGGTGGGACTGGCGTTTCAGCCAGCCTGGGCTGTAAACAGATGGAAAATCCCAGTGACCCTGCACTGCTCTCTGGGTGATATATGTTAACATCCATCTTCCACTAGACAGTAAATGCCACAAAGTCAGAGACCTTGGGTCTTTTTACTGCAGTGTCAGACACATTATCGACATTCCCTAGGATTATTTGACCAACGAGCTGGCTGGCCACCCTCAAGAGACTGGAACCTGCAAAGGAATGTAGCGTCACTTCACAGAGGAGTGACACTCCGTGACAGGAGGTGGTCATGCTGAGCACTTCCACGTGTTTCCTGCTCAATATAAATTTATGACAGCTTTAAAGACCTAAACCAAAGACTTTATGACATACTTGTGGCAAAATTAATTAGACAACTGAGACATTGGGGGCTTAAGTGGAATGAAGAGATTCATCACAAAATTCCTGTGAAAATTTATTTGTAAGTCAAATATCTGATGCCTCCATCACCTCACATCAATTAAGATGGCTATTATGAAATTAATTATATATATACATATATACACATACATATGTATGTATGTATATATATATGTGTGTATGTGTATAAAAAATAAGGAATTGACTTTTAGGATTATGAAAGCTGACAAGTCCCAGGATCTGCAGTGAGCAGGATGGAGACCCCTGGTGCCATTCTAGTCTTTGTACAAAGACCTAAAAACCAGGAAAGCCAGTGCTATAAGTTCTGGTTCAGAGGCCAGCAGACTTGAGACTTCAGGAATAGCCAACATTTCAGTCTGGAGGCAATCGGGCAGGATGATTTACTCTTATTCTGTGGAGGTCAGGCCTTTAAGTGATTTGATAAGGCCCACCCACACTGGGGAAGCAATCTGCTTTACTCAGTCTGCTGATTTAAAAACAGCCTCAGAGAAACATATTTTCTTTTTTTTTTTTGAGACAGAGCCTCAAGCTGTCCCCCTGGGTAGAGTGCCATGGCATTACAGCTCACAGCAACCTCCAACTCCTGGGCTCAAGCGAGTCTCTTGCCTCCGCCTCCCAAGTAGCTGAGACCACAGGCGCCCGCCACAACGCCCGGCTATTTTTGGTTGCAGCCGTCATTGTTGTTTGGCAGGTCCGGGCTGGGGATTCGAACCCGCCACCTTAGGTGTACGTGGCTGGCGCCTTAGCCAGTTGAGCTATGGGCGCCGAGCCAGAGAAACATATTTGACCAAATATCTGGGCACCTTGTGGCGTAGTCAAGATGACTCATTAAAATGCTCCATCATAAATGTTACGTTCTATGCTATATGCTTAAATTTTTTAAGTTAAAAAATATTTCATTCTTCATAAGAGATAGAAAACAATTCAAAGTATATAAGGAAACATATATTCCAAGAAGCAAAAGTAAGTAAGACAAAACATAATTTTATTCTAATGGTTTCCTATATAACTCAGGATGCCCCAGGGGTTCTGGGTTGTTCCATTCCTCAATGAAATATTAATGTCTTTTATTACTTATTCAGTATTTTTGAATAGGCAATAGGGGCATATAACACAAGGATTGAAAGAGGCAGATGATTATAAGGAAAACAAAACAATCCAGTGAGCTAGAACTAGTCACATAGCCCAGACTATCTACAAGTAAGCTGGGAAGTGTGGGGCGGCACATGAACATTTCATAGGAGGTAAAACTGTCCACCACACTGTAGAAAAGAACATGCCATAGAATTCCTTTCTATGGGGGACGTCGGTATAAGTTATAGAGGCATGGATGAAAAGGCACCTATAAAGAGACACAGAAGAAACATCAGCTATTTAAAATACAGAATATTAACCAGTTTGTTGTAAGCATTCCAACTTGTATATAAAATCCGCACTTTGTACCCCATAAATGCATTAATGTATACAGTTATGATTTAATTTAAAAATCAAAAAATAATAAAAAATAAAATACAGAATCAATTATTTAGAGATTGCTTGTGACCATTTTTCAGATCTTAAAAGAAATTTCATTTGAAAGAAGGTTAAGGGTTTGATTATAAATTATGATACATTATATGTCTCTGCAAAATTCACATATTAAAACTTACCCACTGATACGATGGCATTAAACTGTGGGCCCTTTGGGACGTGGTCAAGACGAGAGGGTCCTGCACTTCTGAATGGGATTATGCCCTTATAACAGAGACCCCAGAGACCTGCCTTGCCCTCTGTCTCTTCCACCACATGAGGACACAGCAGTGGTTCCCCTGCAACATACAGCAAAAAGGCACCATCGTGCAAGCAGAGAGATGGTGCTCTCACAGACACCAAACCTGCTTGTGCCTTGATCTGGGACATCCCAGCATCCAGAACTGTGAGAGATAAATGTCCCTACTTATGAATTACCCAGTTATACCCTGTATAATCAATGCATATTTTGTTATGCACAGGAAAAGAGTAAGATAGGAAATTTTTGATTCATGAGACATTGGGTTACAGAATGAATAAAGGTGGGTCTTCTAAGCGAAATTAACTCTCTGGACATAGCTAAGTGCTAAAGGACATAGGACAGAAACAGAGGATTGAATCTGGGAGAGACTAGAGGAATTCTCCTAATTTATATCAATCAGTCAAAGAAGCCTTCACCACCCTAAGGGTTGAATTGTAAGGAAGAGCTAGTCAAGAGAAGACATCTCTCATACATGAGAGGGAGATTCAGGGATAAATTGTATCTGTATAAAAAGCATCTTAATAGTCAATTATAATGGGTTGGATCTGCAAAGGTGATTCACTGTGGTTTAAGAGTAGTGACCCAGATGTTCCTCTAAGCCCCTGCAGGGTCCTCAGTGATTCCCTAAAGGTCATTGGCTATGTGTATGTTGTTTGGCAATTAGAAAAGTAAAAAGCGACAAAAGGTAGAAAAGCAATAGCCAAAAACGGGTAGTCTCCGGATAAGTAAAGAAGCAAAGGAGAGAGGTCTTAGAGTCACACCCCGCAGTGAGGCAACTGGGAGGCTACTGGAGCTGTGTGGGCGGCCCTGCCTGGTGCTCAGCTGGGGAAGAAGTGAGAAATAACGCTGGGTGCACATAGAAATTCTCCCCTGATCGACACCAAAGTAAGCAAGTTAATTATTAAAATATTCATCTATGCCCCTGACCAAACAAATACAGCATGTTGATGTTTACAGAGTCATGACAGGTTAAGACAACTAGTCATACTGTGACAAAGATTTGATTGTTTTGTTTTTGATTCACTTATAACCCAATGCAAAATATTTTGTTAAGACCACTTAGGTTGGGTGGTGCCTGTGGCTGAAAAGGGTAAGGCGCTGATCCCATATGCCAGAGGTGGCAAGTTCAAACCCAGCCCTGGCCAAAAACAGCAAAAAAAAAATAAATAAAATAAAATAAAATGCTTTAAAAAAAAAAAAAGACCACTTAGGTTTATTGATTCATTTGTCTGTTATTTATCTATAACAGACAATTACTGTGGCTTCATGATCCCAGGGAAACATTAGACACTTAGCCTCTCCTCACGTCCAAAATACACCAACTTTTATTTCCAGTCGGGGAGCCCCAGAATCAGCGTTGCCCTCAAGTTTTTTCAAGCTGAAGATGGCAGGTGGCTTTGCTCTGCGGGCCAAGGCTGTTGGTCAGGAAGATGATTTAACCCCGGGAAGGTGGCAAGGGTGAGATTCAAGGTGGCAAGGGTGAGATTCGTCTCTTGCCTGGGAGGACCTAAAGGTCACAGCCCGAGTCCTCCTTCCGAGAGCCTGCATTGCCCGAGGTGACCGCTGGATGGGGCTGGTTTCTGCAGATTTACTCCCAAGTGCTCTGCAGGGCGCGTTTCACCTGCCGCAGTTCTCGGCGGTTGCCAGGGGAACTGCGCTCCTCCTACCTGTGTGGAAGGTGCCTGTCCGGGTATCTGCATTCCTGCAAACAGCCTCCCTGGAGCCTTCCAGCGGGGAGGGCGGCAGCAACCCTGAGCAGCACTATCCACACTGCGTCGGCGTGATACCACCCACCCTCTGCAGAGCAGGCAGTATTCGGCAGTGATCCTGGCCTGGGCCTGGCTGCAGTAGGACCTCCCCTCAACCCCTAACCTGGGCCACCCCAGCCAAGGCAAGCAAGATTCATCCGCAAGGACCCTCCTCCCACTTATGCCCTCAAAGCCTCTGCCCCCAAGTGCGACCCTGCCCCCTGCCCAGTTTCAAACTCACTGTGGAGCTGTGTTTTATCCGCCCCTCAAGCCTCCCACTCCCAACTCCCCTCCTGGCGGCTGAGTTCCTTTCCTACCTCACTCATCCTCTCCCAAACTTTGTCTTGTCCCCTCTCCTGTGTGACCAAGCTCCCAGGCCTGGCCCTCAGCTCCACCCACGGGACAGTACAGTCTAGGGAAGGGTGGCGGGGGCAGCTTGGCCCACCCACGGCATACTGGACAAGATTTTAACTCACAGCCTCTCACATACCATACACCTAAAAAGACCACTCCAGGGCACCTGTAGAGAAATTTCTCATCAGTTCTCCAAAGCAGGGCTGGCCACCACAGACATGAGTAGTCTACACATGACGGCTTGTTGATATGACACTTTGGGTTCCCTTTTATCTTATTTTACATATATATTTTTAATTTCAGATTAATATGCGGTAACAAAGTGAAGGTCCCTGTTGTAGTTGTGTCCCACCCCAGCAGGAGTGCCACATACCCTTAGGTTGTGCCCCATTCCTCCCTCTTTCCCCCCAGCCTGAATTGAACTGAGCTTTCTCTTGTGTGGGTGTGTATTAGTTTGTCTGATGAAGACTATGGAATGCATCACGAATTTGCGTGTCATCCGAGAGCAGGGGCCATGCTATAGCATCCTCTGTGTCCCATTCCCATTTTAGTATGTGTGCTGCCAAAGCAAGCACTCTCAGGATCTCTTTTAATCTAAAAATTTCTCGGCTCAGCGCCTATGGCTCAAGTGGCTAAGGCGCCAGCCACATACACTTAAGGTGGCGGGTTCAAATCCAGCCTGGGCCCACCAAACAACAATCATGGCTGCAACCAAAAAGTAGCCGGGCGTTGTGGTGGGCACCTGTGGTCTCAGCTACTTGGGAGGCTGAGCAGGAGACTCACTTGAGCCCAGGAGTTGGAGGTTGTTGTGAGCTGTGATGCCACAGCACTCTACCCAGGGGGACAGCTTGAGGCTGTCTCAAAAAAAAGAAAAAAAAAAATTCTCTGCCATCACTGTTGTATTCCTGGAAATGGATCTGTAAAGAGAATGGGGCCATTTCTCCTGCAGTTTCTGCCAGACTGCACATTGCTGATAACCCACATCCACTGGCCCTATGCTTCCCATGACTGGGTTATTGAATCCGAGTCCTAATCTGATTCAGAATTTTTTTGGTAAATATATATGAATGGTTTCCTGCGTTTTCATCCACCAACCCATGATGTCCAATTGCCTCTCCTTCCATGACATTAATACATTAAAGATTATTGACTATCAGACAGAACAACATTGACTCTTAATTCTCTGGTAAAAATTAAGACCAGCATGTGTCAATGTTTTTGTACACACCTTCCAAGTGCAAACAGCACTTGAAGCAAATGAAACATGAAGTATCCCCAGGAGCCCCGCCCACCCCCACCCATTTCACTCTTGCACGTGGAGAGAAATGTCAGCCCAGAAAATTGCACATTGGACCTAGCAGAGTTCAGTTACTATCATCTGCTGCCATCACAAGGGCATCTGCCCACACGGGGGCCCGGGGAGCAGGAGGGCTGCGGGTAAACAGCAGCCAGCAGACAGTTCCCTGAGCACAGGGAGCCAACAGGAAGAAGCAGAGGCAACAGGAAAGACATCTAGAAAAAGGAGGAAAGGGAAAAAAGAGTGAGTCCAAAGAGCTGGCGGGAGGACGTTCTCCATGCACAGGTCAGCTGGTGGTGCAGGCAGGAGGTAGGGGCTGCCACACTGGGTGAGGGGAGGGGTGAGGGGAGATCTGGGAGCCCTGAGCGGAGACTATTTGGTCAGTTTGCTGGGGGATGAGGATGTCACTCAGTTAACACAGCTGCCTGCCACACATGAAAGCTTCAAAAAGAGCTTTCACCTGCCTGTTGGAGATGAGTCTCAGGATTGGCTGCTGCTTCCCAGAGCTGGCTCAGCACAGCTTTTCAACATACCCCGGCCTCTGCTGACGAGCAGTTTCTGTACCCAGGGAGGGGGCTGGCTGTCTTGTACTGTGATGGAGACCGCAGGAAATAAGCACAGGAGGGGGTGCCCCTATTCAGACAGCACTATCCACCACTGGGCTTCAGGGGTCACTCTTCACCGCAGAAACCACAGACAGCACAATTCACCAAGCAGCTAGAAAAATGGGGCGTGGCATTTATTCTCTCATTTTTCAGGAGGCTGGTATTAAAGATATTTACTGTAGACAGGAGAATACTAAATCTAGAATATTCTGGAGTCTCATCAGGAAGGGGCACACGAGATGTCAGGTCAGGGTGATGTCCATGTGGCCATGGCCCCAGAGATGGCACAGTTGCCGGTTAACCAAATACTAGAGATCGACCTGGCACAGCACAGCCAGGCTGCTGGCACTACATTAAGCAGGAAAAGGCCAGAGGGCTCCTCAGGTCCTCTTCAGTCCTGCAGACACCGGGAAGGCTGGAGGTACTCTGCAGGCTCAGTTCTGTAAAGGCATGCATGCTGAAGAGATGCCACAGGAACTAGGGCACTGCACCAGGCCAGGCTCAGCGAGCTCAGACTTGAAGCTATAAAGCTTCAGGTGAAGTTAGACATCCTTCAGCATAAGCACAGCTCTGCACTGGGTGAAGTGCACATGTAGCTGAGAGTTTATTGAAGCCTGTGCCCTAGACGCTGACCCCTACCCCAGGTTGGTGCACGTCCCCAAAGTCCCACAGCATGGCTATCTTAGTCTGTTTGGGCTACTGTAACAAAATACCACATGCCAGGAAACTCACCAACAAGAGAAATCTACTTCTCACGGTTCTGGAGGCTGAGGAATCCAAGACGAAGGTACCAGTAATGTGTAGTGACAGCCTGCTTCCTGGTTCAGGGGTGGCCGTCTTGTCACTGTGTCCTCATGTGGTTGAAGGGATGAGGGCTTCTCGGGGCTCTGTTTTATGAGGGCTCCACCCTCATAACTTAATTACCTCCTAAAGGGCACACCTCCAATACCCTCATATTGAAGAAGAGATTTAAAAATGTGAATCTGGAATGGACAGAAACATTCAGACCACAGCAACACCTTTCTGTACTAAAGAGGCTGGAACAGCCAAAGCTACACTTTCTGGTCTGTCTTACAGTAGGACTTCAGAGTGACCATCCAGCCACGTCAATCAGACACACATGTACATGAGATGGGGTGGGCAGAAAGGAAGTCAGCTGCATCCTCCTTCCCGGCCATCATGGTCAAGGTCTCACCAGGAGCTTTGCGGGTGAGGTGGAAGAGACCAGCCTCAGTGCTACAGTGTCCAAATTTCAGTATTATGCCTTTGGAGGTCAAACAGACCAGTGAGTTTTGACCTCCTCAATGTCAGTGGCGGCCTCCAGATGCCCAACTACCTTCTTGGATGGCTGGAGTCTGCAGCCTGTTGTAAGTCCCGGCCCCCAGCTCTGCAGGACTGCTCAGGGTTGCTCCCAGTGCCCAAAGCCACTCAGCCCACCCTTCCTACAATTTCACAAACACTGTCTTCATTTTTGTTCTGCTCAGAAGCAAGACTATTAGAAAGGAAGCACTCATTTACTCAGCAGGGATCTCTCAGGCTTGCAGGCCTGGCTCTCTCTCCCTCTTTCCACATTGATTGAAAGGACATTAGCTTTTATTTTGAGTGAGAGGAAGATACCTTGGAAAGCCTTGAGAGAGGAGACACTCACTGATGCACTTAGTTTTAGATGGATCACTGGAAAGCCACGTGGCCATAGCCTTATGGTGCATAAGGCTGGAAGAGAAAGCCCAGCAGCAGGCTGCGGCCAGAATTCAGTGAGAGGTGACGGCATCTTGGATCAACAAAATAGAAACAGTGCTGTTGACAAGAGCCCAGCTTCTAGTCAGTTTATCTTCAAATTGGGAACACAGGCATAGGTTAGAGGACAAGAGAGGCAGGGAGGACTCAAAGAAGACATCAGGAATCAGGGCTTGATCCGGTAGCAGGAGAGGAAGATGGGGGCGGTACCTGTGGACAGGCTCACAGGGTGATGAATGTTGGAGGTGGCACATGAGGCCCTTGAACTTGCAGGTTGGGCACTTGGATAAACGCATCTGACCTTCAGAAGAGACGCCCAGATGAGTTCTGTACTTCAGTACAAGTCTGCATTACTCTGATGTGCAGAACAAGACAAGAGGGTTTTGATACAGTTGCATACTTGCACTCATTAGTCACTAGAGGGCGATAAACAGTAATTAATTTTCTCCTATTGGCAGTCTTAAAAGTAAGGATTAAAGCAAGTCTGATAAATCTATGGAGAAAACTGAGCTAAAGAGGCAGATGTTCTCAGTCAGGGTGATACTTGGCATCAGAGGGTACTTTGGTGGGGCTGCTGTCCCCACACACAGGAACCACTAAACTTGGGGAGATTTGAAAACCGACACATTCAAAATGAGTGAAAAGGTTGTTCTTTACTTACATTAGGCCACTATTTACTTACTGTATTGCCCAAATGGTAAGCAAAATGTCCCTCTCATTCCCACGTGAGTCAAGGTGCACTTCAGCATATACTAAGGGAACACAGTCAAGTGTGGCACTTTTGTCCTTGAGACAGGCAGAGCAAGGTCAGGGCGTTGCTCTGAAAACAGAAAGGAAACACCTGGTGTGGAGGGCAGACCCCACCTTTCCAAGGATGCCACATGCAGGGAGTGGATTCCCTGAGTGACACGTGAGAGGGCAAGTTAAGGACAGGAGGTGCTGCTGGGAAAAGCTCCACAACCACTGTGCGATTTGTCACCTGTTGGTGCTGAAGGAAGGATGAGCTCGAATTGCACAAGACAGTGTCCTGAGAACAGTTAGTCACCCTGGCCAGGCCACTCTGCACCTGAGTTACCCCCTGCAGCCATGAATAGCAGCCTGCTCCACGTTGCTCGCTGTCCCTAGAACGATCAACGTGTCCCGCAGAGGCCCCAGGACCACCAGCACCCTCTGTACCTCTGTAATGAAGTGGGGAGGACACATGTTGGGCTCAGAGCCCACCGAGTCACCAGCGCCCTTGTCTCAGCAACCTGGAGCAAGTCTCCCGTTGCTGACTGAGAAGAACGGTGCAGTGATGCATTTTATCCACCATGTGGCTCTGTGAGCCCAGTCACAAGGCTCCCACGTACACAGGGATCAGAGGGACAAAAGCAGAAGCTCTCTTGGTAAAATTAACTTTGTTTTTCTCAAATTCTTAAACGGTCCCAGCAAGCATGTAAGACAAATATTACATGTGTTGGCCTGCTTTTTACTGACAGAATCAAAAAGACTGGCACTTCCCTTGTGCTTCGGAAAAAAGATTTAGTGTGTGTGTGAATATTTTTCTGACTACAGACAGACCTGCAGATTGCAGCAAAGTAAAGCATTATGGGAGTCGTGATGTGGCACCTCTGTCCAGGGACAGACACCAAACCCAAGAAACCAAACAGCGTACTGATCACTGCTCTGGACTTCCAAATGTGATGCGTGTCATAAACAACTACCCTAATTGTTTCCAACTTTTCTTAGTAGCAGAAAAATCTGTTTTCATGTGAAATCTCCCCTGGCCCCTCAGTGCACCCTTCATAGAGGTGCTGCTGCTGGGCCTGGCGTGGGCAGCCGCCTGGGCCCCTGCCACAAAATGTATGTTTGGAGTAAAAACTAAATCTGTTTAATGTCCAAGGTAATTTTTAAAAATCAAGTCTAATCTTGAAAAATACACATTATTTCATAATCTAAAGCACCGGGGCTTGGGAGCAGGAGTCGTTTCCATTTCTATAAGTAGACAGGGGGCATCAGACCTTCTGTTCCACAGCCCAGCTGTGGCCAACACAGTCAGAGATTTGTACCTGGAAGCAAACTGCAAATTCTGTTCTCTGTGCCAGTCAGAAAGGCTATAAACAGGCAGCTCTTCTTTCCAGGTCTCTCCAGTCCTCTCACTGCCACGACACCTGTCCTTCCAGGGCTGTATGAAGCCTGCCCTGGCACTATCCAAACACCGGCTCTGTCCTATCAGTCCCTTGCTTAGATGTCTGTGGTGCTTCCCACCCCCAGGAGAAGGTCCTGCCTCCCAGGGCTAGGCTGACTACTGACCATGTGGCCCACTCCACAGTTCCACGGGTGCCCATCCTGCTCATCTGGCCATGACTGCATTGCTGGAAAGCTGTCCATGGAGACACAGCCAGAAGAAGGGGACCCAAGTCTGGGCTGACCCCCGAGGACAGCTGCCTCAGTCAGGTGGAGACACAGTGAATCCGGGCATGGTTCTCCGGAGACCAAGGCCAAGAGGTGGGACAGAATAGAAGACGAAGTGAAGGCAGGAGAGGGGAACCCAGGAGGAGCAGCCACGGGGGAGATCTAGGATAGGACCGAGCACCCCCTCTAAATGTGTGTGGCAGGCCAGCCTCCCAACAGAAACAAGCAACTAAGCAGAGAAGCCAGGCACTCTGGGAGACAGATGTGACCAGAAAGAGAGCTGGAAGATATGCCTGTGTTGTAGGGAATTGCTGGAGGCCACAAGCTGGGCTGAAGGGGCCACAGTGCTGCCTCCAGGCCTCAGAAGGAAGATGCTGGCCCCTGGACCTGGGACGGGGCTCTCTCAGTGACCCACGCTTGCTCACCCCTGTGGCTGAGCTCATGCTGTTTCCCAGACTCACATTCTGCTCTTATCTACCTCTCCACAACCCATCTCCACATCCAGACCCAATTAAAACCCTACCATCTTGATAAGGCCACACCTATACTATAGCCCTTCTCCCCAGTGAAAACTTCTAGCATGCCACAAGTCATAGATACATTGCACACGAAATACTTACACTGCATTATTGCTTTCGGAAAGGAGTTATTAATAAATTTTGCATAACTACATTGGATATTTTAGAACCATCCTCGGACCTATGTGGGAGATACGAATTTAAGGTTTGTCAGGCTAAACATGAAATCTGAACTCAGAGTTTCATTCTCACATCAGCCTATGCATATGGAGTAAAAGCAGGGCCAAAGACTGTGACCTGAAGGTGCCATGGTAAAGAAAGAGGAGTCTAAAAAAAGGAAAACCAGGAAAGCCTGGGTTCAGTGAAGGAGGCAGAGAAGCATGTTTCAGTGAGCAGAGCATCAAGGGTGTCCAGTTTAAAGACAGATGAAGGACTAAGAATTTCAACAAAAGGCCACTGGGCCTCATTGCATTCAAGTTTGTTTCATATATAAAATAGTGTCAGTAGAATAGAGAGGCCTATGTGATGAGGCTTTGAGGGGAGACTGACACGCAGAAATATGAGTCAGTATCTGGAGACCACCTGTTGAAGTTGTGCAACAAAAGGAAAAAATGGAAAGGGTAGATATACAACTGGCTAAGTGCAGTTTTGGTAAAGATAAAGAATTATATCTGAGATGGAAATACAGTCATTTGTGTGACCTCTGAAGGCCACTTACCATTGTAGCATCATCTCAGTTCAGTGTGTTAGCCTCAGCTTTTCAAGTAGAAATCCAACTTCTTCTGTGAGCCTGGCACTGATTTGATTCCAGACAATGATTCACATTGAATAAATTCACAACAGCCAGATGTAGAAACCAGAATATCTCCTTATTCAATCTGAAAACATGAGTGGTCAGGAAAGTGCAATTGAAACTACAGTGAGATTCCTCTGCAAACACACCAAAATGGCTAACATTCAACAGACCGGCAGTACCAAGTGTTGGCAAGAATGTGGATCTATTTGATCTCTGCTGGCGGGAATATAAATTGCCACATCCACTTTGGAAAACTGTCAGGAGCTTCTAAAGCAAAACACATGCCCACTCTATGATTCAGGAATTAAATCAGCTCATATACAACACATGGAGAAATGAATGTTCCTGTCCATCAAATCTCAGGTGCCAGAATGGGCACAGCAAGAACAGACGAGACAAACAGTAACGTATGGGCACAACGGACTGCCACAGCGCACTGCAAAAGGCAAACAGCCACCACCTGCAGCCACGAGGAGTCACACAGCACAAAGCAGCCACACACGGGATGAAGGGTGGGGAGGGGCTGCCAGTGTCCTGGAAACGGTCTCTGGTTTGTATCTAGACACGATAACACAACACAAGTGAACACATTTCTAAAATTTGGGAAGCCATTTAAAGAACAGTACACTTGACAATCTGTGTAAAATATAAAAAAACTAAGAGAGAAAAGCTTAATCAGATAAGTGGAAGTTGTAGAGTGAAGCAAAGATTCCCAAAGAGTCCTGTTTTTCAAAAGAAACAGAGTAAAGGAACTTCAAAGAGATGAACCCCAGAACCTTCTTCCAGCTGGATTGGAAGCCCTTCCTGACAGAAGCTATTTCTAATCTAATGCAGTGTTCCAATGCCCAGGAAAGCTTTGGAAAGTGGTACACACTTAACAAATACACTGTTAATTAGTATAATAAACAGGATTAATAAACCAAAGCTGGTCTAAAGGAATGTCTCCAAGGAGCAGCATTTTGAGATTAAGATTTGTGTGTAAGCCAATAGGAGAAGTAACAGGAAAACAGAACTTTGGAGCACTCTTTCTGAGAGCGCTGTCTCTCCCCCCCCTTAGGTATTTCTTTGTTTTGGTTAAGGACAGTACTGTTTGTGGTGGAATTGAAGCTAATATTTGTGCCTAAAATAAAGTTTGTTTCAATTTTTATAAATTTGACACATTTGGTTAAACCTTGTCTACTTATTTTTAATTCAGCTAGAAAATCTTGGGTTTGTGCCAAAATTTGACACTACCAAAATGAACAACAGTAAACTGAAAGTACCGTGGGTGATGGATAAAGGATTTCTTGGTCAAACTTGGACTTAGTGAAACCTGCCTAGCAGGGTAAGTGTGGAAACTTGGATGGCAAATACTCCCAAGTTGCCAGTTTAAGTCTGTTAGAGAAAATGGGTATTTAACACAGGACAGGTAGAATAAAATCCATGGTAAGTCCTCCCACAGGCTGCTGCTTAGAGAAACATCGCAGCTAATGACACAGCATCGTTGTAACAGTCCTGCACTCAGCTCTCGCATTGTCAAATGCAAAAGACACTTCTATGTTTTCTCTGTGGCTTCCTAGCTTCTCAGCATCTGCACTATAAACACCCAGACAGTGCACCTCTACAGTCAGCTGTGGACATGAGGGACAGGGGCTTCTACAGCAAGCAAATGGTCTCATATCTCAGACTCTCCTGAAAAGAAACATGAACTCCCTTGGTGATGTCTGCTGAAGAAGACCTCATCCAGGGAAGCAGGGGGGTAAGGCATGACCAATTAGTACTGTCTGCAAGAGGAATCAAGAGAGCAGGGAGGGGGAGAGCACCACCTCTGGTCATCCCTGGTAGTGCAGAGAGGGCGCGGCTGGAATCTGCAGGTGGCTCTCACACAGAGGGGTCTGCTGAGGAGGTGGTGGCTGGCCTGTGCTATGTGGCCTATCAAGGTTCCTTCACCACTGCAGAGTCCTTTCATCAGCCTTCAAGTAGAAGATTCCGTGTGTGTGCATGTGTGTGTGCGTGTGAACCCAACACGGATTTGTTTAAGGAAAATGATTCCCATTTAACCAAATTTACAAGAGACAAATGGAAAAAACAAATATAGACTTCTTAATTATGAGATGTATCAATATCAAGAAGGGATATTAATCATATTCATGCAGAGGCGTCTTTGCTCCTGTTGGAAAGTCTACATAGAAAACAAATTACAGCCAGAAAAATGGAATTGGAGACAGTTGGTCAGTCTGGAGGCTGAGATCCTGAGTGTGCTGACCAGGACGCCATGTCTTCTATACAGAGCTGGAGAAATCTACCCAAGTCTGACTCCCTGGCAGCCCTCTTAAGACCACAAAGGGCATACTGGCTGCTTCTGCTAAACCTTTCTGCACAGAACTTAATGGCTCCAGATTCTTGTATATCCAGACATCTTGTCCATCCCTTAGGGCAATTTCTGCAGACACTCAGGCCCACCCGTGTGCTGATTTTCCTTGCTGAACTATCAGAATATAACTTGCAAATTCTTCAGCTCATCTTACAATGGCAGCACCTCTATCCTACCCACAACCTCAGATACAATCAGAAACTAACTGGCTCTGTGACCTTGGGCAAGTCAATTGGCCTTTCTGGACCCAAGCTATAGAATCAATAAAGTTTCAGCATATATGGAAGGACTTAGCCAAAGTGGCTTCTTTTTTTTTTTTGAGACAGAGCCTCAAGCTGTCCCCCTGGGCAGAGTGCCGTGGC
>NW_003852518.1:82751-84401 GCF_000181295.1 Otolemur garnettii
CCGCCACCTTAGGTGTACGTGGCTGGCGCCTTAGCCGGTTGGGCTACAGGCGCCGAGCCCAAAGTGGCTTCTTGAGATTACTTCCAGTCTCAAGGGAAATGAGCCTAACACCCCAGGATTCACACAGGGAGCTAGGACTTGCACAGAGACCACTAAGCCTGTCGCCAAGCCTCTTCTTGGAACAATCCCCTGAGTTTTCTGCTCAGGCTGTCTTTAGCAGTCAGTTAAATCATTGCATGTGAAGAAATACGCTTCTCAGCATATAATGGTCCCTTACCTTAGTTTGGCAATTTAGAATCTACAAAACTTTTCTGCTTCATAATAATCAAATAAGGCACTCATTATTACTTATCCCTATTTTACTAGCAGTTTTAACGGCGTGCTCTGGTTTCTAGCCCTGGCAATTACAAGCTGTGCATCAAACCAGGAGAATTCTGACTTCAGATCCAGAGCTTTGACAGTAAACATGGTGCATGCCCTTCAGGTCTATTTGCCTTTCCACCCTCTACAGACAATTGCAGCCCATTTGTTCATCTAACAGTACTTTAATCAGTATCAATATATACAGCAAGGAAGAGTTAGACACAAACATGCAGCATAGACCTCAGCGTCCATTCCACGTGTGCAACCCAGAAGTGGGGCTGCTCTGTGCTAGGGAAAGATTCACTGATAGAATGAGGAATTGCTGCACAGGCCCTTGAGTACCTGGAGTTTCCAGAAGGGAAAGATGCCAAGGCAAACTTGACACAGGGATCCCATACATTCTTCCTCATGGACTGAAACCCAACACCTGCCTTCACAAGGTGTGCCGGGTCCTTCCCCTATTTGGGAGGCGCTATCATAGCTCAGACTTGAAACTCGAGAGCCCTGCTGCTGGGCAGACTGTATTGTGTGTCATGAGAACATCAGATCCAGAGACACTCAGAGCACTTATGTGCCCATTATTCTGTGAGGCCCAATTTGCCGAATCTCTGACGTGGAGACTATGGGCCTGAGGGCAGCTCCCTTGTGGTCAGAGAAAACCCAACCTGGAAGTGTTGCCTGGCAGGTGTAGCTGAAGCAAGACGCAGGACAGTGAATGTTTTCCTCTTTTCTTACTTATCATCAATGTAAACTGATTAGTCAATTAATAGCTACTTTCCATGCAATCAAATCTATTTCTCTTTTCTTTGGAAATGTGCCTGAATGGCATCTGAGAAAGAAGAGCGGAGTTTAATTACTGTATCTTGGAGCAGAGAAGCCAGAGTTGTCTGTGCTCTGCTGTCTTCTCGGGTTCCTTCCACTGAAAGAAACAGAGAGAGTTTGTAACGTGCCCATTTACAAATGCACATATAAAATAAAAACTACATGTAACAATTGATAATGAAGAGTCTCTTATAGTGACACATGACCACCAGCGCTGTGAGTATCAGATTTCTTTGGAAAGAATTGGTTCACAAAGTACTCCTAGGTAGTAATCCTAACACAATTTCTCGTTACAGAACAGGAGATGATTGCCAAGATCAGGCTTCATCTGACAATTAGTGAGATCTGGGGTGGGAAAATCTTCTCATTTATTGTGCGCTGAGGACAGAAGCTGTGGAAACAAGACAGATCTCAAGAACCATCACTTGCAGGGTTTTTTTTTCCTTTTTATCTTTAGTTTTCAAA
>NW_003852518.1:85729-89623 GCF_000181295.1 Otolemur garnettii
AAAAAAAAAAAGAAGAAGAAGAAGAAGAAGTATATATACTTCTTATATGATATTTTGAAGTAATTTTTAAATATCTTTAATTTTGTAAGAAAAGATACATATGCATGATGTTTGTGTATAGGTACCACGTATTTCAAACAATAATTTTTTTTTTTGAGACAGAGTCTCACTATGTCACTCTCAATAGAGTGCTGTGGCATCACAGCTCACAGCATCCTCAAACTCCGGGGCTTAAGCCATTCTCCTGCCTCAGCCTTCCAAGTAGCCAGAACCACAGAGTCCTGCCACACCTGGCTATTTTTTATTATTGTTGTTGCAGTTGTCATTGTTGTCTAGCTGGCCTGAGCCAGGCTCAAACCCACCAGCCTCCATGCGTGTGGCTGGCGCCACAACCACAGTGCTACAGGCACCGAGCCAATATAATAATTTTTAAAAGTTTAAAACTCCCACAAGTATCAGCATCGGAAGTAAGCATTCTCAACATTTTGTTGAATTACCTGCATCTTATGTGTCTCCACTTCTATGTGTGTACACAGCTAGGGTCAAACCTTTCCAAGTTATAGGAGAGGCATAATGGATGTAATATCATTAAAATAATTTAATAAAAGAGTTCTGCATGCAAGAAGTCTTATTAAATGCTGAAATACCTGGACAGTGACATTACTTTGATGCTAACATATATGATTTTAGCTTAGATTTAACAGCATATGCAAATTTTCTAATGGGAATTTATTATTGAGGCCTTAACCTAATGATTTTCAACCTGTGTGCCATGGGTCCATGAGAGGATCTTAGGTTTGCCTCAAAACAAAAATTTTTTTAAACTTTTTTTATTGTTAATTTTTTATTTTATTTCATTTTATTGTCTGGGGCTGGATTTGAACCTGCCACCTCCAGCATATGGGGCTGGCACCCTACTCCTTTAAGCCACAGGCGTCACCCCTGCCTCGAAATTTTTTAAAGATTTTTAATTAAATTATTTTCAAAAGAAGTTCAAAGCACATTAAGTATACTCTTTTTTTTACTCTTTTTTAAATCAATAATTTAAGTGTGCCATGGAAGTTTAGCTATAGTTCAAATATGCCCTGAGATTAAAATAGATTGAAAAACTCTTCTATTTAACATAGCACAACCATTTCCTATCTGCATTTGTCTGAAGAAGTTGTTTAGATGTTATGTTAGATATAAATAGTGTACAGAAAGGGAAGAACCTAATATTCCTTGGAAATGTACATGTAAGTAGAATTGACCAGTATTAATTAATGACTTAAAAATGCTGACCAGAGCCTTAGCTGCAGGTGAAAGGTCTGTCCCACGCCCCACAGCTAACTGCTGATACTTTGCAGACAGCTTTCTCCTGGAAGTAAGAGCAGCCTAACTCCTACAGCAAAGCCTCCTCAGCCTCCTTTCCAGGTGTGCTCTCCCTTTCACGAGGCAGAGAAGAATTGTTTCCGTTTGTGTTAATTTCAGCTGGTTTCGGTGACATCTGCAGTGGAGAGGGAACTTGGCACACCTCCCCTAGGTGAAGGCTCATTCTTCCAGCTCAGCAGGCGCACGGCGGGAGGCGCAGTGCTGGAAGAGGGCAGACTTGAAGGCTGAGGACTGCAAATGTAGTGGAGAAATGCAAATGCTGCTCGGCTCAGCTGCCGGCCTAATCCACACGTGGATGC
The DNA here is from genome assembly GCF_000181295.1 of Otolemur garnettii. Lineage (NCBI taxonomy): Eukaryota > Metazoa > Chordata > Mammalia > Primates > Galagidae > Otolemur > Otolemur garnettii. The sequence goes on from NW_003852518.1 coordinate 87,400, forward strand.
ATTTTTGGACGGCTCATCTAAATACGTAGAACTTGGGACTCGCCTTTGTGTATGAGGCAAGTGAAGGAGGACTGTGCACTCTGTTCACCTCAGGCGGTGATCACATCCAGCTCATTCCCTGGTTGGAGCCTCACTGGCCTCAAAGGAGCAGTCTTCTCCCTTGAGACAGTAGGATGGCAGCCAGCAGATCCCTGAGCCCCCGGCCCATTAACACCTGTCAGATGGCAGAGCACCTGAAACAAAGGGCTTTTGTGGGTCAGTCAGCACCATCTGTGAAATGCTCCTCACAGCTGCTGTCCACATTCTATTCTCTTCCCTCCATGGAAAGTGGGAGAAAAGGGCATGCTGAGATGGTTATCACATAACTGAGCAAAATGTCCTTCTTTTCCAGGTGAAAAGGCGGCATCTCCACAGTTAGACAGGGAGGAGGGTCACCACAGGGGGTGCAGGGGATCACCAGAAAGTTTCTTTTATCTTTCTGGTTAACTGATGTTTGGCAGCAGCTCCCATTTCACCCTATTGGCAGGAAAATTGGTGTTTAGAATTGCACCATTTTATGCCATCTGGTTTAATGATGACAACTGATTTAAAAAATCAGACATGGAACAGTGTGCTGTTCAATGATTTAAAAAATAGGAGAAGATACACAGCTGCTTATTTGGATATTTTGTCAAAATCTGAGAAAATATTTACTTTTTACACTGGCCCACATGGCTAATGACTATTTGTTTTCCTACTTCTGGTGTGTTCCTCTCTGTGAGTTGACAAGTTTCAACATAACACAATCAGAGAACTGGCAAATACCAGAACCATGTAACACCCGCACAAAGGCCTAAGATCTTAATGCATAATCTGCTATCATGGAACACCACATTAACACCTTACCAGAAAGATCAGAAGTTATCATTTCAAAGGTCTTTATTAGAGAGGAAACTTCACCACCTCTTTTTGCAAACTTTACAATCAGAAAATCCATCATTCCATTCTGGAAATTTACACTCTCAGCCATGTTCTAGGGCAAAGATTTTCTGCCCTTCAAGTTAAACACATCCGGTTTGTTAATTATTTCTGGTGATTTTTTGCTACCTCATACATAGGGTAAGAAAGACTTTAAGATGAAGGAATTTCATGATACGTGAATTATTTGTCAGTGTAAAAAGCACAGAAGGGGACCCGGGGGCACACGTGGGCCTTCTTCGTGTAAGCATGTACGTGGGGTTCTCCTTCATTTCGGGGACCCGGGGCACACATGGGCCTTCCTCGTGTAAGCATGTACGTGGGGTTCTATTTCATTTCGGGGACCCGGGGCACACGTGGGCCTTCCTCGTGTGAGCATGTACGTGGGGTTCTACTTCACTTTCTTGGCTCTTTTGCCCTCAAGGACACACGAAGACCACCTGACAGCAATGGCGGGCTTTCTCCTCCCTTCCACCTCCCAATGCCCAGCCTCACCTTCTCCCACATGACGAGACTCTTATCTGTAGCTTTTTCTTACTTACACTTAGCTCAGCATTTTTGATATTTATAATTTTACTTTTTATCTATGTTGGCATTTACTTTACACAACCTTAAAGAACAGATTAGTTTTGCTTGCCTTTGTTATTTATTTTCCATGCCATTGATAAAGTCAGGCCCCTTTGGTGAGTGCCTCTCTGGGAAGTTCGCTTCTCCCAGACTAACCTTGCCGTGCTGCTGAGTTATCCACGCCTGCCCTCCTCCCTCTGACGAGTCTCAAGCCCTGTAAAGTCAGGGTAACTAGCACTGTCCACGCTCACCAGACACCACTTGCTCTCTGGGGCTACTATCTTTGCTCTTCGCTCCCCGGGCAAAAGAACTGCTGAAGAACAGAAAAGGTTTTCTACGTCCTTTATGATCTCTCTTTTCCTTAAGATTGTTCTCTATCCACAAGTCCAGTCTATACACGTTGCAGAACTGTGGAAGCCACGTTTGTCAAGGTCAGTCTGAACTGTCCTAGAGCCTGATCTGTCCCCACCTGGCTCTGAGTCAGCTGCAAAGGCAGGAAGCATGCTTTCCACTCCGTCTCCCCCCACTCATTGATCAAGCTGCTAAACAATCCCAGGCCCCGCCCAGCCACTGGAGGACACCTGTCCTCTTATTCCAGGCATCACCGATCCCTAGATAGCTGCTATCGGCACAGACCTCCGGCTCCTTGCCCTGTGATGCCCACCGTGCGTTTTCCTCTTGAAACTTAATGGATCGGCTC
>NW_003852518.1:91338-112090 GCF_000181295.1 Otolemur garnettii
GAGGCTGGGTTTGCACCCACCCACCACCTCTGGCATAAGGGGCCGGTGCCCTACTCCTTTGAGCCATAGGCACCACCCAATTTTGAAGGTTTTAAGGAAACCTATGTGTGTGTGTGTATATATATATATATACATATTTTTTTTTTTTGAGACAGGGTCTTACTCTATCACCCTAGGTAGAGTGCTATGACATCATAGTTCACAGCAACCTGAAAATCCTGGGCTCAGCTTCCTGAGTATCAGAGACTACAGGTGTACACCACATCACCTAGCTATGTTTGTTTCTATTTTTACTAGAGACAGGGTCTTGCTCTTGATCAGGCTGGTCTTGAACTTTTGAGCTCAAGGGAGTTCCCATCTCAGCCTTCCAGAGTGCTGGGATCACAGGCATGAGCCACTGCACCCAGCCAGCTAAGTTTTTAAAACACTTAGAATATTGTTGGTCACATAGTAAAGTCAGCTTCAAAAATTCTACAGGTTAGCCAGGCGTTGTGGTGGGCACTAGTAGTCCCAGCTACTCGGGAGGCTAAGGCAAGAGAATCGGCTAAGCCCAAGAGCTGGAGGTTGCAGTGAGCTGTGATGCCACAGCACTCTACCAAGGATGACAAAGTGAGACTCTTGTCTCTGAAAAACAAATTCTACAAGTCTAATTATGAGAAAACATCAGATAAACCTGAATTGATGGACATTCTAGCTGTCACAGAAGAGATGATGGTGACATGCCAACTAAGTATAGAATGGTACCTGGATTGGACCCTGGAACAGAAAAAGAACACCAGTGGGAATCCCGGTGACTTTTAAATAAATTCTGCCCCTTAATCACTGACATTATACCATGTCAATTTCCGGGTTTTGATAGTGGTGCCATTGTTAGGTAAGGCTGAGAAAGTTCTTAGTCTTCCTTGCTTACCATGTCCCAAGAGGTAACAGGTATTTCTTGTGAGCTCCACAAGAACTCTCTTTGCTATTTTGGCAACTTCTCTGTAAGCCTAAAAATAATTTGAAAACATTTCAGACTATTATTTTTTTAATATAAAATAAACTCTTACAATTCAGTTTTTTAAAAAATTCAGAATCTGTGAGTATAATGTATTACTGCTTCCTGTTCTTGATGCCTTGTTTAACCTTCATTTCATTTTAAACACATGCAATTTAGAGAGGGCAGTGGGGAAGAGAGTCCCAAATGCTGGCCTCCACAGACCCTGCTCTGCCCACAGAGGAGAGGGAGGAGGGTGTAGGAGAAGAAGAGGACCGGTCTCCCACAGAGGTGCCCTGGGTGGGAAAAGGGATGAACCTAAGGAGCAGAAACCCAGTTCACAGGTGCAGAGGCACGTCAGGTGAGAGATTAGAAGTGAGAAACGCTGTTCTGATTGCTTATGTTTCCCCAGGAAGTGATGACCAGGGTTGGAGGTCTTCAGAGAAATAGAACTGATAGGAGAAAGAGAGGGAGAGAGAGAGAGAGAGATTATGGGAATTGGCTCCTGTGGTTAGGAGGTGAAGCCCCCTGATCTGCTTCTGCAAGCTGGAGCCCTAGGAAGGGAGGTGGTGTAATTTAGACCAAGCCCAAACCTTGAGAAAGGCAAGGGGAGGGGCAAAGGTGTAAGTCACAGATGGAGTCTGAAGCCCTAAGAACCAGAAGCTCTGATGTCTAAGGACAAGAGAAGATGGATGTCCCAGCTCAAACAGGGAGAGAGACAGAGAAAATCTACCTTTTCTCCATTGCTGTTTGTTCTACTCAGACCCTCAGTGAACTGAATTATTGTACTTCTCAGATAACCTTCACTTCACAACTCCATACTCAAAACGGATGTCATGACTTGGGTCTTACTTCCGTCAGAGACCAGCTTTGCTAGAGTAGGATACAGATAATTACCAATTCTCTTTTTTTCCCCTTATTTACTACATCCCTTGACATGTGACAGGCTTTGTGAGGCCAGGTACAGTGGCTCATGCCCATAATTCCAGCACTCTGAGAAGCTGAGGTCGGTAGATCACCTGAGGGCAGGAATTTGAAACCAACCTGAGCAAAAGTGAGACTCCATCTCTAAAAAAAAAAAAAAAAAAATACCTGGTGTATGGCAGGTGCCTGTAGTCCCATCTACTCAGGGGGCTGAGATAAGAGGATCACCTCAACCCAAGAGTTTGAGGTGGCTGTGAGCTATGAGCTACAGCACTCTACCTAGGGTGACAGAGTGAGATTCTGTCTCTAAAAAAAAAAAATCGTTTTGTTGAAAGAACACAGAAGCTGCTGGAACAGAGTTCATCAAGGTGACATCAGAGCAAATGTCTAGGCAACCCAGGTTTGCTGGCTTGGACAAACGGGAAAGAGTGAAAGCAGGTTGTCTCCAGCAGCTGCAGCCAGGAGGAAGCCTCAACATCTGCCGAAAATGTGAGAAAGAGCAGCAGGCACACAGAGCGTAAGGGGGTGAGGGCCGCGCGCTGCCGTGGGCACCCTCCCCCAGCGAGGGCACAGGCACTACCGTGGGCACCCCTCCCCCAGGAACACCTCTCCTCCAATGGGCCACATCAGCCTTGGGACAACCACAGGGCAGAGAAGATGCACTGAATTCTCCTCCCCACCCAGAGTCACCCCTGGGACCTCAAGCTCACCTGCCCTCTTCTCCCTCGGCAGAGCTCTAATGGAGCGTGTGTTCTCTTGGGCAACCATGGAAATTCTTTGTTCTGGGCTTTTGCTTCTTTTTGTTCTTTCCAAAGTCACTGTCTAGAGACACTGGTGTGGGCAGCAAGGTCAGACTCTGGCCTCAGTCACCCAAGTGGGCACCCCACCTGCTCTCCTGTGATGGTTTCTTACAACCTACTGCTAAGAGCCACTGGGACTGAATCATATCCAGGACAGAGGCAGAGACTTCCTGGAGGCAACAGCAGACACCTACACTCAGGGGGCTAGTGCTCCCCGCTCTCCTGCAGGACGCCCCTGAGAAGCCAATTGGTGCTCCTCGGTCCTGGTCACTAAGAACCTTGATCCTGGTGTCTCCAGATGGGACTACCTCTCCAAGGTGTCTTCACCCACCTTCTATGAGGCCTGCTGGTCTCTCCCGATGGAGAGCCCTGGGGTGCCTGGTTCTATGGGGGTGTGAAGGGTAGCCACCTTCCACCAGGCCCTGTGCTAACCCAGCTTCCTCCTCTTCTAGACTTTCACTCTTCTAGACTCACCCTCTTTCAGTGGGTGTAGCGTTGACAGCAAGCCAAGGGCTACGTGCCAGTAATGAGAAAACAGAAGATATCAAAGGGCCCCAACAGGTGTGGACGTCACCAGCAGAAAAAACTTTGTGAAACCAGACATAGGGACATGTCTTATAAACCCTTACAGAGGAAACCTAAAAATTTAGCCTCTGAGAACTTGTGAAACGCTGCTGCTTACCTCACTGCCACCGTGACAGAGCCACAGACTAGGAGGTGTGCTTGGAAGAGGTTGCTGAAGAGAGCAGCTGGCAGGGAGGCCCAGGTGGCAGCCACAGCTAACTTACTCGCTGGCCCAGACAGCAGGTGGTTTTCAAGTGTGAACTGTGTGCTGGGCCTGGACAGCCCTCTGGGGATGGGTGCACATCCTCCTGAGGTGAGCCAGGGCCCCTCTGGGCAGAGGACAGTCACCCTGAGGTGTGGGGCACATGGCGGGCACTGTACAGACTTGCCCCTCTGAGGTGGAGGGTAAGAAATGTGGGTGAACACTTAGTGTGATCCTCATCCTTTTCGTAATCCAACCCCCTCCCCAGTAATTCTGGATTTTGTAATCCAAAATCCATGTCATTTAGGATACATGAACTTGACTCTCATATTTTCTTTCTTTCTATTTATTTTTTTTTTAAGAGACAGAGTCTTGCTTTGTCGCCCTTGGTAGAGTGCTGTAGCGTCAAAGCTCACAACAACCTCCAGCTCTTGGGCTTAGGTGATTCCCTGCCCACCACAACACCCAGCTAATTTTTTTGTTGTTGCAGTTTGGCCCGGGGCTGAGTTTGAATCCGACACCCTCAGTATATGGGGCCAGCGTCTTACTCAATGAGCCACAGGCGCTGCCCGACTCTCATCTTTTCTTAAATTCATATGAAAAATTTTAAACACGTTAGAATTCAAACATCGGCAGGTGTTCTACTCTTCCACGTGATACCAAAGAATGTCTGCACCCTGGCTGCAGGGCTCTGCCTCCCGCCTTGCATTTCTGTGGCTGCCGAGTATCCTCGCTGCATCTCCACGGAGGAGGCTGCTGCTCAGGGCAACTGAGAAGCTCACGGGGATCTAACCACAGCCCCGCCTGTTCTCACAAATACCATGAAAAGAACAGCATGATAGACACGAAGCAGAGCACACATGAAAATCTAAAGGGAGAGCTCAGTGCCCACTGAGAGATGAGGAGCAGAGGTCTCTGAGCTCACAGGAGGTCGAAGACCACAGACGGCTGTCTGGACTTGGATAGAACGTTCCTTCTCCCTCCTCTGTAGACAGTAGATATTTTAGGAGCAGTTTAAACCTAATGTTCATATTGAGCTGGGCTGTTTCAGTCCTTCCTAGGGGTTCATTGCTCAAGTGAGTCCAAGAATATGATGGGGCCAGCGCAGTGGCTCATGTTTCTAACCCCAGCACTCTGGGAGTCTAAGGCGGGCAGACTGTTGAGTTCATGAGATCGTGGCCAGCCTGAGCAAGAGCGAGACCTTGTCTCTGAAAAATAGCTGGGTGTTGTGGCTGGTGCCTGTAGTCCCAGCTACTTAGGAGGCTGAGGCAAGCAGATCACTTGAGCCCAGGAATTTGAGGTTGCTATGAGCTGTGATGCTACAGCACTCTACTGAGGGCAAGAAAGTGAGACTCTATCTCAAAAAAATTTAAAAATTTTAAAACATCCAAGAACATGAGGGCAGTCAGAAGGAATGGAAGTGCCTGAGCCAGTGAGAGCCAGCCTCCCGCCCTGTGCTCTCTGTCCTTGGGGGCGGCATAGTTTCATGTGGAGGAACGATAACTTCTAGAGTGAGCATTTTGACTCTAGCACTCTGCTCTCTCAGGGATCAGAAATCTGCAGCTTGGGACACCGCGTATATTTGGCGCACAGGTACATTTGCTTTGGTCCAGAGTTTTTAAGCAGCTTTAATTAAGCATAATTGACATGCAATAAAGTGCACATATTTCACTTGTGCACTTTGGTAAGTTATAATACATATCCACACAGAGACATAACATCACCACTGCCATCAAGGTCAGGGTCCAGGCCGTTGCCCCTTTTAATTGCTCCCCTCCCTGCCCTTTTCCCCGGCTCTCCCCATCTCCACGTCTAGGCAGACACCCATCCAGTAAGTGGCATTTTTTAGAGCTTCATATACACAAACTCATCCAGCATGGACTCTTTTTGTGTCTGGCCATCTTCACTCAGTACAACTATTTGCAGATTCTTCCACATCATTGCATGGATAAATAGCTACTTCTTATTTATTGACAAGTCCAGTGTATGGGCTAGAGTTAGTTTTCCATTTACCAATAGTCCATTTGGATAGTTACCAGCTTGGAGCTATTACAAATAAGGCTGCTTTGAACATTGGTCTGTGAGGGTTTTTTTGTTGTTGTTTTTTGTTTGTTGGTTTGTTTTTGTGAGACAGAGTCTCACTCTGTCACCAGGACTAGAGTGCTGTGGCATTAGCTTAACTCAACAGCAATCTCAAACTCCTGGGCTCAAGTGATCCTCCTGCCTCAGCTTCTGGAATAGCTGGAACTACGGGTACCCATCACAACGCCTGGCTAGTTTTTCTATTTTTAGTAGAGATGTCATTCTTGCTCAGGCTAGTTTGAACTCCTAAGCTCAAGGGATTGCCTCAGTTTTCCAGAGTGCTAGGATTACAGGCGTGAGCCACCACACCCAGCCTACTCCGTAAATTTTTGCATAGACATATACTTTCATTTCTCATGGGTAAATACCTAAGTGGATTGGCTGGATCATATGGTAAGTAAATGTTTAATATTCCTTCCAACCTGTCTTCCAAACTTCCAAGTAGCATCATTTGAATTCCCATGAGAAGTGAAGGAGAGTTCTCGTTCCCCACACAGTCTCCAACACTTAGCCTGGGCAGCCTCTCTACTTTTTCTTACTCTAATAGATGTGCAGTATCATTTCATTGTCTTTAATTTGTATTACCCTAATGAGTAACAAAGATTTTGAACATCTTTCCATTGCTTATTGTCAAGCCATATGTTTTATTCTGTGAACTGTCTCTTCACATCTTTCCCTATGTTTTCACTGGGTTGCCTTCTTGCTTATTGAGAAGTTTTGAGGTCAGATACATCCATGGGCAATGTTTTCTCCCCGCCTGTGGCTTGGCCTTTCATCCTCCAGGGTCTTCCAATGAGCAGATTTTTTATATTTTTATAAAGTCTGCTTTATAACTTTTTGCTACAGATGGGATTTTTGTCATCATATAGGTCTCTAAGAAATCTTTGTCTTTGCATTACCTAAAAGGAGTGGCTGTAACCTCTGCTACATTGTTAAGTAGAAGATGTTATATCAAACATTCTTGCCTTTTCATAATTCTAGGGAGGAAGTTCATTCTTTTACCAGTAAGTATAATATTAGCCATAGGTTTTCCATAGATGCCCTTTATCGACTTGAGTAAGTCTGCTTCTATCCTGATTTGCTGAGTGTTTTATTTTATTTTTTTTTTTATTTTTATTTATTTTTTTTTTTTGAGACAGAGCCTCAAGCTGTCCCCCTGGGTAGAGTGCCATGGCATTACAGCTCACAGCAACCTCCAACTCCTGGGCTCAAGCGAGTCTCCTGCCTCCGCCTCCCAAGTAGCTGGGACCACAGGCGCCCGCCACAACACCCGGCTATTTTTTGGTTGCAGCCGTCATTGTTGTTTGGCGGGTCCGAGCTGGGGATTCGAACCCGCCACCTTAGGTGTACGTGGCTGGCGCCTTAGCCGGTTGAGCTATAGGCGCCGAGCCGAGTGTTTTTTTTTAAATCAGAAATGGATGTTTGAATTTTATCACTTTTTTCCTGCTGATAAAATTGAAACAATACATTGAAATGATATTTTTTATTTTATTATTTTTTAAGATTTTAAAAAATTTTATTCTCTAGTAAAATGCATTCATTAATCATTGAGTGCTAAATCAATCTTTCATTTTCATTTCATTTCATTTACAGGAAAAATATGGGGCCTCTCAGTCAATTGCTAAACTTGATCCAGTTTTGTTGCAAAGCCAGCAACAAATATAATTTGTAGACCAGGAACTCTCCTTGACTGTAGGAGAGTCCAGTCCCTTGAGGAAGGACCCTCTATACTATTGGAAATGTATACTGTTAATATTTCTCTCAGTCTTGCCCCAAGGGACCTCTGATCTGTTACCAAGGTCACTATACACCGAGGAGAAGGAAATAATCAGAGAGTTTGGGAGGACTGGACACTGACTCTGTACTGACATTAATGCAGGAGACCCAAGACATCGCATGGGCCCCGGTTAGAGTCGGGGCTTAGGGAGGTCAGTTTAGGTCCATTCCATCTGTGAGCAGGTCCTCACACTCACCCTGTGGTCATCTCCCCAGTTCCAGAAAGCTTCATTGCACCAGATACAGGAAGTTGCTGTCCAGTCCCTGTGCTGGTCGCAGGACCTCTACAGTGAGGACTATTATGGTGGGAGAACCAAGTGACATCCATTGGAACTGCCTCCACCTGTGAAAACAGTAAATCAGAAGGAATCACACAGTCCTGCGAGGATGGCAGAGATTAGTGCCACCATCAAGGCCTTGAAAGACGCAAGGTGGTGATTCCTGCCATCTCTCCATTCATCTCGGCTATCTGGCTTGTGCAGGAGACATATGGAACCTGGAGAGTGACAGTGGATTAATCATGAGCTTAACCAGGTGGTGACTCCAATCACAGCTGCTATGCCAGATGTGGAGTCGGTGCTTAAGCAAATTGCCACATCCCTTGACACTGCCGTGCAGCTACTGATCAGGCAGGTGCCTTTTTCTCCTCGCCTGTCCTGAAGACCAGAAGCAGCTTGCTTTCAGCCGGAAAGTTCCACCTCAACTCTCTATGTCACAGTTTAGTTTGCAGGGGGTCTTGATTGCCTTTCCCTGCCATAAAAAGTAACACAGTTTGTTACCTTGGTGACGCTAGGCTGTTTGGACTTAGTGGGCAAGAAGTAGCAAGTACTCTAGACTTATTGGTAAGACATTTACGTGCCAAAGGATAGGAGGTGAATCAGACCCAAACTCAGGAGCTTTCACCTCAGTGAAATTTCTAGGTGGCCAGGGGTGTGGAGTGTGCCACCATACTTTTCCTGAGATGAGGAATGCACTATTGCATCTGGCCACTCCTATACCAGGACAGAAGCACAGTGCCTGGTGGGACTCTTCAGATTTGGGGAGCAACACATTGTTTGGTCGTGTGTGCTCCTCTGGTCTACTTACTGCTGGTTTTGAGCAGAGCCCAGAGCAGGAGAAGGCCCTATGACAAGTCCAGGTGCTGTGGCAGCTGCTCTGCTCTACACAATGTGAGCAGCATGCAGGGTGCTCGAGGTCTCAGTGGCAGAGAGGTGCTGCCTGGAGCCTTTGGCAGGCCCAGAGCTGAGCCTCAGCACAGGCCCTTAGAATTTGGGCAAGGTCCCATCATGTCTGCAGGCAACTACTCTGCATTTGAGAGACACTTCTCAACCTGCTGCTGTGCCCTCTTAGAAGCAGGATGCCGTCTGCAGACCACCAAGTTGCCATGGGACCTGAGCTGCCCATCAGGAACCTGCTGGTATCTGGACCATTGAGCCAAGAGGCTGCGTGTGACAGCAGCACTGCATTGTCACATGGCAGATGTGGGGCAGGTGCACACACTGTCAGCCTGAGGGCACATGTAAGCTGTAGGAAGAAGTCACCTAAGTGCCCGCCATCCCCACTCCTGCTGCCGTCTCCCAGCCGCACCTGCCGCCTCCCAGGAGTGCCCTGCCATTCACTGCAAAGGAAGACACAGGCCTACTGTGCAGACAGGTCTGCTCCACACACAGGCACCGCCCTGCATCCCCTCCTGGGACACCTAAAGGACAGTGGTGAAGGGAAATCCTCCCAGGCAGAAGAGTTTCAGGCAGGACACCTTCTTGTTGATTTTATTTGGAAGGAGAAGGGACAGACATGTAATTGTACACCAATTCATGGCTTGTAGCCAGTGGTTTGGCTGGATGGTCATGGACTTGAAAGGCACATGATCAAAACACTGGTGACAAGGAGATTTATAGAAGATATATATGGATGGGTCTCCCTTACAGCAAAAAAAGACTTGAAGGTATCTGTGTCCCATGTGAATGCTCACCAAAGTGTTATCTCAGCCAAGGATGATTTAAATAATCCCCCAGGTAGGATGATCTAGTCTGTGCAAACCACCCAGTCTCTTTCCCAGCTTCCCACGTCATCTCCCAATGGGCCATGGAAAAGTGGCCACTTCTGAGTGTCCAACCTGAGCCCTGACATGGTGCCATTTCCAGGGTAATCCCGATTGCTCTTGCCATTGTGAATGGGTGCCACCCAATCCATTCAGGGCCTGGATAGAAGAAAAGAAAAGAAGGAGGAGTGCCGATTTCCTCCCCCTGTTTAAGCTGGGCAGCCTCTTCTCCTGCCCTTGGACACTCATGCTCATGGCTCTTGGACCTTGGGACTCACATAGGACTTAGATGGTGGTTGCTCTAGTTCTCAGGCTTTGGGGACTTATACTAACACCATGCCACTGGCTTTGTGGCACCTCAGCTAAGTGACGGACAGATGGCAAACCGTGGGACTCCTCAGCCTCCATGAGTATGAGCCAATTCCTCGTGGTAAATCTCTTTCTCTAAACCCATCTATATTCCACTGGTTCTTTCTCTGGAGAACACTGACTCAGCAAGACTTTTCACACTTAGGTTAATAACAGGCATTGATTGTACTTTCTTTTCCCTCTTGCAGTATCTTTGATTTTGCTATCAGGGTAACGCTAACTTCATTGAATAAGCTACAGATTATTCTCTCATCTTCAACTTTCCAGAGGAGTTTCTGCAGAACTGATATTATTTCTTCTTTAAAGGTTTTGTGGAATTCACCAGCAAAACCATCTGGCCCTGGAATTTTCCTTGTGGGCAGGTTTTTAGCCCCGTTTTTGGTGTCTTTAGCACATTTAGGGAGTCTTTTCTTCTTGCATGTGTCTTTCATGAAATTTGTCTAGTTTTTCTAAGTTGTCAATTCTATTAGAAGAAAGTTTATTTTATTTATTTATTCACTTATGTTTATTTTATTTATTTATTCATTCATTCATTTAAGACAGAGTCTCACTATGTCACCCTCAGTAGAATGCTGTGACATCACAGCTCACAGCAACCTTAAACTCTTGGGCTTAAGGGATTCTCTTGCCTTAGCCTCCCAAGCAGCCGAGACTACAAATGCCCGCCACAATGCCTGGCTATTTTTGTTGTTGTTGTTGTTGTTGTCATTGTTGTTTAGCAGGCCCAGGCGAGGGTCAAACCTGCCAGCCCCAGTGTATGTGGCCAGTGCCCTAACCACTAAGCTATGGGTGCCAAGCCTCATAATGTTTATTTTTAAATCTCCCCATCTGTAGAATCTATAGTGATGTGATAACTCTCATTCCTAACATTGATAATTTGTATCTTTTCATTTTTTTACCTTATTATTATATAGAGATTGCCAATTTCATTGATCTGCTCAAGAAAAAGATGGTATCATTGAGTTTTTTCTGAAGTTTTGTTTATTTTCTATTGTATTTATTTCTTCTCTGATCTTTATTACTTATCCACTTGGCTTGGATTGGCTTTGCCCTCCCTTTCTCTAGTTTCTTAAGGAGGAAACTGAAATTGTTGGTTCAAGACATTACGCTTTTTTCTTTTTCTGTCACTTCTTTTCTGGTCTTTAGTCCTGTGAGTTCCCTCACCAGCTGCAATTGCAGCGTCCCACAGGACGTACAGAGTGTGTTTCCACTCTCATTCAATCCAGAATAGTGTCCCTTTTTACTTCTTATTTAATACTTGGATTATTTAGATGCGTGGCATTTTGTTTCCAAATATTTGGGATTTTCCAGATACTGATTTTGTTATGGATTTCTAATTTAATTCTATGGTGACCAGAGAACATACTTTATATGACTTGAATCTTTTCATGGCCTATAATACTTCTTAGCTTGATAAATGTTGTCTGTGCCCTTGAGAACATGCACCTGCCCCTGTCAGGATAGAGTGCTCTTTGACTTGTGCTTAGAAAAGCAATGAACTTGTAAGTAGGACATTTTGGTCTTCATCACTCTCCTCTTCTAGAAGTTGAAAACTGGAAGCCTCTGTGCTGCTTTTGACTTGCGGATACATTTGGTTTAATTCACACTGAGCTTAAAATATCTAAATAATTTCAATATGTAAAAATTGGAGGGGCTTCCCTGTCAAAATCCTAAATCCTAGCTCTTAAGACCCAAATAGACCCTAACGCTGATTGACCAGGTTAGCTGGAACTCCTGTGTGGGCTGGGCAGCCCCACTGGAAAACAAAAGGATGACATGAAAGTCAAATTTACAAAGGGCCCAGGACTTCACAGATCTGTGTTTACACTTACAGGCAGTGGGAGCTGTTTCCTAAGGGTGTGAGGAGATTGTTACTGGGTGGTAAGGGAGGTGGGACTTTGCATCTTGAGACAGTGGGAATGGTGACGTGGGGGCAGGGAGATGGCTGCTGCTACCCTGCAGGTGGGTGGTGATGAGCCTGAATGCCACAGGGTTCCTGGAACAGAGACTGGTTCTGTGGCCACAGATTCCTTAGACAGGTCAGGCAGGTTAAGCAAGGTTGATCCAAATGGCCTCTGTTTTTGTTTCTTGGATCTAAAACCATCATTCTTCTGTTTATTCTCACCAACTGGAGCTGCTAAACAAGCAGAACAATGAAGAAGAGGAGAGACCAAGGTCAGTGATTTGGAGCTCACTGCACTTGACAACTCCACTCCACACTTTGCAGTTTTGACTCATGGGGACCAGAGAGTGTGCACCTCTGCAGGAAGGGTCTGGAATTGATCACCCACTGCTTGGGAGTTTAGACTTTCTCCAATTAGTCTTCTCTTTTCTATATATAGTAACTGCAGTGAAATATGCCAATATTAAGTATACTTCTCCAGCACTTTGGGAAGTAGTTTGAGATGATAAATATTTGAACCCATCAGTCTCTTTGTCAGTAGTGTTCTGGAAACCAGTCATTTTACAGGTACCATAGTCAGGAAGGTCCACAAACACTCTACTTTATTCCTAGCTGGGTGTATGTGGTGCAGAGAAGCCACTTCTGCACCTGGGAAAAGAGCTTCCCTCCCTCCTGGCTCTAGCACCTGGGATACTGCCTAGCCAGCTTTCTCTGCATTCTGTTCAAATGCTGTACAGAGATTATATCTTGCAAGAGGAATCCATCTCTCATGTTTCTCTCTGCTCAATCTTCATGCTATTGTGCAACACACACACACTTACATGTGCAGGTGTAACTTTAGGTGGACAGATTTTTCACATGTGAAATAAACATTGTTTACAGTCACACCCCTGCTGACACACCTGGGCTGGACTTTAGCATCAGTTGTGCTCTTTTTATCAAACTGACCTTCACTCAAATCTCTCCCCCTTCCACGTGCCTGCTCTGATGGGAGCAAGTTGCGCACGCGCGCGCGCACACACACACACACACACACACACACACAATCCCTTGCTAGTAAAGTAACTGGGCTGGGAGGCTGAGTCAAGAGGATCACTTGAGCCCAGAAGCTTGAGGTTGCTGTGAGCTAGGGTGATGCCTCAGCAGGCTATTATCCTGGGCAACAGAGAGAGACTGTCTCAAAAGGAAATGAATACATAAATAAATAAGGTAACTGAGCTGACCCACAAGACACTCTCTCACCCCCACCCTCCACTCCCCACAAGCCCACTATAGAAGGCATTAGGTTTATCTTTTTGTGAAATACCTACTGAGTTACATTTTCGGGGTAATTATGTGTTCATCAGCCACTTAACCCTGAAAACAATGACACAGCAGGAAAGGGGAACGTGAGCAGCCCCTAGTAATTTTCCTTTTAGTCCTGCCTCACTCCCTGGACTCTGCCTGACTGGGCCTTGGTAGAATGTGTATCAAGAAGCGAAATAAAAACAGCTGAGTTCTGAACAGTTTTCACTGTTTTGATATGAATGAAATACACAAACATATATGAGCTACCAAATTCAAATTGCATCACTCTGTGATTCCGCATATGAGTTGAACTCTCTTCTACTTGCAGTTAAAACTGGCATTGCTCATTAAAAATATGAATGGTAAAATTCATGCTAATGATTTAAAATTATAATTTTTCTTTGCACAGAGTGACAGAGAATACCATTACAAGTTGAGATAGGAATCATAGAAAAAAGGAAAAGGCAGTACACTTTAGTGCCTCAGTGGCACTCTCTCCTCTCCCCCCTCTTGACTTTTGAGTAGAAGGACCTTCACTTTCCTTTTGTGTTGGATTTCAGGATGGCTGCAGGGGGCTTCCTGTGAGCTGGACCTCGAGCTCTGGTGGACGTGGAGGAACTGAGGACGAGGCAGGAAAGCTTTCAAAGACCAAGTTACCTCTCCTCACTGATAGGAAACAAAGGTAGGTGTGGAGTAAGTGAGTAAACTCTTATCACCCGCTCCTTTGCAGTCTCTGGAGCCTGGCATCTTTCTGATGCCTACACTGCAGCTGCCGACCTGACCACTGACCACTGCCCTGCTCCCCATCCCTGAGGGAGAATGGTGACTCCGGCCACAGCAGGGTTCAGGCAGGTGTGTGGAGCCACCAACCACTGACTTGCCTCATTATTCTCAGAACTTTGTCAATGCTTTCATGGACTGTGCAAATGAGAAACAGCAGGTGGCTTTGGCCCCAGAGGCGGCTACCAGAGCAGGATGGTTTCAATCTATTGCTCTGCTTGGTAGGAGTGGAGTGGAGCTGGGGATGGAATGAGGAAGGGTCTTGAGCCCCTCTCCTATTTAATCCAAGAATCCTCCCTGTCCCCTGGTGCCCTGGTGTCTGATATGTGCCCCAGGAGGTTATTTTTAAAAAGCTGCAACCTGGGCTCGGCGCCTATAGCTCAACGGGCTAAGGCGCCAGCCACGTACACCCAAGGTGGCGGGTTCGAATCCCCAGCCCGGACCCGCCAAACAACAACGACGGCTGCAACCAAAAAAAAAAAAAAAAAAAAATAGCCGGGTGTTGTGGCGGGCGCCTGTGGTCCTAGCTACTTGGGAGGCGGAAGCAAGAGACTCACTTGAGCCCAGGAGTTGGAGGTTGCTGTGAGCTGTAATGCCACAGCACTCTACCCAGGGGGACAGCTTGAGGCTTTGTCTCAAAAAAAAAAAAAAAAAAGCTGCAACCTGGGCAGTGCCTGTGGTTCAAAGGAGTAGGGCGCCAGCTCCATATGCTGGAGGTGGCAGGTTCAAACCCAGCCCTGGCCAAAAACTGCAATAAATAAATAAATAAATAATAAAAGCTACAACCTGGTGAGTGTAAACACAAGCATCTTCACCAAGCCCCCACCAGAAAGGCCTGGCGGCCAGCAGGAGCAGCCTACCTCGGGGCCTGCACATGTTGGCAGCTCAGTCATAACTTCTCGGGCTCCAGCTCCCTCTGCAGTTGATGCCCAGCCAGACCAGTTCTCACCTCCCACCTGCTTTACCCTGTGGGATTCTTGGCTCATTCAACTGTGATGGGGGCCTCAAGATGGAGAGTTGACTTCTGCCAAAAGGCATGTGACGCTCAAGTGATTAATTGCAAAACCAAAAGTAATACCTCCAGAGGAACAAACATTCCAGAGGTGCCTGGTTTGAGAGGTCTGTCCCCTCAGGTGAATTTTTAATCTGGAAGCTTGGGGATGTGCTCCTCTGCAGGGTGCCAGCATTCCTGCTCACCTGAGTGTGGCCTCTCCAAGACCCTCCCCCATCCTGGCTTTTCTTTCAATGAGCAAAACAAAAGAAAAAATATGGGATTAGAAAATTGAACAGAGTAGCCTGGTGGCATTCACTGATGTGATATTTTGATCTGCTTTTTTATTTTAAAAATAGTCCAGAAGATCTCTGAAGGGAAAGCTGTGATTGTGAGGTACGCACAGGTGGGACACACAGCAGAAGAAGCCCTTGGCAGGTGAGGACACCCTGCCACCTCTGGGCAGCCCCATCTCCACTCAGCTATGGTGTTTCTGACACAGGTAGGAGGCAGCTGCTCTTGGGAGTTAACAGTTGCATTAATGTCTGTTGTTTTTGTGGGAAGTTTCAATGGACAGTGAATTTTTGTTGTAGAAGTGTGTGCAGGCTGGAGAGGCCTCTGTCCTCAAACACTATTCTAGAGAAAGCCTGTACTAACATTTCTACCATTTTCAATCTGCAAATTGTTGAAGATTTCAGAAAATATTCATAGGGAATATATCATTTTATGATCTTGTTTGTTTGTTTTGAGACAGTCTCACTTTTCCCCCTAGGCTAGAGTACTATGGCATCAGCCTAGCTCACAGCAACCTCAATCTCCTGGGCTCAACCCATCCTTCTGCCTCAGCCTCCTGCGTAGCTGGGAGTACACAGGCACCTGCCACAATGCCTGGCTAGTTTTTCTATTTTTAGTAGAGATGGGGTGTCTCACTCTTTCCAGGCTGGTTTCAAACTCCTGACCTCAAGCAATCCTCCTGCCTCAGCCTTCCAGAGTGCTAGGATCACCCAGACGTGAGACACCACGCCCAGGCTGGGGAATATATTTGTTATATAAGTAAGGTTTCCTAGACTCTAGTACCCCACAAGTAAAAACACTGGCCAACCTCACTAGTGAGTGACAATGTTTCTGCTTCTACCTCACCATCCTTAAGGAACTCCAAGCCACAGATGGCCCCAGGACTCCCCTGGGGAAGCTCTTCCTGTTCTGCACAGCTCAGTGCCCCATCACACCCTGAGGCACCCCTAGGTACCTCTAATTCAGCTCTCTATCCCTCCTTTCTGCTGACTGATACTGCCTTGGCTGCTGGTGGTGTCAGGCCTTTCCTCTCACTACATCCCACGTGATGTGGCTCACGGGCTGCTCTTTCTTGGACTTGCCAGAGGAGCAGCGTCCCTGGAGGTGGAAGCAGGTCCCAGTCCTCATGATGCTATAGCCTCGAGTTCCCCACCGCTCCTGCTAAGAGACCCACTGGTCCTGGCCCTCCCCCTCTAACCCCCAGGACGAGCCTTCTCAGAGGCACTGCACACCTCGTGAGGTGCCAGTCCTGGCAGCCCTCCTCCTCTGCCCACCTAGCATGCTGCGGTCAGCCTGGTGCTGAGGAGAGCATAGCACTGGTGTCAGCTGGGAGCCCTTTGAAATATTAAATATTTGCGAAGGCAGGAATATAGAACCTGTTTTCTTCTCTTTCTTTTCCTTGGTAAATATCACCCTTTGGCACACTAAAAAGATTAAATTATCACTCTGGGCTGGGGGAGGCCATTGGTGTCCCCCCAAAGCTACCATATTCAAAACATAAATTAAATATTTAGATCTGTAGTTATATTCCATCAGCCAATCTCTCCACTTTGAACCATGTTAGATAACAGTTTGTAAAACATAGGGCAGTGTGAAAGAGAATATGGAACACTGCTAAATCCGGCTTTGGCTTTTGGAATGACATCCGAATTAAGTAAGACTGAACAAACACGAAGGATATAGACTTATTTGCAGACTCATGTGCCCTTAACCTTCAGTTGACTTAGAACCAGGGAAGTTCTCTTAAGGCAAAATCACAGAGAAAGACAGAGTAAATCTTGGCTCAGGTCAGAAAATCCTCTTTCGTCAAAACTGTGTGAATGAGTTTTCTAAAGAGGCTCATATTTCCAGAAAACACTGCCAGGAATCCTACGTGCTGTTGCATAACCTGCCCGTGGGCTGAGGGTGTAGGAGCAAGTCACGTGAGAGGCAGGCTGCACCCCCTGCACAGAGGGGCCAGGGTGCCCCGCAGGAAGCGCACTCAGTGGGCTTCACCAGGAAGAATGCTGTCACAGCTGGCAGCTAAAAAAAATCCTCATGGCAAAGTGTCAGGATAGCCAAACCTACACATTCTCTGCACTTGCCGCTGGGCAGGGAGCGCAGCACACATTTGCTGACAAACCCTACGTGCTGGGACTGCTGCTGCCCTGAATGTGCAAGGCAGAGCAGAGTGTGGCATCAGTCAGAGTGACGCATGAGGTGGCCAGGCACAGGTCTTTGTGACGCATGACGGCAGAGAACAGAGGACCGGGGGTGAGGTGGCCAGGCACAGATCGTTGCTCTGTGTAACTTTGGGGGCCTTCGCTAAGTTCCCTGACTCTTCCCTTTTTTCATTTGTAACATAGAGACAACAGGAGCACCTATCTTTGGGTCACTTCGAGTCTAGCATAGTGCTTATAGCTAATAACTAACCTTAAATGTCAAGTATTAATATAGTTCATAACTCAGGCAACACAGGCTTACTGTCTATTAGGTACATAAAATTGATCGTTATTATTAAAAGAGAGGGAGAGACAAATATATGTCTACTGCTAAGTGGTGGTGGGGGGCAGAGGAGGGAGCTGAGAAAGGGGTGGTGATTCAGTTTACAGGGTGAGATTTTGAGACCCAGCATATGAACTCCTCTCAGAGGCCTCAACCAGGCAAAGCCCAGAACCAGCCCCCCTCCTACTCAACTGTATCATGGCCCCAGCTGATCTTAGTTCTATTCCACTCGGGAACCTTCAAGCTCAGAAGCAATGTGGCTGCATAGTCCTTCCTATTCCTGACACAGGTTTCAGGATTTCTGGAAATCAAAACCTCTCCCCTGCATGTCCTCTTGCATCACTAACACTTGACCCTGGCCTGTGGAGACCATCCTTATTAAATGGAATTAGTCCTGACAGGGGCAACAGATTAATATACAACATGTTTTTTTTTTTTCAGAGACAAAGTCTCACTTTGTTGCCCTCAGTAGAGTGCTGTCGCATCACAGCTCACAGCAACTGCCAGCTCTTGGGCTTAGCAGATTCTTTTGCCTCAGCCTCCCGAGTAACTGGGACTACAGGCGCCTGCCACAACACCCTACTATTTTTTTGTTGTTGCAATTTGGCTGGGGCTGGGTTCAAACCTGCCACTCTCAGTATATGGAGCCGGCGCCCTACCCACTGAGCCACAGACGCCGCCCTACAGCAAGTGTTGTTCCTAATCAAAGAACAGAGTAAAGACTGAGAAGATAGGCTCTCTGAGATAAGCTATCTTTGCTTTCCAAATTCCCCCATGCATGGTTCTACACAAAAATTACCATTGTGGAAAAATACAATGTAATTTTTTAAAAGAGAATTAATACTTTATAATATTATGTATAACAGGTCTTTGAATGGGCAAAATGCAAGCAGCAAAAGAAAAAAATAGGCTAATTTAGTTTCATCAAAAGTAAAAATGTTGGCTCAGAGCCCATAGCTCAGTAACATACACTGAAGCTGGTGGGGTCGAGCCCAGCCCAGGCCTGCTAAATAACAGTGACAACTGCAACCAAAAAAAAGCCAGGCATTGTGGCGGGCGCCTATAGTCCCAGTTACTTGGGAGACTGAGGCAAGAGAATCACTTAAGCCAAAGAGTTTGAGGTTGCTATGAGCTGTGATGCCATAGTACTCTACTGAGGGCGACATAGTGAGATTCTATCTCAAAGAAAAAAAGGTAAAAATGTTTATGCTCCAAAGAATACTAAGAGCATGAAAAGATGACTCACCAAATGCAAGATAAAATTTGTAAATCATATGTATGGAGATAAGGGAATTGAATGCAAAATATATAAAGAATTCTTACAACTCATAAATCAAAAAGTAAATAATCTAATTTTAAAAATGGGTAAAGGACTTCACCACTCCCTGATTGTATATTTATAGGTTTTAATTTTAAGAAAGAACAAAATCATTCCAATATATTACCTGCGATTTACCTTAACTATAAAAATTACTCCTGTTTGATGAATGATTTTAATTTAGAAATGTTAATTTAAGAGAAAACTAAGTTACTGAATGAAGGAAACTCTTACAAAACAAAAAAACAGAAAATCATCCCAAAGAAACATTTCTCAGGCTGTGACTTGTCACCACAAATACGGTGACAAGGATTCAGTGTCACCTGCGTCCGCCTGGCTGGCAGAGTTTATTCTTCAGTTCCTCTAATCCCATGATAACTGGAACTCTAATTGCTATTTTACATTAGCTTTTTTTTTTTGAGACAGAGCCTCAGGCTGTCACCCTGGGTGGAGTGCTGTGGCATCACAGCTCACAGCAACCTCAAACTCTTGGGCATAACCCAGGCATCTTTAAACTACAGACTGCGGACCACATGCAGCCGGCCTAGGACATTTATCCGGCCCACCAGGTGTTTTTGGGTTATAAAAGTTACAACAACTTTGGACAAACAGTTTATGGTTCCCCAAAACATTAAACATGTAGTAAGAGGCTGGGCGCAGTGGTTCACGCCTGTAATCCCAGCATTCTGGGAGGCCAAGGCAGGTGGAGTGCTTGAGCTCACGAGTTGGAGATCAGTCTGAGCAAAAGCATGACCCTGCCTCTACTAAAAATAGAAACACTGAGGCAAGAAGATCATCGCTTCACACACACACACACACACACACACACACGGAGAAACAAAATTCCACTCTTAAATGTATACCCAGCACACGATAGTGCCTATGGGTCAAGGAGTAGGGTGCCGGCCCCTATACCGGAGGTGGTGGGTTCCAACCCCCCCGGCCAAAAACTGCAAAAAAAAAAAATGTATACCCAACACAAATGAAAACATTTGTACACACAAAAACTTGCATAAGAATGTTCATAGCAGTATAGTCCATGATAGCCAACAAGTAGAAACCTAAGTGTTCAGCAGTTGATAAAGAGATAACCAAATTTGATCTATCTGAGCAATAAAGTATTGTTCCTCTGTCAAAAAGAATGAAGTCCTGACATGTACTGCAGTGTGAATGAATGTTTTGTTTTTTTTTTTTTTTTTGTCGAGACAGAGTCCCACCCTGTGCCCCTGAGCAGAGGGCAGTGGCGTGGTTGCTCACTGCAACCTCCGACTCCTGGCTTGTGGGCATCCCGCTGTCTCAGCCTCCGGAAGCCACTGGGATTACAGGCGCTCGCTGCTGCGGCGCCGGCTGGGTTTTTCCATTTTTTTCTTGGAGTCAGGGTCTCACTTTCGCTCAGGCGAGTCTCAAACTCCTGAGCTCCAGCGATTCTCCCTCCTCAGCCTCCCACAGTGTTGGGATTACAGGCGTGAGCCACCGTGCCTGGCAGTGTGAATGAATGTTGAAGACATTATTATACGTAAAGGAAACCCGTCAAAAAGGGTCACGTACTGTGCGATTCCATTTATACGAAATGTCCAGACAGCGGATGCCAGGGGGTGGGGCGAGAAAGGAATGGGGAGTCAATGCTCACAGATACAGGTTTTACTTTGGTGGTGACGAAAATGTTCTGAAATTAGGTAGTGGGGATGGTCACACAACTAGATGTATACACAAAAAAAATTGAATTGTATACTCAAAAGAGGTAAATTTTATGTTATATGATTATATCTTGATTTTAAAAAGCATTTTGTATAATTTTTTTTTTTTTTTGAGAGAGGGTCTTACTGTTACTCAGGGTAGGGTGCCATGGTGTCATCATAGCTCACAGCAAACTCAGACTCCTGGGTTCAAGTGGTCCTCCTGCCTCACCCTCCTGAATAGCCGGGACTACAGGTGCCCACCATGACACCTGGCTAGGTTTT
>NW_003852518.1:113502-115159 GCF_000181295.1 Otolemur garnettii
AACCCGCCACCTTAGGTGTACGTGGCTGGCGCCTTAGCCAGTTGAGCTATAGGCGCCGAGCCCAATGATTTATTTTCTAAACCTTTGTTAGTCTGTGCAAGCTGACTAACAAAATACCACAGCCAGGGGGGCCTTCAACAATAGAGATTCCTCAACGTTCTGGAGGCTGGAAGCCCATGATTGCGGTGACACTGGTGTTGGTGTCAGGTGAGGGCTCTCTTTCAGCTGGCATGCATACAGCTGCCTTCTGTGTCCTCACCTGGGTTTTCCTCTGTGCACTGGAGGACAGAGAGGAAGCTCTAGTGTCTTCCTCTGTATAATCAGCCCTGTCAGATTATTTTTAGATTCAAATATGTCTCTAATGCAGTGTTTTCCAACCTTTTAAATCTCACGGTACATTCGGACCGTGAAACTTCCACAGCACACTCAATTATGTTGATAAACAAGATTTAAAAAAAGGGAAATACTTACAGTGCTTTGAACTTCTTTCACAAATGCTTTAATTAGTGATCTCTAAAAATTTCTGTGGCACAACCAAGATCCTCTCGTGGCACACTGGTAGAAATCATTGCCCTAACGTCTCTGTCTCCATATATAGTCACACTGGGAGTCAGGGCTTTGACCTCTGAATCCTGTGGGGAACACAATTCAAGCCATAACACACTCAAAATAAAGATCCACTTAATCACTTTGGCATCTAAATTTGTATTAATCATACAGTATGCTTTATTTATTCATTTAAAAAGTCCTTACAATGTACAAGCCTATAAGGTGTGGATTCATCTCTGATTATCCTCATTTAGAAAGGAGACAAAAGTCTAGAGTGAAGTAATTTGCTCTTGGCAATACCACCAGTAAGTGGAGGATCAAGCCTGAAGAAGCCCGCATGTGACCCTATACCCTCATCAGTCCAGGTGTGGTCCCTGCACCTGCAGCCTGTGCAGTCAGAAATGCACACTCACAGGTCCTAGCTCACACTCACTTTGTTTTGATAAAATCCCAATAGCATCTTGGGCATACCCACCCTGGCTGCTTCCACCTGTGACTGTGACATGCATATTTCCTTTCATTCTGCCCCTTCCCTCCAAGGGCAGGTGGAGTGACTCTCAAGCCATTCCAGGCACAGTGCTTCACTGCATGAAGGGCTGAGTGCAATCTGACAGAGGCTATACAGACCCCAGGTGGGCCTGCCAAGGGGAAGGGTGAGGCCTGGGAGGAGAAGTATACTGTATGAAGTAAATAAAGCATACTATATGATTAATACGAAGGCAGGAGATGGTTAGAGCAGGTGATACTGTCCCTCAAGTGGCCTTACATCTGGTCCTCAGCACAAGAGAGAGGTCCTGCTCCTTGAGTCAGGAGTTGAAGGCTGCAGTCCAGACCAGCAACCAGGGTCACCAGTTACAACAGGTACAAGGCCACAGACTGGTACCCTGCAAGCACAGCAGTGCTCAGCTATGCCCTGTGGCTAAGAGGAGCAGAGGCGCTGCTTTCAGGGAGCCTGTAGGAAGGTGAGATAGAGAACAGCAGTCAGACTGAATTTCTCAGTAACTCGCTGTTCAGTGACTTCATAATACCAGCTTGAAATCCACCAAGAGGCACTATTTACACTATTATAATTGGCAAACACTACAAATTGGGTTTTCTTTTTTTTTTT
>NW_003852518.1:115736-118935 GCF_000181295.1 Otolemur garnettii
CTTGAGCCACAGGCGCTGAGCCTGCAACCTTAAACTTAAGTGATCCTCCTGCCTTAGCCTCCCAAGTAGCTACACTACAGGTGTGAACCATCATAATCTACTAATTTTTCTACTCTTTTGTGGAGATGGGGTCTTACTCTTGCTCAGGCTAGTCTCAAACTCCTGGCCTCAAGCAAATCTTCTGATTTGGCCTCCCAAAGTGCTAGGATTACAGGTGTAAGTCACTATGCCTGGTCTTTTTTTTTTTTTCCTT
Source organism: Otolemur garnettii (assembly GCF_000181295.1). Taxonomy (NCBI): domain Eukaryota; kingdom Metazoa; phylum Chordata; class Mammalia; order Primates; family Galagidae; genus Otolemur; species Otolemur garnettii. Next base: position 115,990 of record NW_003852518.1, read on the forward strand.
TTAAAGAGCTATTTCTAAACACCTATCAGCACATTCCTAGATGTTCAAAACACCGTTAAGAGAAATCATTTAGTGATGGTTAATATCTGAAAGTGTGCTAGTTTCATTGAGGAGATTTAAAAATGCTTGGAGGCTGGGCATGGTGGCTCATACCTGTAATCCTAGCAATCTGGAAGTCTGAGGTGGGTGGATCACTTGAGCTCAGGAGTTCAAGACCAGCCTGAGCAAAAGCAAGACCCTATCTCTACTAAAAATAGAAAAATTAGTTAGACATTGTGATAAGTGCCCGTATGCTCAGCCATTGAGGAGGCTGAAGCAGTAGGAATACTTGAATCTGGGGGTTTGAGGTTGCTGTGAGCCAGGCTGATGGCCAGAGCTATCCTGGGCAACAGAGTGAGTCTCTGTCTCAAAAACAAACAAACAAACAAAAGTATGTGTAGGGAAGAGCCAGTAAAGATCACTTTTTGCCTTGAATTAATGCCCTTACATGTGCTGTGTCATCTCTACTGAAAGTCAGTAAGCACACAGACCTGTCCTGGTCAGTGACCAGAAGATCGGGTCAATCCTGAGAGCCCCCTGAGGCCTTCGTTTGTCAGCCCACCACCTACTATTTCCCACACTGTCTGGAGGAGCTAAGCCTTGGACTGATACATCCGACTCCTTGTCTAGACACACCTGTCAGGTGGGCGTGTCCACAGTGCACACAGTGGCTGGCATACAGTAGATGCTCCAAAAGATCTGTTAACTGCACAATTTTGGAAAACAATTCTACACAGGTGGGTCTCTTGGGACCCTTACCAGTTAGGGAAGTTTGGGTTGCAATATGCAGACAAACTGAGTCCCAGTGTCTGCCTCCCAAGCTGGGCCCCTCTCCCACAGCAGACCCAAGCTGTTGCCAGGCCTAGCCCTCTTGAACCATAGGCCTCAGGCAACCATGGCTCAGCCCCTCTTTCTGGTGCCAAGGCTGACCCATATCCTCTTAATGAGACAACTCTTTTCAGTCTTAACCTTTTACTTCATTTCTGAAAACTGGTCCTTGCTGGGTTTCTGAGTCTGAAATGTTTGATGGCCTTCCTAGAATCTGTCCAGGCCTGAGGCCACCTGGGCCTTCCTCCTAGGAGAGCAAGTTGAACCTCAGCATGGAGGTGGAACATCTCTCCCTTGTAATTATTTTCTTGAGACCTTGACTGTCTGAGTCACTCTTTACCAACCACCTGCTTCTGCCTTCCTGATGGTGCTTCTGGCTCACCATTTGAGACATGTGGGTGGTGGTGGTGGTGATTTTGTCCATGTCCCCACAAGAATAGACCTTTGGCTTACGTGTTCCTGTGAGCTGGACTTCTTCTCCGGGACCTGGGTGGGGTCCCACTCTGCCAGTCAAGTTCTCAGCTCTGACCCCTCCGGGGCTGCCCTTCCCACAGCAGTGTCCAGAGCAAGGAGGGGCTCAGTAGGTCCAGAGAGGGACACTGATACCCACACCCAGGGTGGAGACAGTCACAGGGATTCATTCATTCCGTGCACGGTGCACTGCCCCCACCCTGCCAAGTGCTGCCTTAGACGCTGGGAGTGATGAATCAGACAGACATACCAGGTCCAATGCTTACCAACAGCAGGTTCCAGGGGAGGAGACTGGTGACCAACATAGGAGCAAAATGCATCCTGGATATGTATTTATGTCTTCCTATTCTATTTACATCTAATGTATACATTTACCTTTAATTACTGTTTACATAAATATCAATATATACATACATAGAAACATGTTGATTAGTTGTAAATATTGTACACATTTCTCTACAAATACAAATAAACTTAAATGCAGATAAACAACAAATGTGATAACACACGAACATAATACAAGAAAACAGGACAGCACCAGGGGAGTAGTCAGGGCTGGAGCAAGGGTCCAGGATTGGGAGAGGGAACCAGTCCCTGATCATAGACCACAGGGTGAGGAGCAGGAGGAGGTGAGAACCCTGGACCCGAGATGGAACAAGCTCAGCTCTCCGGGAGACGGGGGTTGGGCTGCAGGGCAGTGAGCTGAGCTGAGCCACAAGGCCACGCCGAGATGTGAGAACCATTCTGGTGAGATCCATTCTTGGTGGGAGTCAGGCCCAGAGCACCCAAGGCTGGCAAGCCATAGCGAGGACTTAACACTTTCTATTTGGACTGGTCTCCTTCTCCGCTTTGTCAGCGAGGACGCTGTGGGAAGCTGTGGGTCGGAGGGAGAAAGGCTCAGAAGGCCTTGGGATGTCTCATCCAATTCCGGGATGCCAAGGGAAGCACCGCCTCCAACGCTGATCACTCTGCGGGGCGCTGGATCTTACATCCTATTGGCCTTTTATTCTAGTTGTTAGAACCCTATGAAATTGCTGTTTTTATATGTTAGACTTTCATACCAACCAGGATCTTCTCTTTTCATGTTTTGGGGTGAATTAGTAAGAGAGCGGAAGTGAATTTCTGGTAGATCAGTTCAGGGACTGCTGGCTGCCGCAGCGCAGATTGCCTGTGCGCGGCCCCCCACGCCGGCCCACGCTGGAGTCTCAGTCTGGGTTACTGGAGCGCCCGGCCGGCCAGGCTGGCAAACTTGTGCCGGTACCCTGCCTGAGCGGAGTTCTCTTTGAGTCAGCCCCGCCGCGCTCCGGCTCCCATTGTTTCCCATTCAGTAGGACCCGGTGGAGCCCCAAACCTGCATTTCTACCAAGTTTCCAGGTGCTACTGACGCTGCTGGTCAGGGACCCCACTATGGGACCCCACGCACCACAAATAAAGGTCCGAAAGTGGCCCGGACACGCACTGCTTGTCCTCCCCACTGGTCCGCCCGCCGCGCCCTCGCATGGCCCTGGGGAGGCCAGATGGCTGCCTCCCCCCGCGTCTGACCCCTCCAGGAAACCCGGCGCACTCCGGCTCCTACGGGGCAGCCCGGGAAGAAGCCTCAGCGGCAGC
>NW_003852518.1:119313-124096 GCF_000181295.1 Otolemur garnettii
GCACCGCCAGCGCCCCGGGCCGCCGCAGCATGGACGCGCCGCGCGCCTCGGCCGCCAAGCCCCCAACCGGGTAAGCGGGCGCGCGAGGCTGGGGCGGGGGCTGCGCTCGGGGGACGGCCGCGCTCCCGCCGCGCGCTCTCGGGGTAGGGGCGCCGTCTCCGCAGCCCCGGGGCCAGCGCCCAGCCGCCGGGGGTGGTGGCTTTGGGGAGGGTTGTGTAGTTCGGCGCTCGGGTCGTTGCCCAGGTAACCGAGTTAGCCCAAGCCGGAGCGCACTTTCCCGTGGGGTGTGTTTGTGGGCGAGAGCCTTTTGGGGGTCCCTGCTGGCTGAGCCCCCCGGGAGCTCCAAGCTTTCCCCCGAGTGTTTACCGCACGGTGTGGAGGAAGGCGGCGGGACACCGGGCTTCAGTCTCAGGCCATGTCACCAGCTTTGCCTCTGGCTGAGGTTCCAGTCAGGTTTCCCCCACCCAGCCATGGCTGGAGTCCGGGTCCGCCCTTCCCGCAAACTGAAGGGCAGGGTTCCTGGACTTCGAGGGTCGCCTGGGCCGCATTCTCGGGAGGCGTGTGAAGAGGGCTTGTCCGAGGTTTCCGTGGCAGCTGCTCCCCCTCCCTGCCTTTATTCCTGGGTTTCCCTTTACAGTGTCAGGGCGAGGTGGTGGGACTAGGCCCGAGGTGCGGGCCCGCCAGCCCGGGCACCGGCCTTTTCTGCGCTGTTCCGACTCTGCCCAAACCTTCCCCGGTTTGTTTGCTATCCTTGTTCCTTGCGTGTAGGATTACATGTCACATTTAGGATTTTACTTGCAGAAAGAGTAATTTCCCTAATAGAGGACAGACAGTCCTGCCGTTTAATCGCTTCCTGAGCCAGGTTGAACCATGGTCATTCCGCCAGCCCGCGTACCGCTGGACCGCAGTGTAGCGCGCTGCCCATGTGGACGCTACTGTAGGTTTCAGCGCGCTGCTCAACAGACCTTCCGACTTTTCTTGTGCCTGGAGCAAATGTGTTATGAGTCTTACAAAAGGAATGAGCCGTTGGGGTGGGCCCTGCACCTGCTTACCCAACGGGGCCCACTTTCCGCTAGCAACTGGATTTGAAAGAGGCAGCTTTGGGGACAACAAATCTCTTTTCTTCTGCAATTGTGTCCCACTGACTCACCCTGCCCATGTGGCCATAGGCAGTTGTGTTGCCCAAGTGTGTAAAAAGTTTTCAAACTGGGTTTGTTTTTTTTTTAAGCCTCACTTTAATGCGAGGAAAAAGTGAGCCAGGTTAGCAAATCAAATAATCCTGAAGGCGAGGAATGTTAAAAAAGAACTTTTTTTTTTGCAGTGCACTTAGTGGTGGTTATGTAATTCCCTTTGAACAAACAAATCTCCCAATGGGAAAATACTGGGAGAAAAATGAGGGAAATCTTTTTTTCACGGTAATAGGTGTCCTAAAATAACGTAGAGAAATGTTGAAATAAAAGTATCTTGAAGTCTGTGACTTTCCTACCCTATTAAATGAACGTATTTAAGGAGACTGAATTATTTTTTTACCATCACCTTATAAGTAAATATGAAGAAGAGATTTAAAAAGCTGGCAAAACCATATCAAGAGTACCTGTGAAATCTTGTAGGAGAGTCTGATTATAGAAGTGAGTGGGAGACCCCTATGAGAGTGGCACACTTTCCAGAATTAAACCAGGGGTCCTTCCCTGGTGCATTACAAGGTCCTGGTTGGCTTTCACGTTTGAGTTGCATTGGAAAACTAAGGACTTTTGCTGTGGAGATGAGAGGAAACATGAAACTGTTACCACCGGTGCATTTTTTTATTCTTCCCTCTTACTCCTATCTGCAGCATCTGGTTTGTTTGCTTGGACATCTTTGTCCAAGACCTGTAAACATACTGTAACTTCTATTATTGTCAATTATTTTACCATTTGTTATTTATTAATTTTAGTGGAGAGGCATTGAGCAAATTTCAATGTGCTTATATTTTTCAGACAAGAATTACATGTTAAAATGATAAGCTGTTTTGTTTAAAATTTAGGGAAGAAAGGGCATTAGATTTTTGAATATTTTATATAATTTAGGTGTATTGCTTCCCTATCATAAAAGATAGATATTTGCCTGTAGTCCCACCTATTTGGGAGATTGAAGCAAGAGAATCGCATGAGCTGTGACACCATAATGCTCTACCAGGACGATGAAGTGAGACTGTCTCAAAAAAAAAAAAAAAAGGGTAGATATTGTTGTGAAATTCCTGGTGTTAATACATTATTGGTGGCAGTCACATTCTGTTGGCTCTGTTCTTGGTATCATCTCCTCTATTGTGTGAGAACACGGCTCTGCTTTGCAGTGTGCTTGAGGGTCTGTTTTCTGATACTGCAGTGGTTGGTTATAAAATCAAACTTTTTGTAGGCTTTCGTTTTTCCACATAATAACGAATGACTAGTGTGATGAATTTGTTGTTGGTGGCTGAAACTACCACTCATTCTTGTGTGATGACCACACAGACTAGGTACAATGAGTAAAGGAAATTGTACGTCATAGAATAAGGCCTACAAACACCCTTCTTGAGGATTACTGAGGGGGAAGGTTGGTGGATAATATATCCACTAATTGCATATTTGACTAAATTATTGAGAGTTATTAGTTATCTTTGCTAGAAATATAGGTATAAACTTTTGCTTTGATTAAAATTACATGTTTTTATTAATTTAATTGAAAGAGTGACTTATGATTAATGGGAAAAGTATTCTAGTAAGTCAGACTTGAAGTGACTTTTTGGGGCGTTTTAGAGTTCAATTGAAGTGTAATAATTGATATAATATTCTAGAACACAAAGGCAAATTGCCTTCTGGTCATGTTTTAAAATATATTTAAGGCCATACTTTGTATGTTTTACTTTTGGTTTGTTTGAGTGTTTGTGGGCTCTACCCCGTAGTCAGTTGTTAGGGAACACAGGCTAAACTTCCCATTGGACCATATATCAATAAGGGGCAGAGGCCTAGTATTTGGCAGGATAGTGCTTAATTTTTTTTTATGGAGGAAAGACATTTCTGTAGTGTAGAATAAGCTCCAATGACGTGAAATGTCAAAACAGGTGGTACATTTGATCAATGTCTGCATTCAGGCAGTTCTTTTACGTAAAAAAATCAGTGGAAGATTGCTGATCAGTTTCAGCAAGAAATAGTCTTTGCATGGACATAAATGTTATAAATTTCTATGCATAAATTTATATTTATGTAATCAAGTTAGAAGACATTTTAAAAATTAATCGAAGAGGGTAACTTGAGCTACTCCAGTCCTGTCAACACTGAACGTTAAGTATAGAAGGCCTGCTGCATTTGATAATAACATGGGCCAGCCACAACGACATTGTGTATTAAACCCTTATAAGCATTCAAATATTAAGGAAATTTTAACATCTGTACACTGTAATATGAAGCTTAGTTTTTTTTGGCATTTTTGCTTTGGGATAATGTGTTAGTGAATGTTTTTACATTCTGTCAAATGAGAGCTTGTATAATTATCTTTCATAAAACTTTTCCCATTTCATTTGCACAGTATTTTTAAAAGATGTTACTTCAGAGCATTCTTTATTTTGGCAATTCATTGAAGAATGTACAAAGGGTTGTTCAATGGAAAGTAGAGAGTATGCCTAGGTATTTTATTCTTTGGTAATTATAATTTTTACTGAGAAATTAGAGATATTACATATTTCTCTGTCACAATATCACATAATCTCAGAGCATTTTTATTATTTCTCAGTGGTTGTGGAGGGATGATGAAACTTAAGAATGATTAAAACGTGGCTTAACGGTATTTGTAAATGTTAAGTCTCTCTGGCCTTCTGGAAGCCCTAGTCCCTCCTGTTCTCTCTCTGGCCTTCCTCATTACACCGTGGAGAGGATTATTAATGGGTGGGACCATGACCTGGGCAGTGAGTGACAGCCCCCACATACATGCAGTTCTGACCTTCATGAACTCTTTATAATTTGGAACTGGAAGATGAAGTCATAATTTGTGCATGCCTACGGGTGCACCCATAATTATTGAGAAAACAGTGATTCTAGGACATATCTGTACACTGTGATAAGCAGTTTAGGTTTCTAGGCCTTTTGTGCTTTTGTTATTAAATTTGTGATTGAATTTAATTTTGCAATTCATCAACAGTTTTAAAAAAGTTAGCAGAAATATTTGGTAGTAAAGTAATATGTAGATCAAAGATATGTAGATTTGAAACCAGTTAACAACTGGTTTGGATTTAGGCTTGAGCTCAGTAAAAACACTGAACAGAGGTTGTATTTATAATGTCGTGTTTTCCCACCTACTGCCTGTCATTCTCTCTCCTTCCACATTTAATTATGAAGTCTGTGGATTTTGTTTACTGGGTAATTTTAATTATACCCTTTTTTCTATTTCCATGTGCTAGAGCAGAACACAGAGTAGGCTATTTCCCGACCACCTGAAGGCTTTTATGTATCTTTATCTTTGTACTTTTTTCCTACTTAAAATACTTTATTTAATACTGATTTTAATATTGATTTACATCATTGAAATGCACTGATATATTGAAGATAACGGCTTTTGTGGTCTTAGGATTTTCATTTATTTGAGTTGTAAATTTCAGGTCCCACATCTCCCGTTTCATACCTTTGTTTTCTCACTTCCCCTCCTCCTTCAAGTGTTTCTGTGTTTTTGGGGGCACTTTCTGGTTTTTTGTAGTGAGTTGATGGGTAGCGTATGTTACATTTCCAACATGTTTCATTTCCATTGATTCTTTTTTTTGAGACAGAGCCTCAAG
>NW_003852518.1:124170-133611 GCF_000181295.1 Otolemur garnettii
CTCAGCCTCCCAAGTAGCTGGGACCACAGGCACCCGCCACAATGCCTGGCTATTTTTTAGTTGCAGCCATTATTGTTGTTTGGCGGGCCTGGGCTGGATTCGAACCCACCACCTTAGGTGTATGTGGTTGGCACCTTAGGTGTATGTGGTTGGCGCCTTAGCTGCTTGAGCCACAGGCGCCGAGCCTCCATTGATTCTTTTTCACCTGTCTCCTCCTGGTGCAGTATGAAACTTTTTTTCTTATGCATACTTGATATGAATTCCGTTTCTTATTGCAAAGATAATGATAGTGATTGCTTTCAAGAGCTACTGCTGTTTATTTAGAGTAGAGGTTGCTGTGTACTGTGTTCTCTCTACTGCCCATCTCAGAGATTGTCCCTGTGCTTCTGAGCAGGCTGCTCCAGGGAAAGATGACTTTCCCTGGCCAGGTGATAGATAACCTTTTGGTTCTAGCAGGGTCTCCCTCCTCAGGTGGTAAACTGCTACTTGCCAGGGTCGTGTCTTTTGCAGGCCAAGTCCAATTAGAATAATTGGACTCTAGCAGAAAAGAAAAAAAAAAAAAGAATAGAGAAAAAGCTGTTAAAGCAACTGTCGGAATGTATTTTACTTAGCTACATTTGATTACACAGATTCCCAAATGCATTTGTACAAATACTTTTGTAGATCCACTTCTTGCCTCTAGCAAACCAAGTGATGCCTTTGAAAAGACACCGATTGATTTTGAGAAATCATTGAAGTCCTTGTCCCTTAAAAAAAGTGATACAAATTCCCACCTCTCATCTTCTCTCCTGGGTGCCCCTCCAAAGTCCCCTGCCCAAGAGCCTCCACGAGGAGCCCTTGCCTGAAGGATGCCCTCACTTTCTAGGCAGGGATGGTCAGGGAACCAACCCAAGGACACACATGGACCTGCCCACAGTCCCACTGGAACAGACATAGTAAATGGCCTCTGGGCCCACAGGGTGTCTCTCCCTGACTCAGAACGCCTTCTGCTCCTTAGTTAACCCTACTTGACTTTCTCCTATTGAAGGCAGGCGGGGAGAGTTAGTAGAAAGGACATTGGCTCAGGAATAAGATCTAGGCCCTTGTGCCAGTTGTGCAGGATTAAACTTACCCTTCTTGGCGTTGCTGCACTAGAATAGGGCAGACGGAGAACACTTCTTTGAAGCTTCCCTGTTAGTGCTGCCCAAGCAGGAGCCCCTGAGCATTCCACAGGAGGCTGGTGCCCTGGAGAAACTGGGTCTTTCACTTTATTTAAGTAGCGCGGCAGTGGCAGTGGATGAGGGTCTCCGGTCTTTGTTCATGTGACCTTACCCCGGGTCTCAAGCGTTTCCCCACATCTTGACTTGGACAGCTTCTCTCCTTTCCCAGAATGATTCCTGCTGATTTTTTAGGCTGCAGCGGGGTGTCCCATCAGGGCCTTCTTCAGGGACTGGATCCCTCGTGACCTTGCACTTACCCCTGTGAGACGCTCTCACACAAGGGTGAGATTGTCCATTTGCTTGTACCTCTGACTCACTGAATTCTGAACTCCTTGGAGACAGGGATGTAGAGTGCCATGGCATCACGCAACCTCCAACTCCTGGGCTTAGGTAATTCTCTTGCCTCAGCCTCCAGAGTAGCTGGAACAACAGGCACCTGCCACAACGCCTGGCTGTTTTTTTGTTGCAGTTTGGCCAGGGCTGAGTTTGAACCTGCCACCCTCAGTATATGGGGCCAGCGCCTTACCCACTGAGCCACAGGTGCCACCCAGGGGGTGCTTCTTTGTAGGCTTCTGTGTCACCAGTTTGTGGCCTGTGATACGGTTAGAACAACCCCTACTTCCTGCTGGTGAGTGGAGGGAGCTCGAACCTCATATGACTCAAAGCGTTTCCAGAATATTCTAGATCCTTCTTTAAAAAAAAAATCACCCGTTTCTTAAATTCCCAGATAGATCACTTGGTGCTAAAATCATTGGAACTGATATGCTTTGCCTTGGCTTTCCAGCCGTGCAGCCAGTTTTTGCAGATTTGGAGGTGTTAAGAGCTATTATTCTGAGGAACATAAGTAGTAGTGGTTTAAAGAGAAGATAGCTGACTCCCTCTCCCAGCTAAAGTCCACACCTGTATCCAGGGCTGTGTGGAGGTGCCACGGTATCGACTGGCTTCTGACTGTCGCTCTGCTGTGGCAAGTGCGTGGCTCCCTCTGCCCTAGCCTTGCTGAGGAAGGAAAGTTGTGCCTTGTCCTTTTGGTCCCAGCCTACAGTCACACAGATTCCTTTGCTCATGTTGTTAGCAGCCACTGTTAACCTGAATGGCCATTTCATGCAGGGCGCTGCTAACAAGGCCCTAACAAGGCCATCTCAGGCCCTAACAAGGCTGGTTGAGCCCACGTGCTGACACATGGAGATGGTTTATTCACTTCCAAGGCTACTGTCAGAGATTAAGTTGGGCACTGGACTGCATGGTATTAGTCAAGGACTCAGGGCATTCTTTAAACCCAGTGACTAGCTGTACATTTAGTCCAGAATAAAAATGCTTTAAAGATATAACCACTTTAAGACAAGAGGATATTATGTAACTCGTAACCTATGAGGAGGAATCTGTTTAACTTTGGCTATGATGAGTAATAGCATTGCTGATGCTTACTCTTCCTGTGAAAGTATAAAAGTCACAAAAAGAAACAGGAGAGCAGAACAGCTCTGTGAGGAGATACGCTCACTGTTCTCCAGCATCACTGGCTTCTTTATAAATAAAAGTAAAACTGTTAATCTCCCATCTGCTTCTCTGTTGATTGGCTTGAGTGACAAGCAGACAGACTCCTTGGTCTGGCAACAGTTTTCCTTTGGTCCAGCCATAGCTCCTGATCATTAAGAGGGGCTTGGGGGTAGGGGACAGAGGCCTTGGCCAACTTGACTGCATTTCTGACTGGTGGGGGCCAGGTGGGTTGTAGACACAAGAGGACAGATGAGTCCATGGACGCGTGGCTCCCCTCCCTCCCATCAGGGCCTTGGGAGGGGATACCCGTGGCAGTTTGCTTCTGAGCATAATTCACAGACAGTGGTCTAATTTGCATGTAGTGTAATTCACAGTGAGGCCATGGTATACTCGATGCAGGCCTGTCTGGAGGCTGGCATTTCCAGACCACCTGGACATGGAGCAGGTACAGGCCCTCACAACCTGCTGCTGTCCAGGAGCGCTCTGACCTGCAGACCAGCTCCCAGAGGCCCAGGGGAGGAAGTGGCATGTGGACTGTAACCATAAAGGAAGGCGAAATCCAGGGCTTCTTGTGTGCTATGTGTCGTGGGGCTGATGTTCTTGGAGTTCATGGGGTCTGTTCTCCATCACGCACAGCCACACTTGCTCTTTCAAGATGGGTACCTTCCTGCAGAGGTGGGGAGGGTTCCGGGGCACTGGGCCCTGGGCCCCAGCATAGCACCTGGCCCCAGAGACTGCCAGAGCTTCCTGTGGTCCCTGGCTATATAGGGGAGGCATTCAGGTAGGGGAGAGCTTGCTTGAGGTTGATGAGTGGCATTTGCAAGACAATTGACTCAGTCAAGTGCTGTGTGGCCTGGGGAGTCAGAGGCTGGGCTGGGGAATAGTAAAGTATTGACTTTACAATTACATGTGAATGGCCCTGGCAGTTAAATGCTTAAGTAGCAAAGTAAAACTGGGAACTAGGTGGGAAAACCAGCTGTGGGAGTGTGTGAGAAAGCAGGGAGTTAAATTTTGTAGCACTTGGCAAAGCTGGAATCCCCGAATCAGTTCTGGCTCTCTCTCTGTGTGTATTTTACAAACTTAATGGCTTGACAGTTGCATTTAAAAATAGTCTTGGGTGGGAGTGATAATACAGCTGAAACCCATACTTTTTTGTGTGGCTAACTTTTTAGTCTGAATACAGTTTTGTTAGCTAGAACCCCTTAATTAAGAGCAAACCCCACTAATACTCAATGCTGGGAGGAACTGACTGACTCTGAGCAGCCCCTTCCAGGGTTCCCCATTACTCCACCAGCTTGTTTGTCTTGCTGTCTAATGTTATCAGGCAGAATTGGTTTTGGGTAGAATCACAGCGTTCTCCATTAATCATAATGGTTAACTGTGTTTTAACATCCACTTGAGAAGTGTGAACTGTAGATCTCTGACAAGAGCCAAATCACCCAGTTGGAGTTCAGAAGTGTTAATTGGGGTGATGAAGTCAGAGTGTTCCTCATGCTTTAACACCCCCGGAATTGCTACCTTTTGCCACTGCTCAGAGACATTTGATGGTTTTTATGGGACAAGCCGTAGTCAGAGACTGGTGTTGAATGAGGTCAGTGTGTGGATTGCACAGTGTGGAGAAAAGTACAAAAACTAGTTTGGAAATTAGATTAATTTAAATTGCAAAAAAAAAGTTTTAATTTAGAAAGATTCATTATTTGTCAATTTCTTTTTACTTACCATGTTGGTTCACATTTTGAGGTCGATGATTTTTTGTTTTGAATATTTCTAAAAGAGGAAACAAAATTGTTCTCCACAAGGACCTGCCTTAATTCTGCATTTTAGTCACTCTCCTGATGCCATTTCCTGGATGACAGAGGTGGTCACAGCCTGCTTGTCGCCCTAGGAGGTTTGAACCTCCCTCCCACCTTGGCCTCTGAAGTTGGTGGAGTCTCAGGGGTGAGATTGTCCAGCCTCTGTCTCTTGTCCACGCAGGCCATCCTGCTGTCCCCTGGGGAAGCCCCTTTGCTGGCGCCTCTCTGGCTTCCTGCAGGGTGGCAGGTGCTGCTGCACTGCTGTCTTTCTTCCCAGCGACATGAATTTCTCATCAGAATTTTGCTGAATAGTAGTTGCAGACATCTGCCCGACTTCATCCTCACATTGGGTGCTCGGAATTTGGCTGTGACAGTGCTGATGCATTTCTAGGAGGCATAACTCTGAGACTGTTAGGTACGATTTATTTTTTGAAAGAAGTATGTAGTGTGTGATAGGAGAGGACCGAACTCAGCTGTTGCTGGGCATAGTTAAAACATTTATGAATTAACATAAGGAGTCAAATCCAGTCTCTTCCCTTCCCAACGCAAGATTTTCTGCCTTGATATTGGCTTAATGAATTAATAAAACATTTAAAAGCCTCTCCTTTTGTGCTGAATGTTGACTTAGCCCCCTGTGTCCTTGGCTGATAAATTTAATGCTTGGCCTAATAACTGAGCTTCCTTCAAAGTAGAAGCTACAAGGAATCCAGACATTTTCTTTGGGTTAACCTTAGGCAGGCCTCCTCCCCTCTCTAGGGAGCTGAATGATTCTTTAACTGCCTCTTCCCTGTAAGTGAGGGGCTCTGCTTGTTGGGGCAGGTGAAGGTCTGAAGCAGGGATAGCTGAGCAATGGGGAGAAGGGAGCCGGGTGTGTGGCCCTTCAGAGCTGTTATGGTACAGACATCATGCCTGGGGTTGCACCTAGAGACACTGACACTGTGCAGAAGCAGTGGGGCTGCACCACCGAGTAGGATGTGCTGAGCTCCCACGCCAGCCAGCCGCTTGTGGAACTTTTCGTGTTGTGAATGCCCTGCATGTGTTCTTAGCTCTCCCAAAGCTTATGTAAGTGGAACATCCCTCAATCTATTTTATTTAAAAAACTGTGGTTTTAATCATTCTCACAAAAATAATCTACTCTTCTGGTGGTGTTTTACCTGTGCAGATTCCTCTCTGTTTCCACCCATTGCTAGAAATGACATGTGCCAAGGTGGGAGAATGTATCTTTTGTCTCTTTAACTGTGGGTCTGTGGAAAACACTGCTTTTTAGACAAGCCTTTGAATGACAACCTCCTCATTCATTTGACAAGCCTCATCCTGGTACAAGCTTACGTTTATAACACCTGCTCAAAAGTGATTTATGAATACAAGCTATGAGTTTTGAAAATTATACGTTTGAAATGTTTTCTTGATGTTTCCTTTTCATTTTCTGAGTTCAAATTATACAGTATCCTTAGGGTCGGGGGTAAGACTGAGAGGCCTAAATGGGAAGAACAGCTGGCTTGTCTGTAAATGGGGTTGGCTTCCCGGATGTGTCCCTGTGCCCTGGAGGGGCAGGTATGGCATCTGCGTAAAATTCTGACTTGGGCAGGCAGTGTTTTTAGGGCTCTGCTTCTATCCCTCTTGGTTTTGTCACAAAAAGGGGAGGGTGTGTTTTGAGAGGTACAAATGGGTTTTAGTCCAAAGAGTGGCACGCGAAGACCAGGCCTTCACCTCCATTCTGTGCCACTGGGAGCTGTGGGACTCAGAGGGGTGGTGTAGCCAATTCCCTTATGACCAGCATGGACTGCCTGGGTTACAGGGTTTTATGAGATAGAGAGAGAGGAGGAGGAGAAGGATCTCTAGAGGGGTGCCTGTCACCTCGCAGAAGGTCCCATTATTTTTTCCTATTATTTTTCTATTATTCTTTTCTATTAATAATCCATCAGTCGGGGCTCGGCACCTGTGGCTCAAGTGGCTAAGGCGCCAGCCACATATACCTAAGGTGGTGGGTTCCAATCCAGCCTGGTTCCGCCAAAAACAACAATGACAGCTGCAACCAAAAAAAAAAAAAAAAAAAAAAAATAGCCAGGCGTTGTGGCGGGCGCCTGTGGTCCCAGCTACTTGGGAGGCTGAGGCAGGAGACTCGATTGAGCCCAGGAGTTGGAGGTTGCTGTGAGCTGTGATGTCATGGCACTCTACCCAGGGTGACAGCTTGAGGCTCTGTCTCAAAAAAAAAAAAAAAAAATCCATCAATCGGAACCAAGATCATATAAAACTCTATCCTGAGACCTGTTCTAATGAGGACTTGCATCACGTTTCTAGTTGGAAATACTACTGTTACCATTATATTTTCTTATGGTAGAAATGCAGCCAGTGTCAACTTGATAGGAAACTGGAAACAATTGTCAGAAGGAATCTGTTAGTTTAAAACAGAAAGACAGGCTGAGAAATACGATAAAAAAAAAATCACTTTTGAGCAGGTGTTGTAAACACAAGCTTGTACCATGATGAGGCTTGTCAAATGAATGAGGAGGTTACGGGTTGGGAATGGGTGGGGGCTGCTGGGAGAACTACGGGGACGCCGTCCCTCTTGAAGAGCTTTCCTAGAAAACTGGGTGCTGGAGGCACCTCACCTCAGCCCAGCTATCGCCCCCACCCCGGTGGCCTCTGCCTTGCTGTTTCTACGCAGTAGGCCCCACTGTGTTGTGCTATGTGCGTGCTCTCTGGCATGTGCAGGATGTTGCCAGGGTGAGACCACCGTCCCTCTGTGAGGCAGGGGTGGCTGCCCCTTTTACCAAGTCGATGGCAACCTGGGACTGGATCTCATGACTGTTGGACCAGCGCGTGGGGACTTCCCTGTGAACTCCAGGCTGTCTCCAGCATCACTGCATGATGCCCTTATCCTGTTGAGGATAGAATATGAAAATAAATGTCTGAGTCCCATGTTGGCGTGAGCGCAGTCAGCAGTCTGTCCCACGTATTCTGTCAGCAGCTTCGCAGACAGCTCAGAGAAATAATAACGTGGGATGACCGCCCTAAATATGATGTCTGGATATTGGATAAAACACCGAGCAAGTCTGCAGACCCACTGGAAAAGTGTAAGGAAAGGATCCAAACAGCAGACCAGAGGACACGGGCGTGTGCCCTTGTTTGGAGTTGGATGGGTAGATAGGCTGAAGTTCCATAAGGGTGTCTGTGTGTGTCTCCTGTAACAGTTAAAGGTTGGTGAAATCCTCACCCCAAACGTATTACCTGCCTGTAAATAGCTGCTCAGCCAATGTCTGGGCTGCTTTGAGAAAATTCCTCTGGAACGAGTCCACGTTTGCTAAAGGAAAGTAAAGGCAAGTCAGAGGCTGAAGCTGCCTCTGTTTCTGTGGCTGCTTCTGTCTGGGGCCCTGGGGATGTGGCCTGTCACTGCTCCCTCAGCAGTGGGAGCTGCCTCACCACCCATTTTAAAGCAGAGGTGCACAGTGAGATGGTGGCTGGTTTTGTGTGATCGACTTTGCATCTGCGTTCCACTGGATTTTGTGTCCCCAGATTTTATAAAAGGTTATAAAACATTTGTATATATCTTCACAAGTGAAGTAAAATAAAGTAATAATTTATTATTTACATGTGAATGTAAAAGCTTAAACCTGAAATTATGGTTTGTTATATTAACTTTGTCATGAGGCTTGGGAAAACGTCAGGGTATGGTTGAATTTTAAAACATTCTAATTTGTGAAGTATAATTTTGTCTTGCGGGGATAAAAACAGTAGCTTGTGAGGCCTGTGAGTGCTGCATGTTGTCATAGTTTCAGCATTACATTGGGCAGATTGAGCCAGTGGTTCAGCACATGCCAAAAAATGAGTCACCCCGAATGTCGGGTGGGGGTGGGGGTAAGAAATTTCTTACCCTCTGATAACTGCTTGGTGCCCTGGGTAGATAGCAGCAGCAGCTCATTATTCAGGAGCATAAGTGAACTCAGGTTGAGTTCTACTATTTTGAAAGCATAATTGTTCTCATAATTGTTATTCTTTAGAAAAAAAAATCATCAATTTACTTTAGCAGTAAAAGGTCTTAGAGTAGAATTTCTTACCAGATGTAACTGATAGGAAATGATGGTGTCATTGTGACCCCTCCAAAGGTATTATAGGGGTGAGGCTGCAGACAGTCCTCAGTGGCCTCCTGAGCACCTTCTAGGCTGAGGCGGCAGAGATGTGCAGCCCAGGGTCAGTAGGTGGGTGCCCTTAGGCAGAAAAGGCCAAAGATGGGGCTGTGGCGCTGAAAACCAGTCAACACTACTGGAGAGGAGAGACTTCTGGCCCTGACCCTGGAGGAATTGGTGCTATTTGAAGCTGGGGGATGAGAAAGGCTTGTCAGATTTTGAGCTGAGGGTAGAAAGAAAGTATATTATTTGTTCTTTGTTTGAGACAGAGTCTTACTCTGTTGCTCTGGGTAGAGAGCCACGGGGTCATCGCAGCTCACAGCCTCAGACTCTTAGTCTTAAATGATCTTCTTGCCTCAGCCTCCCAAGTAGCTGGGGCTATAGGCACCTGCCACAACTCTTGGCCAGTTTTTCTATTTTTAGTAGAGATGAGGTCTCACTCATGCTCATACTGGTCTTGAACTCCTGAGCTCAAGTGATCCATCCACCTTAGCCTCCCAGAGTGCCAGGATTACAGGTGTGAGCCACTTGCACCCAGCTGGGGGTTGAAAGTTGGATAAAATGTGGTAAGGCAGAGAGGAAGGAATGGATGACTGCCATGAAGGATGGAGGGTTTCAGAGGCTGTTCCCACTGCTGTGTTATCACCAGGGTGGACACACCTGCAGTCTGTCAGTACGGGTGCTCAGGATGGCAGGTGGCTTGGGGCCACAATGTAGAGGGCACTGCTGTGTCACCACCAGGGCCGACACACCTGCAGTCTGCCCGTGTGAGTGCTCAGGATGGCAGGTGGCTTGGGGCCACGCTGCAGTGGGCACTGCTGTGTTACC
>NW_003852518.1:133734-134686 GCF_000181295.1 Otolemur garnettii
GCCCGTGTGAGTGCTCAGGATGGCAGGTGGCTTGGGGCCACGCTGCAGTGGGCACTGCTGTGTTACCACCAGGGCCGACACACCTGCAGTCTGCCAGTGTGAGTGCTCAGGATGGCAGGTGGCTTGGGGCCACGCTGGAGTGGGCTGGCAGTGGGAGAGTTTGCATTTTGAGAACTGGCAGATCAGTCAGGTGTTAGGGTAACAGACAAAGGCTGGAAACCTGGGAGGGAGCCGGTATGACAGTGGCCCAGGCCTGAGGGATGAGGGTCTCCCTGACCAGAGCAGGGTAGGAAGAAGGGGTGATGCTGACATATGGTGAATCACAGGTTCCCAGCTGGGAGGGGAGAGTGTGGCTGTGAGCTTTCCAGTCTGCATGGGGGTGGGGTTGGTGTCCTGATCAGGTAGGCAGGTGGGAGCTGAGTGGAGGGCAGGTGGGAGTCTAAAGAACTGTCTTCCCTTATAGTTGCCTTGAAAGTTAGTACTGAGTGTGCTGCGCACTGAGAAGAGGATAAAAGAGGAAGCGAACAGGACTCTGTTCTCCAGGTGCTTCTGTCCTGTGGAGGATATGGGGTGGCCTATGAGACTCAGAGGAGGAAGGAGGGGGAGGAGTAAGCGGAGTTGGGGGTCCTCCTGCCTGGCCACAGCCAGTGTGGTGAGGCGGGTGGCACAGGGGCCAGGTGCTACTCCCTGTCCAGCCCACGCCACCTCCTCCATTCCTTACAGTAACCCCTGGGGTTGGGACGGTCTTCCTCCCATTTTAAAAGTGAGGCATGTTGAAGGCAGCTGGTGGAGCACACCCAGTTGTTACAGCCCGTCCATGTGAACTTGAGATTTGTGGGGAGGATGCTGGGCCTGGTGGACATTCTGAGTGTGAGTGGAGGGCAGAAAGGGCTTTCTAGGGACATTCTGAGTGTGAGTGGAGGGCAGAAAGGGCTTTCTAGGGACATTCTGA
>NW_003852518.1:134768-135852 GCF_000181295.1 Otolemur garnettii
AGGGACATTCTGAGTGTGAGTGGAGGGCAGAAAGGGCTTTCCAGGGACATTCTGAGTGTGAGTGGAGGGCAGAAAGGGCTTTCTAGGAAGCAGGAGTGGTGGGGGCTAAGGTGCAGGTGTCTAGTGGGAAAGCTGGAGTCGCTGTGGGTGGGGCTCAGCTCCTGGGTGGGCAGTCTGTCACTTCCCTTCCAGAGCTTGCTGTGAGAAGGCATCACCCATTTTACCCACAGGGACCGTGAGCCCCAGACAGCATTCCCCGGTGAATCACAGGGGAATGGTAACAGGGCCCTGTGGGGGCCTACTGCTCCCCTGCCCTACCGGGTGACCTGCTTGGCAGGAGGTGTGGGCAGCCCTGGCCAGGCATGAGAGCTGCCGTACTTTAATAACTTTGATTTTAGTCTGAAATTGAAGGTGTGAACACTTATAACAATGAAGTGGGGAAGGGGCAAGGGCAGTAAAGGGCTTTGAGGGCCAGAGATGCATGGCCTGTGTTGGCAGCAGTTCTGAAGACTACGCTAGTCCTAGGAGGTCTGTGGCTCTGTCTGCAGGAGGAGGAGTGTGCGGGTGAGAGCAAGCTTCCAGACCCTCTACGGCACTTTGCAGTTGCTGCCAATCTGAGTCCAGCCAGCAAAGCTGCCTTCCTCCCCGAGGCATAGGTGGCCCGTCTTAGAGAGCTAGCAGGGCCCGTGGCTAAGAGTGTTTTGTGCATCATGCCCTTATCCTCTCAGTATACCTGTACGTTGGTGACATCATTGTCACTTTCTTGGAGATGGGGACTGAATCTTGGGGAGATGAAGTAGGTTGCTCAGGGTCACAGAGCCCACACCTTTGCACGAAGCCATGCGCCCCTCCTTGGGCAGCATTTCAGGACTGTGTCCTGCTCTGCTGCTGGGCATGGGGCTGCAGCACTCATTCTCTTAGAACGCTCCAGCTGGGTCGGCCTGGTCCAGCCTAGCCCTGGAATATAGGCTTATACCTAGTGCATTGGGGGTTTTTTTTTTTTTTTTTTTTTTTTTTTTTATACAGAGCCTCAAGCTGTCTCCCTGGAAGAGAATGCTGTGGCATCATAGCTCACAGCAACCTC
>NW_003852518.1:135973-136480 GCF_000181295.1 Otolemur garnettii
CCTTAGGTGTACGTGGCTGGCGCCTTAGCCGGTTGAGCTATAGGCACTGAGCCTGCATTGGGGATTATTAATCCAGCAGCTTATTTGAAAAGAGGAAGACAGAGGGAGAGATAAGAGATGAAAAAGATCTGGCTTTCCATCGTCTCCATTGATTTATCTACTTTTCTGTTCCACAGCAATGTTGAAGCAAAGGATTTGCACAAGTTCTTTGGAATATAATACTTTATTAACAGCCAATCCTTACCTCCTGGGCAGCCAGGCAGAGGACGCTGCTGTGTGTGGCCCTTGCCTGCAGCCTCCATGTGCTCCTCCTGCCTTCAGCATGCCCAGCCCCTGAGGAGTGTGTGCGTGTGTGCTCTGTGAAGGGGGGCATCAGCTGGTCTTTGGATGTGTGCTTTGTGACCTCCCTGGCCTGTGTGTGTGCTCTGTGAAAGGGGGCGTCAGCTGGTCTTTGGAGGTGTGTGTTTGACCTCCCTGGCCTGCCTGTGTGTGCTCTGTGGAAGGGGG
>NW_003852518.1:137108-146171 GCF_000181295.1 Otolemur garnettii
GTGTGTGTGTGACCTCCCTGGCCTGCGTGTGTGTGCTCTGTGGAAGGGGGCGTCAGCTGGTCTTTGGAGGTGTGTGTGTGACCTCCCTGGCCTGCTTGTGCACTCTGTGGAAGGGGGTGTCAGCTGGTCTTTGGAGGTGTGTGTGTTTGACCTCCTTGGCCTGCTTGTGTGTGCTCTGTGAAGGGGGGTGTCAGCTGGTCTTTGGAGGTGTGCTGTGTGACCTTCCTGGCCTGTGTGTGTGTGCTCTGTGGAAGGGGGTGTCAGCTGGTCTTTGGAGGTGTGTGTGTGACCTCCCTGGCCTGCGTGTGTGTGCTCTGTGGAAGGGAGTGTCAGCTGGTCTTTGGAGGTATGCTGCGTAACCTCCCTGGCCTGGCCCACACCATCCTCAGTTTAGGGATTGCCATTCAGATGGTGCCTCCTTGACTTCCCTTGCCGATTGGTGAGGAGAGTCTGGAAGGAGAGTGTCTGGGCCCGGGGTAGGGGAGTAGAGGTGATGGATTTGACCTAGAGCCTTGGTGCTGTCTGCCCTTCAGCAAGGCCCCTGCAGGCTCCTTCGCAGTTGCAGATGCTGCCTGGTACAGTGTCATGCTTGCTGTACAGAACACGTTTCGTCCACATGGGTGGTGCACTTGTCAGTGTACCTGCAGAAGGAGGCTGAGACTACACAGGGCATGTGCAGAGACAGGGTCCACTTAGTGACAGTTTATGCGGAGTCTGGACATGAGCATGCTCATTTGCACCTCACAGTGAGCTCCTGCACCTGCAGGGTGGGCCTTTCTATCCCCCACGTTCCAGATGAGCCTGACGCACATGCGGAGGAGCAGGGAGGAAGTGGGGGGATTGCTCATGTCTTTGGTGTGGGAATGGGAATGGCTTTACTGGTTCTGACATGGGGTTGAGGTTGCATAGTTATATTTAGAGTTACACAAAAAAGTGGCGGCGCCTGTGACTCAAAGGAGTAGGGCGCTGGCCCCATATGCTGGAGGTGGCAGGTTCAAACCCAGCCCCAGCCAAAAGCTGTAAAAAAAAAAAATAGAGTTACACAAAAGAGTTGAAAGATGGATTAGTTTTTTTTGAGAGATTTACTTTGTCGTCCTTAGTAGAGTACTATAGCATCATAGCTCACAGCAACCTCAAACTCTTGGGCTTAAGTGACTCTCTTGCCTCAGCCTCCCAAGTAGTTGGGACTACAGGAGCCCATCACAACGCCTGGCTAATTTTTAGAGATGAGGCCTCACTCTGGCTTAGGCTGGTCTTGAACCTGTGACCTCAGGTAACACACCTGCCTCGGCCTCCCGGAGTGCTAGGATTATATTTGTGAGCCACTGCACTCAGCCTGATGGATTAGTTTTTGTGAACTTTTGTCAGGATGTCTTAGCTCTTTGCTACGAGGTGTTCTTCCCTTGTCTGCTTGAGTGTCCTCACAACATGGCCTCCACTTCTGGAGAGCAAGTGTTTTAGGACAAAGTGCAAGAAGCGAGTTGCAAGGCCTTTTGTGACCTTGCCTTAGAAGTCACATACTGTCACTGGTGTCATAATGTATTTGTCCGTAAGTTCAGCTCACACTCATGGGAGGAAAATTAGGGCTTACCTTTTGAAGAGATTAATATAAAACATTAGTGGTCAAATTTTGGAAGTATCACAAGGCCATCTGGGTCCTTTTCTCAACCAACTTGTTAAACTCCTTGTGAAGTCACATTAAAACATATACATTGGAGGGCTTCTGAAAAGGGGACTTTGTTCCACTGGAGGTGGAAATGCTCCAGACCTTTCTAATGGTTGGCTTTTTATGTACCCAGGGCTGTATTTGGCCATTGTCTTTTTTTTTTTTTGAGACAGAGCCTCAAGCTGTGCCCCTGGGTAGAGTGCTGTGGCATCACAGCTTACAGCAACCTCCAACTCCTGGGCTCAAGCAAGTCTCCTGCCTCAGCCTCCCAAGTAGTTGGGACCACAGGCTCCTGCCACAACACCTGGCTATTTTTTGGTTGCAGCCATCATTGTTGTTTGGCGTCCCCGGGCTGGATTGGAACCTGCCACCTTAGGTGTATGTGGCTGGCGCCTTAGCCACTTGAGCCACAGGTGCCGAGCCTGGCCATTTTCTTGATGTAAGTATGTATTCTTATTTATATAAAGATTCTCAAAATAATGGAAAGTTTTGCCATTTTAAAAATATACCTTAGGTACTAAAAAGTGACCACATGTCTAAGTTTGAGGCCATACCAGTTATACCTGGTCCTGGTATAATTCCTAATAATGTTCATTTCACTCATCAAATTGCCCTGTCTGGACTCTAAATACTATGATTTCTCTGCCTGAATGCTGAGTCTGTCTCAATAAACATGAAGACTTGATTCTGTCCTGGTGATGGTTAACTAGAGGTGTGGGTCGGTCAGAATCACCTGAAAGCTTTGGAATAAAAGTAGGCCTTAGTCATCGGCAGGTGATTCTGACTGAGCCAGCATGGGCCATGTGGAACTCCCAGAGTGTGTGATTCATACATTCAGTCCCACTAAACATTTATGCATTCTTCCATTCGTTTACCCACTCTAAGTGGAATTGATCAAGATGGTGTTGTGGTTCTTAAGGAGGCTAGTCTGGAAGTTTTGTTTCGTCTAAAAAATCTGTATACATAGAGTACAGTTGTTTTCTGTGCAAAAACTTCCTCTCCAACAAAAGTGTGCTTTTAATGCACTTGACATGTTTTAAACTAAGTTGCTTTGGGAGAAGGCTGTCGAGTCCAGACTGCAAGCAAGCTCTTGTACTATACTTAGCACTTGACTGAGTGATCAGTAACATCAGAATGGCTATAAATCCTCCCGAGCAAATGTCTACTGTGGCATAAAACTATTCTGTAAAACACTTTCAGGGTGATTTATCTAATTGTTTTCCTGCAGATACAGTTTGTTTGTGTGAAAAAAAGGTTATCCTAAGTAGCGCTTTGGTTAAAAAGCAAAGCCAAAAATTAATCAAAAGAAAACAAAAAAGACCAAGTGAGGCTAAGGTTAATTTTAAAAAAAAGCTTTTTATTGCCCTCATTTAGTCAAATCTCTCCCATCTCACGACAATCTATACAATAAAGCCATGTATGTATAACTGAGGATGGCACTCTGAACATGCACATAAGACAGCGTGATAGAGATACGTGCAGAGTGCTGCAGGAACTCCCGGGAAAGAAAGAGAATTCTTGGAGGGTGGGGCAAAGTCTGGCTTCTTTTTATGAAGGTCTTCTCAGAAAAGGGTTTTGCGAAGCAGTTCTTAAATATAATATTTCCAGACCCAGTGCAGCCAGGCCAGAGTGTCTGTAAACATCCTGCTAAGGTTAGCTCATGTTATTGGACACTTGGGGGTTTATTTAATGGGGATTTAAAAGAATTGCTCAATTAGGAGAGTGAAAAGGTGTGGAGAAGCAGACGTATGTGAGACTGTGAGGACTAGAAGCCTTTAAGCAAGGTTAACAGGAACGTTGAGGAGATTAGGTTGCCCTTGAGTGCCTGGACTTTGGTGGCAGTTCTTGGATCCATCGTCCATAGGGCCTGGGAAGGGGAGGGGCACAGGAGGGTGGCCCCGGGAGGGAGTCACACACCCCATTCTCCCCAGGACATCCTGTTTGCTCTGCTGGGTGGTCCTGAAGAGACAAGTCTGCATCCCTCACTGTGGGCACATCAAGGCATCCACAAGGTTATTTCTTTGGTTCCATTTAATTAGGTAGTATTAAAAAAAAAAAAAATGAGGCTCGGCGCCTGTGGCTCAAGCGGCTAAGGCGCCAGCCACGTACACCTAAGGTGGCGGGTTCGAATCCCCAGCCCGGGCCCGCCAAACAACAATGATGGCTGCAACCAAAAAATGGCCAGGCGTTGTGGCGGGCGCCTGTAGTCCCAGCTACTTGGGAGGCTGAGGCAGGAGACTCACTTGAGCCCAGGAGTTGGAGGTTGCTGTGAGCATGATGCCATGGCACTCTACCCAGGGGAATAGCTTGAGGCTCCGTCTCAAAAAAAAAAAAAAAAAAATGACTCGGGTGGCACCTGTGGCTCAGTGGGTAGGGTGCTGGCCCCATATTCCAAGGGCGGTGGGTTCAAATCTAGCCCTGGCCAAACTGCAACCAAAGAAAAATAGCTGGGCGTTGTGGTGGGCACCTGTAGTCCCAGCTATTCCAGAGGCTGAGGCAGAGAATCGCCTAGGCTCAGAAGTTGGAGGTTGCTGTGAGCAGTGTGACGCCAAGGCACTCTACCAAGGGCGATAAAATAAGATTCTGTCTCTTTAAAAAAAAAAAAAAATGACCCAGAGCAGTGGCTCAATGCCTATAATCCTGGCACTCTGGAGTTCGAGGCAGGAGGATCCCTCAAGATCAGGAGTTTGAAATCAGCCTGAGCAAGAGTGATTTATTAAAACTAGCTGGGCACTGTGGCAGGTGCCCTGTAATTCCAGCCTCAGGAGGCTGAGGCAGGAGAATCATGTGAGCCCGGGAGTTTGAGGTTGCTAGAGCCTAGGCAGCAAAGTCAAATCCTGTCTCAAAGCAGAAAACAGAAAAGAACAGTTTAGAAAATTTGAACACATGATACTGGTAAAACTTTTTAATTCTACATAAATTGTATACACACAGAAGCTAACACAGACAAATACTAAACCTTTATTTAGATAGCACTAAAGTAGTTTTTGACTGATGAAAAATTTAGGCAGATTGCTGTGGACTAAGGAATCCTTGTGTGTGTGCTGAGAACACTCGTGACCCACACCCCTTTGTGGGTGCAGAAGGACGGGCAGAAGTTCCTGTTGATTCTTACTTAGTGTTACCTTGCTCATTCTGACCTCCTTATTTTGAAGATAATGTTTTTCTAAAGATACTTCTTGTGGGCAAGTGTGGTGGCTCACGCCTGTAATCCCAGCACTCTGAAAGACCGAGGTGGGAGGATCCCTTGAGACCAGGAGTGTGAGACCAACCTGGGCATAGTTAGACTCCTTATCTATCTTTGTGACCTGTGCCTGGTGGTCCTAGCTACTAGGAAGGCTGAGGCAGGAGAGTTTGAGGCCATAGTGAGCTAGGATCATGTCACTGCATTTCCCCTTGCGTGAGACACTATCTCAGAGAAAAGAAAAAAAGGAAACCTAAAAAAAAAACAAATTTTAAAAAAGGAATTTATTCCTTTTCCTTGGTGATTAAGAAACCATACTGAATTTTAAAGACGTCTTTATTGATGTATGTTTATGTTCAATAAGCTGCACATACCCTAAAGCACACAGCTGGATGAAGTTTTACACACGTTTGTACCTTGAAGCCACCACTACAATTGAGATGGGGGTTTTTCTTTTGCTGCCCAGTGGTTTTGGGCAGTGTCCCCAAAGAGTCTTTGTGTTCCTCTGCAGTCCATCTTTTTCAGTCTAGACCTTTCACTCTGATGATCTTGATATGTACACACATGGTGACGTTTCTGCGTCCACCCCCCCTTTATCGTGAGCAGTGCTGCGTTCATTAATTTACAGCAGTTGGTCCATTTCTTCTGTTGAGGGACATTTGTTGTTTCTGGATTTGGCTATTACAGGAAAAGCTACTGTAGGAGTCTATACTGGGTAGTGAAATGACTGAGTCTATACTTTCTTAGGAGTCTATACTGGGTAGTGAAATGACTGAGTCACATGGGGGGTATATGTTGAATGTTTTAAGAAACTGAAGACTGTTTTCCCCAGGGGTTCTACTGGTGAGAGTCATAGTTGCTTTAAGTTTGGGTCAGTTTGTAAGTTTCGCCATTTTAGTGTATGTGAAGTTTATTGAACTTTTTTTTTTTTTTTAGATTGCTATGAGGGTACAGATGACGAGGTTACATTGTTTCAATTCTTTTTTTTTTTTGAGACAGAGACTCAAGCTGTCCCCCTGGGTAGAGTGCCGTGGCATCACAGCTCACAGCAACCTCCAACTCCTGGGCTCAAGCGAGTCTCCTGCCTCAGCCTCCCAAGTAGCTGGGACCACAGGCGCCCGCCACAACGCCTGGCCATTTTTTGGTTGCAGCCATCATTGTTGCTTGGCGGGCCCGGGCTGGGGATTTGAACCCGCCACCTTAGGTGTACGTGGCTGGCGCCTTAGCCGGTTGAGCTATAGGCGCCGAGCCCATTGTTTCAATTCTAAGGTAAAGTTCAAGTTGTAGTTGAGGCAATTTGGCCCTTCCTTCTGGGGGTGTGCTGTGCACCCTCATGATGCATCCACCTGGGCGAGGGCCTGCCAAGCCCCTCCCGGCCCCCCCTTTTCCTTTTTCCTCCTGTCCCCTCTCCCCGCTTGAATATACTTGTGTGGGCATGTAGTTGTTTTTCTGTTAGATTCGTATCAGTATTTAGGACATTGGATACTTGCATTTCCATTCTTGTGATACTTTCTAAGAAGAATGTGTTTCAGCTCCATCAAGGGCAATACAAAAGATGTCAAGTCAAACAACCCAAATGCCCATCACCCATGGATGGACTAATAAACTGATGTATATGTGTACCATGGAGTATTAATTCAGCTATAAAAAAGATCACAACTTCACATCTTTTGTGAAGATTTGTTTATTGCATGTTTTGAGTGTAAACGTCGTGATTTGGGACATTACATATATTTAATAACTTACTCCTTAAATTCCTTCATTGTCTTACTGAGAGTCCTGGGTGGGGGGTAGTGGAATCCCAGCACCAAGGGCAGCATTGTACCTGTGTGCCTGGGCCCAGGATACTGGCGTTGCTGGAGATTCCAGGTCCTCTCCACTTGGGGCCTGTAGGGCTGTAAAGTTGGCCCTGAGCAAGCCACTGGGCCCTGGAGAGAGTGTCCTCTGCAGGCACTGAAGTGAGGACAGAGGGACAGAGAAGGCCCCAGAGCTGAATGTCCCTCCCCAGTGGTCAGGGCTGGGCTAGGTCTCTCTCAGGGCTGGCACCACCAGTACAGCAGCCCTCTGGAAGCTGCAGGAACACTGTTTGCAGTAGTGGGTGCCATTCAGCGTTTCATTGGTCACTTTCTAATTCCTGGCTTAACGAAGTAAGGGGAACATCTGAAAAACACAGTTGGGTGATATTGGCCTAATGTTTTCCCACCTTCTTGATTTGGTTATTTTTTTATATCATTATCACTCATGTTTATTTTATTTATTTATTTTTTTTGCAGTTTTTGGCCGGGGTGGGGTTTGAACCCGCCACCTCTGGCATATGGGGCCAGGACCTTACTCCTTTGAGCCATAGGCGCTGCCCTCACACATGTTTAAATATTATTCATTCTAGATGATTAGATTCTTCTTCTTCTTCTTTTTTTTTCAGCCCACAGCAATCTCCAACTCCTGGGTTTAAGTGATTTTCTTGCCTCTTATATTCTCTTGACTGTAGGCACCCACCACAACGCCCAGCTATTTTTTGTTGCAGCTGTCGTTGTTGTTTTAGCTGGCCCAGGCTAGGTTTGAACCCGCCAGCTCTGGTGTGTGTGGCTGGTGCCTTAGCCTTTTGGCTATAGGAGCCGAGCTGTAAATGATCAGATTCTTAAAAATTTTAGTAATCTTAGAATAGATCACTTTTAAGGCAGTTTTCCAAATCTAGTAACAAGCCATTGATATGAAGATTCACTTAATTCTATCCAGTGGGTGCTTTTAAATGACAAAAATGGATCACAGAAAATTTCAAGCATACATAAAGGTAGAGAACACACAAACAGAACCCCAAGCACACATTTTAATAATTTTTAGCATTTTGCCGATTTTGTTTCCTGTATCTTCCCAATTTATTTTTTTGGCTTGGGCATTTTTATGCAGAAGCCCCATGGGCTGTGGTATGCTGGAACTTCTGGCTAGGACTGTGAAAGACAGACACGGGCCTGTCCTCTCGTGTTCCTGTGTCTTCTCACTCAGACCCGCCTTCGGCCTTGTTGGGGTTGAGAATTGGGGGCCCCCAGCTGTGTCCTCACTGTGGTGCGTGTGTGCTATGCCTCATGTCCCTCTGGGCCTCCCGCCTTCCCTCCTTGGCTAGTCACTGGTCTGTTCACTCATTTGAGGCCAACTGTTACTGAGTCCTGGCAGGAGGCAGATGCTAGAGACCTAAAGCTGTGGCCACTGTCCTCTGGGAGGAGAAGGGACAGGGCATGATGCCATGCAGTGCGGTGGAAGTTGATGTCTACTATAGACACAGCTCAGGCACACGCATAGACCCCAGGGTTGGCCCTGTGGGAAGAGTGGTGCCCACCTGAACTTCCACATGTGGAGGGAGGGTGCGCGATCTCAGAGAGCGGCCAGCCCTGGTGTCTGGGGAAGGGCTGTTTGGCATGTTAAGTATTTAGGGTTATCATCTTAGCAGTTCAGTCTTCCAAAAGCCAAGGAGAGAGGAGGAGGCTGAGGTCATGTCGGTAGAAGCTGGGGAGGGCATCAGGGCAGTCAAGAGCCCAGAAGGGTCCAGGCAGGGTGGGGCTGGGCTTCCTTTTGAGTTGAAAAAGAGAGCACTTCTGTCTTGAGCCCTTTGTCTTTGTATCTGTGTTTATTTAGGGGTAAACTAACTTTAAGAGGAAGACAAGATTTAAAGGAAGGCTGAGCAGAACTCATCTTACAATATCAACAAACTTTCCCAAGCCAGTGACCTGAGCTGTGGGTTTCACGTTATCTCTGCTGGGAAAAACCCTGGTGCTCGACTGGCCAGGACTTCTAGTTTGCCTGTCCCTGGAGAACCCACATTTCTCTGTATCTCATCTGTTTTCTAAAGGACCTATCTGCAGGAAGATAAATATAAATAGAAGTAAGAAACCAGCCCACAAGACAGGAAGGAGAGGCTGTAACCACGAACGTGAATCTGTGCGCCGGGTATCCTTTGGTCTTTATGTTTCTGACAAGCGGGTGGAAGGGAAGCTGTCATTTCCATAGTTTTCATTATGAAAGTAGGACGAGTTCCACTTCCTCAGAGGAGACTGCGTTTTTTCCTGGCACTGAAAGGTAATTACTTGCAGTAGTTTGTTCGGGTCACTGCTGCCACGTACACTGTGTGGTTTGCTGGACGTGTTCACGTGTGAGTCGCAGGCGCCCTTGGCATTCCTCCTGTGTGTGCAGTGGGATGAGTGGCTGGAAGAGTGGAGGG
>NW_003852518.1:146437-161701 GCF_000181295.1 Otolemur garnettii
TGTGAGTCGCAGGCGCCCTTGGCATTCCTCCTGTGTGTGCAGTGGGATGAGTGGAGGGACCCGCTGGGGACCACGTTCCTGTGGGTGCAGGGTACAGGCTGAGCTTGGGACTCAGCTGGGTGCACCTGCCTAGGAGCAGTACCTTCTGGGGCCAGGAACTCCAGGTAGGAAATGAATGACCATTGTTTCCATGTAAAGAACAGCAGGAGCAAGGCACAGAGGAATTTGAGAAGGAGAATTATTTCTGGAACAAGGTGGCACTCCAGGAAGGGAGGCAAGAAGAGACAGTGCAGACAGACAGGGCAGGCACCTGCCGTCCTTGGAAGCCCCTGCCTGTAAGCAGCTGAGGAGCCAGGAAGACCATTAGCTCCTGTTTTAGAAAACTAGCTTTGGCATGTGTGTGAGAGCCATGCCAGGGAACGCAGGAACAGGGGATCCAGGCAGGGCCAAGAGGAGGTCTGTGACTTCAGGGAACCCAGAGTCACACAGGGAGGTGGTTGAGAGAGCAGGTAACAGTGGATGGGGAGGGAAGGAGAAAAGCAGAGTAGACCAGTTTGCAGAATAATCAAATGGTGCACTCTGTCTGTATATGGGATGAACAAGTGTAAGAAAAAAGATCTGCTAGTATGAACCAACTGGTTGCTCTCCATTGCTTCCCAGATCCAGAGCCCCCATGCTGTGGGCACGCTGGTGGGGGGCAGCTCCCTGAGACTGTGCTCAGGTCTCCTTCCTGGCTTGCACCCAGGCAGGACGTGTGTGCCAGTGTCACTCATGTGTATGTTGACCCTGATCCCCTATAATGGTCTTATATTGTTTTTGTTTAACTAGGACAGCTCCATAGAGTGAATAGTTGCATACAATTAAGTGGGAAGAGCATTTTGTGGTCATCCATCTCCAAGACTGGCACTTGAATCCAGTTCTTACTTTGTGTCTGTTTTTACAATTTTATTTTTTACGCCAACATGGAGTCTGTTTGACTTCTTTTGTGCCCAGATCTGTCACCACCACCATAAAGGACACAGAACGGTCCCGTTGCCCCAGGACTCCCTCACACTCCCTGTGTCATCCTCCTGGGAGCCCCTGAGCTGGTCTCCCCTACTGTAAATCTTTGCTGAGAATTTGGAATGAAAGGCATCACGTGGTTATGTGTCACTTTCAGCCAGGCTTTATTCCCTGAGAATCCTGCCTTTGAGATTCAACTTCTACCTGTGTTAGGAATTCATTCATTTTTATTACTGAGTGTTACTGTGGGGCCACCACAGTTTGTTCACCCCTCCACCCCCTGAAGGACATCTGGGTTGTTATGGGTGTGCAGGTAGCTGACCTAAGCATTTTTTTTACAGGTGTTTATGTGAACTTAAAAGTTTCATTATGAGGGGCAAATACCTAGGAGTGGGTTGTTGGGTCAGATGATAAATGAGAGTTCCTAAAACTGCCAGACTCTTCTCCAGAGTGGCCGTTCATTCCGCATTCCCAAAGTAACACCAGAGAGCCCAGGTGCTTCCTGTCCCTCATCAGCACTTGGCATTATCAAGACTTTATTTTAGCTGTTTTTACGAGTGTGTAAGCATTACATTATGGCTTTGACTTGCATTCACCTAATGGCTAATGACAGTGAACATTTTTTTTGTATTTGCCATTTATGTTTCTTTTCTGGTGAAAGCTCTGTTTAAGGGTTCCGCCTACTATTTAATTGGATTGTTTTCTTACGCTGTGTTTTGAAGGCTCTTTACATAACATGGGTACAACTAAATCATAGATAATGATTTGCAAATATCTTTTTCCTAGTCCATTGTGTGTGTTTCCACTCATTAGGAATATCTTTAAAAGAACAGAAGTTTCTAACTGTAAGGAAGTCCAGTTTGGGGCTTTTTTGGATTTCATGCTGTAGACGTGCTTCGGGTCCCCTCGCTAGGGACTCTGGCCTAACCCACGCCACAGAGATTTTCTTCAGTGTTTTCTGCTGAAGGCTTTGTGGCTTTACTTTTCCATTTAGATGTATGGTCCATTTTGAGTTAATTTTGTGTAAGTTATGAGATTTAAGTCAAAGTTTTCTGGTTCCTCCTCCTCTTCCTTTTCTTTTTTATTTTTTGGCACAGGGCATGGGATCGTTCTGACACCGTTTGTTGAAAAGACTATCATTTTTCTCCTTAACTGCCTTTGCATCTTTGTCAGAGATCACTTGGCCATGTTTGTGTGGATGTGTTTCTTGTCTTGATTTATAACTAGTGCTTCACCACACCATTCCATCTGGAACACTGGCTGAAAGCTGCGTAGTGGGAATTCTCCAACATTCTTACTTCTCAAAACTTTTTTGGCTATTCTTCATGTCTTTACCTTTTCTTATAAATTTTGAAATTAGTTTCTCTATATCTACAAAAAAAAAACCATGCTGGGAATTTGAGATTTTGTTAAATTTGTAAGTCAGTTTGAGCTGACTTACCACCCGTGTCCATGTTCCTCCACATTGTCCATGATTTCATTCAACACTGTTTTGGTGTTTCCAGCCTACAAATCCTATCCACATCAAGCACTTAGATTTATACCTAAATATTTATATATTTGTAAATGGTATTATAAAGTTTTCCTTTCTAGTTGTTGACTGTTAGTATAATTGATGCTTCTTTTTCACCTCGTAGCCCGTGACCTTCTTAGGCTTGTTAATTCTGTGAGGATTTTTGCTTGGCTTTGTTTTGTTTGCAGATCATTGGAATTGTCTGTGTGTGTCTAGAAAACAGGTATGAGAATTCATTGCAGGTGGGACTGTTCTAAAAGAACTGCTAAGGTAAGTTCTTCAGATAAAACAGAAATGATCTGGAAAGAAAACTTAGGACATGAGGAGGAACAGATGGGGTAAAACATCTAGGCCAACAGACTCTTCCCTCTTGAGGTCCTACAGTTTAGACCCAACACATTAGCACAAGGAGACCTCTAGGATAGTATATTACACCCTACACAAATGGGAAAGTCTCAATTCCAAGGAAACTGAAGAATTTGATTATTGGAGCCCCCCCACCCTCAAAGAATATGCTTTAAAAAGTACCACGGCACTCTACCCAGGACAACAGAGCAAGACTCTGTTTCCGAAAAAAAAAGACATTTACCTAAAACCTATAGCCATTATCAAACTTAATGGTGAAGGTCTGAGTGTATGTATCTCTCACTCCTCAATTTCAACGTCTTACTGGAAGTCTGCATTGTACAATAAGAAAAGAAAAAGAAAAGCCATAAGTTCTGTTTAGTTCTATCAAATTTGGGATGTTTTCTGCCATTAATTCTTGAAATATGTTTGTATATTAGATTTTTTTTCTTTGTCTTTCTAGGACCCCATTGATATGAAAATTAGATTTCTTGGTATTGTCCCATGAGTCCCTGGAACCTATTCATTTTTAAATTTTTGTCATGTTTTTGTATATTGTTCCGATTGCATTAATTTCTATTGACAAGCATTCCAGTTCAGTGAGTCTGCTTCTGAGCCTGTACCATCATGAGCTTTTCATTTCAAGTTTTAGATTTTCAAATCTAAAATTTCCTTTTGGTTCTTCTTCATGTCTCCTATTTCTTTGCTGGGACATGCTGTGCTGTCATTGATTTCAAGAGTGTGTGCTCTTGTTTCTGAGGACATTTTCATAACTATTGCTTTAAACCAGCAGTTTTCAACCTGTGGGTCACAACCCCTTTGTAACAATGAAAATACATCCTGCGTATCAGATATTTACATTATGATTCATAACAGTAGCAAAATTATAGTTATGAAGTAGCAATGAAAATAATTTTATGGTTGGGGGTCACCACAACATGAGGAACTGTATTAAAGGGTCATGGCATTAGGAAGGTTGAGAACCTTAGGAGGCGTTGGGAAGGTTGAGAACCACTGCTTTAAACTCTTTTTCAGACAGTTTTTTTTTTTTTTTTTGAGACAGAGCCTCAAGCTGTCCCCCTGGGTAGAGTGCCGTGGCATCACAACTCACAGCAACCTCCAACTCCTGGGCTCAAGCGAGTCTTCTGCCTCTGCGTCCCAAGTAGCTGGGACCACAAGCGCCCGCCACAACGCCTCACTATTTTTTTTGGTTGCAGCCGTCATTGTTGTTTGGCGGGCCTGGGTGGGATTTGAACCCACCACCTTGTGTATGTGGCTGGTGCCTTAGCCACTTGAGCCATAGGCGCCGAGCCCAGACAGTTTTAATATATGGGTGATCTTGTCATGGTATTAGTAGCATTGTCTTTTCCCTTGTGAGTTAAAGCTTTCCTGGTTCTTTGTATGATTCTAATTGTTTTCTAGACATTTTGAGTATTTTGTTTGTTTTTGAGATGAGTTCTTGTAGTGTAGGGACCTCTAAATAGCTTACTTCAGACTCAAACTGCTGGGCTCAAGTGATCCTCTTGCCTCAGCCTCATGAATAGCTGGTCTATGGGCATGCACTACAATGCCTGGCTAATTTCTCTATTTTTTGTAGAGATGGAGTCTTGCTCTTGCTCAGGCTGGTCTTCAACTCTTTGCCTGTAGTGATCCTCCTTCCTCGGCCTCCTAAAGTGCTGGCGTAATAGGCATGAGCCACTGTCCCCTCCATTTTGAGTATTTTTTTTAACGATGCTATGGCTCTTATTTAAATCTTATGGAGAATATTGATATTTTATCAGGCAACTGAGCTCAGTGTTAAATTTTCCCCAAGCCTTCTCTGGTTGTGCTTTCCACAGTAATTATGTTTAAAAAGCCTTTACAGAGCTATTCACATCTTCCCATGTTTGTGCCTCCAAGGGATAGCCTGGACTTGGACCTGTCTCCTAATTCAGTTCTCAAAGCCTGTGGTAAGATCCACCACTGGTCAGTTTGGGGATGTACTGCGGAGCCCATATGTGATGTGATGGGGTTGCTCCTTCATCTCTGCAGGCTCTCTGTGCTCTCTGCTTCCCTAACCCTGGGCCAGGCCTTCCAGTGCTGATGTTGTGTTCTTTGGAGCTTCTGATTGGGGACGCAGGGGAAAGAACTGCAGATGGAATGATAATTTAAGGGAGACCGGGATTCGCTCTGGTCGGTGGCCCGGCTAAACTTTACTGATTACCTTATATACCTTCAAACATTCAGTAAGAATTTAACACATATACAAAGAAGTGAAGTAACATTAGGAAGCTACCATTTAAGATTACAATTTAGTGTGAAGGCTGAGGAACACATATACAATTGATTTTGTTTAGAGTAAAAACATAAGGGAGACTGGCTGTCTGTTCCTTTTAGCCAAAATGGAACTAGAGATTATAATGTTAATGAAGAGAGAAGGCAGAGAGTAGAACCCAATGCTCGAAGACCAACCGAAGACTGGTCTGTTCACCCCCAGCTGCGACCTGGCTGATTCTTCACAACTACTAGAGAGAGTCACTCTGCATATTCCTGCATATCTATAGGCAGGTACAGAAGCTTGATCTTCAAAGAGATGCTTCTCAGAACCAATCTCCTGAAGGAGCACATTGAGGCGAACTGCCGTGTCTTGAGCAAGGGGAGCTTATCTCCTACACAGTGCTCCAGCCAGAGCCCCAGGGCTCCTTGCCTTCTTTGCTGCAGTGACTATGATCGTGTCTTCTGCGGGGCAGAACAGCAGAGTGTCCTGGCCAGCCTCATAGCTGCTCTGTAAGGGTGAGACTGGCAGGGTTTGTCATTCCATCCCAACTGTTTTTCTTTTAAAATCCCTCCTATCCAGACAAAATATTATATTGCACTAAAAAGAAATGAACTTTTTTTTTTTTTGAGACCTTTTCACACTGTCACCCTCAGTAGAATGCTGTGGCATCACCATAACTCAGAGCAACCTCAAACTCCTGGGTTCAAGCAATGCTCTTGTCTCAGCCTCCCAAGTAGCTGGGACTATAGGCACCTGCCACCACACCTGGCTTGTTTTTCTATTTATAATAGAGATGGGGTCTGGCTCTTGGTTAGGATGGTCTTGAACGCCTGAGCTCAAGTGATCCACCTACCTAGGCCTTCCAGAGCACTAGGATTATAGGAGTGACCCCCTGGCCTAAGAAATGAACTATTAGGCCATGAAGAACCTTAAATGCACGTTACAGTGTGAAAAAAAAAAACAATATGAAAAGGCTACATGCTGTATGATTCTAAGTATGACATTCCAAAAAAGGCAAAACACTATTAAAAAAAAAAAAATCAGTGTTTGCCATTGCCAGAGATTAGGAGAGGGAGAGAGCTATACAGGCAGAACACAGGATATTTTTAGGGAGGTAAAAATGTTATGTCTGATACTCTAATGGTGGATGCATGTTGTTACACATTTGTGCTAAGCCAGAGAGTGGGCAAGGCCAAGAGTGATCCCTAATGTAAATTTGGACACTGGGTGATAATGAGTCAGTGTAGGATCATCAGTTGT
This sequence comes from Otolemur garnettii, assembly GCF_000181295.1. Classification (NCBI taxonomy): domain Eukaryota; kingdom Metazoa; phylum Chordata; class Mammalia; order Primates; family Galagidae; genus Otolemur; species Otolemur garnettii. The sequence continues at coordinate 152,815 of NW_003852518.1, forward strand.
AACAGTGGAGGCTCTGAGTGTGTAAAGTTGGGGGTAATGTGAAGTCTCTGTATCTCCCTCTTCATTGCGAACCTAAAACTGCTTAAGAAAAAAGTATATTTAAAAAGAAATTCACGTTGGCTGGGTGTGGTGGCTCACGCCTGTAATCCCTAGGCTTTGAGAGGTTGAGAGGTGAGGATTGCTTCAGGCCGGAAGTTGGAGACCAGGCTAGGCAACATAGGGAGACCCCTTCTCTACCAAAATTAGAAAAACTAGGCAGGCATAGTGGCACATGCTTGTAGTCCCTGCTACTCAGGAGACTGAGGCGGGAGGATCTCCTAAGCCCAGGAGTTTCAGGTTTCTGTGAGCTATGACGACCGCTAAGACACTTTAAGCTGTTAAAGGGTCTCAATCTGTTAATCAATCAAACAAACAAATCCCACACAAGTGCCAAAGATCTCTTTGGCAGCTCATGCCTATAATCCTAGCACTCTGGGAGGCCGAGGCTGGTGGATTTCCCTGAGCTTAGGAGATCGAGACCAGCCTGAGCCAGAGTGAGACCCTCATCTCTATAAAAAAAAAAAGCTGGGCCTTGTGGCGGGCGCCTGCAGTCCCAGCTGCTGGGAAGGCTGAGGCAAGAGAATTGCTTCAGCCCAAGAGTTTGAGGTTGCTGTGAGCTATGATGGCCCAGAACTTTACTGAGGGTCACAAAGTGAGATTCTGTCTCAATAAATAAAAAAAAAATAAAGTAAAAAATATTCAAACTAAAACAATTGAAAGCAAAATTAAAAAGAAATAATTGGAGGGTCTGGTGAATGTAGTTGAGATTTTTGGCAATATATTTAAAGACAGAAAAGAAATAAAATTATCCAAGTATAATACACTAAGTGCGTGTGAATGCTACCAGTCTCTTCACTCTAGTAGTTAGGGCAGGGCTCTTAGTAGCTTCTTCCATGCATTTTTGGGGCTTAATTTCCTCACTAAATTTATCAGGGATTTAATTTTCAAGATGCTGAAACTTAATGATGAATTTTAAATGTGTACAGTGCCTTTCACATACATCTGACATGGCCTCTCCGTGTGTCATTAGGTTTTGAAAAGCGAAGCCCTGTGGGATTCTTCATCTCTCCTTGCTGGGCTGGCACATGGGGTGGAGGCCTGGGGGTAATTTGAGAATGACAACAGCTGTATCAGGACTACAAGTGTCTCGGAGGAAAGGCTTTACCGATTGTGCCTGCTGTCCTCTGCCGCGTGGGCGCTGGGCTTAGTCACAGCGCGCGTCCTCTGGGGAGCCGCGTGCCCAGCTCTGCTGTTTCTGTAATTGCCAATTATCTCCAAATTGAAATCATCTAGAAAAGCAGAAAGTGCACGTTGAGGGATTTTTATTTTGCTGTTCTTTAAGTTATAGCTGCGGTTTTCGTATTGTTACCATGTTTACTGTGGTCCTTTCTTTGGGGGTGCGGTGCAGCTTCTCTGGTAGGAGGAGCCGGGAGGCGCCTGCCCGCCAGGTGCAGCGGGGCCTGCTCTCCATGGCGCTCCGGGCGGGGCGAGTGGGTAATCTCTGGATCAGTTTCACCCTGTTTGGTGCGAGCGTGTGTGGGAGTATCTGTGAATGTGGAGCTTCTAAATTTATTTATCATTTGATAGGGGTATTACGTTCTGGGATTGGAGGCGCTGGCACTCAGGGCTGGCCACTATGTTTTTAGTACCGAGATACCAAGATAGGATTGTCGTTGAGAAGTCCCCAAGGGCCAGCTGCTTCTGTGTTGAGTCTCTCTTTTGCAACTCATGGAGGCACAGAGATCTGTAAATAAAGTGAAATGTATCTGGCCTGGGATGTTGACAAATACATCCTCTCTCACTTCCTAAGTTCCTGAGAGGCAGCTTTGGAATATTGCTTGGAGTTCAAAAAAAGTGTGTTTTGAGAGGCTGGGCAAGTGACATTATCTGCCCATGTGTGTCCTTGCCTGAGTATTCCTACCTGCCATCCTCGGACTCTGCCTTGTGCCACAGCCTCTCATAAACTATAAAGGCGGCCTGTTACCCTTTTGATGGTGCAGAGACTGCTGTAGAGAAAGGACGTGTCCACACTGTCTGTCCTTCCATACGTCTGCCCATCTGTCATTTGTAGTAGTTATACACACATAGGTCACTGAGGTGAATATGCCAGGGCCAGTTAATTAGGTTGTGTTTTTAATTAAGGGCACCTGACCCACAAGAAAAAAAAGGCCACACTAAAGTAAAATAAATATTATTTTATCCAGAGAGAAAAATGAAAAAAAAAATCCACCCTTTTCACTCATTATAATTCTAAATTGAAAAATGTAGCTACAACTTTTATTTGAAAATTGGCAGTTTTTTTTTTTTTTTTTTAGAGACAGAGTTTCACTTTATCACCCTCAGTAGAGTGCTATGGCATCACAGCAACCTCCAACTCCTGGGATTAGGCGATTCCCTTGCCTCAGCCTCCCAAGTAGCTGGGACTACAGACACCTGCCACAACACCTGGCTATTTTTTGTTGCAGTTTGGCTGGGGCAGAGTTTGAACCTGCCACCTTCAGTATATGGGGCCAGTGCCCTACTGACTGAGCCACAGATGCTGCCCTTTCCTTTCCCTCTTCCTCTTCCTTTCCTTTCTGATAGTGTTTCACTCTGTCACCCTGGGTAGAGTGTGGTGGTATCTGTCACAGCTCACAGCAACCTCAAACTCTTGGGCTTAAGTGATCTCTTGCCTCAGCCTCTCAGGTAACTGGCACTTTAGGCATCCCCCCCACCTGCACCCCCAAGGCCTGGCTAGTTTTTTTATTTTTAGTAGAGTCAGCGTCTCCCTCTGGCTCAGCCTGGTCTTGAACTCCTGAGCTTAAGCATTCCGCCCATCTCAGCCAACTAGAGTACTAGGATTACAGGTGTGAGCCACTGTACCTGGCCTGCATGAAATTTTAAGATGCAAAAAGCAGCCAAATAATTATCAGCATGGTTGCTGGTCTATTTCCCTCTTTCACCAGTGACCTTGGGGCAGAGAGTTTGATAAACCCTTCTTATAGGAATTTACTAGAGAGTTTTTTCTGGGGAAGTCTGTGTTGAAGGTAGCTGGGCTGGGGGTTGTGTCCTTGTGAGGAGCGTGTGCATAGCTGCCTGGTGGCGGGCTCAGTGCTATTCAGGTAAGGTGCTGTGTCCTTCAAACTGGGGGGACCTGTCAAAGGGCACTTCTGGGTATAACTGACCTACACCTTTGGACACAGAGTTGACCCAGTCCTCGCCTCTCCCTAAGTGTTCAGAGCTGCTTGTGCAGGAGGGGAGGCAGGAGCCTCGAAGCCCACTGTCCCTTGCCAGCTCTCGGCTCTTGCCCCAGCCTGCCAGGGACACCTGCTCTCCTTGGACCCAGCCACCTCAGTGGACAGGCACTGAGTGCGGGGGTGCTTTCCTCACCTGGGTCCTGGTGAGGGTCGCCTTTTCTGAGTCCTGTCCCTTATCCTTCAGCCCACCTGCACTGTTTCTCACTGCTATGCTCTCAGGAAGCTGGATTCACTACATAGCCAGGTTGTTTGCACTTCGATTTGTTAATATCGGCGTTTCCAACAGACAAAACCATGTGCATAAACACACAGACCTCACATCAAAGTCCAATGATTTGCATCACAGAAGAATTTTCTTTAACCAAAAGTATCTCAGAAGTCCCTTAGAATGCTGATCTGTGGACTGGGAGTTTTTACGGGAAAGTCATTTGCTTTATAAAAGTTCTGTACTGTGCAAGTGTGAAACAATGTTTTGAGCCTCTGTACAAAAGAGTGTGTAATAGCTGGCAACAGTATTCAGCTGAGCTGTTGAGCTGTCCAGGATAAAGTCACTGCATTTATGTAAAAATTGTCTTTCCTGCCCGGCACCAAACTCCCCCCCACCCCCCCACCCCCATTCTTTCCTCCTTTCACAGGTAATCGATGGTCTTTACTTGGCTGCCCTGTTCGAAAGCAAAAAACCCTGAGAAGTGGAACACAGGCCCCATTGTGATAGTGGAGCAATCTGATAGAGAGGCGCTCAGCTAGAATCGCAGTGGGCACCTGGGCAGGGAGGGACGCCCTTGGGGTTCTTGAGCTGGCACAGTTGGCAGGCCTTGATTGCTTTTCAGATGTGGGGATGAGAAGGCACAGCGAGTGTTGGTCTTCGCCTGGGAGAGACGAGGGTGTTGTGGTGACTGTGAGTTTGAAGCCCTGGTGTGGGGAGTGGGGCAGGATGGTAGGGGGGCAGCTCATGTGGCCGTGCAGAGGGCAGATGGAGCTCTTGCCCTGGACAGAGGAGCAATGGCCCCACTGTCAGCACAGACTGGGGTAGCTGTGAGTAAGCCGGCATTTGAGGCCCGGATGCTATTGTGAGGTAGGAGAGGGTGCAGGGAGCAGTGATAGGCCTGGTGGCACCAGGGCCGAGAGTACTGGAGGCATGAATTGGGACAACTCAGTGACACTTTTAAAAATAAAATCCTAAAATAGGTTTTATGAGGTGTTGGCATTCCCAAATCATTGAAGTATTTATGTATTTTGGGAATCATGTTTGAGTATTAAATTATTTAGGCAGGTTAACCATTTTTGAATAGGTAAAATTAGTTTGCCTTTCTGGTGAGACATACTCATTTTTAAAATCTTGATTTTGAGATGCTAGCTAGATCTAGCCCTATAAATGTGCTGTACAGACAGCTGCCCAGTCGCTCAGATAGGCCAGAGCTGGCTGCTGAGGAGGTTTGATTTCAGCCTGAAAGCAGAAGCAGGTGTCAGAAGGTAAGGCAGCTTCGGGCCCCTCCCTGACCTCCGCCCGCTGTGATGCTGTCCTCAGGAGTGCCACTGTCCATTAGTGAAGGGATTTCAGATAATGGATCTCGTTACAATATCTTTGTAATGAGATCGAGTGAGTACACATCAGAAATTCACAAAGCTTTGTATTTTCAGGTGACTTTTCAATTGCTTACTATTTGACTTTCATTCCTGAGAAAGTGTTGCTTCTGTACGGGAGCTTGTGTGGTGTGGTGGCTTTGTGTTCCACAGAGGAAACCACAGATGTCGGGAGGCGCAGTGGCCGGCCAGACCTCCGCCATGTCCCATTGTCAGGCTTCCTGGTCCGCACCTGCAGAGAGTGGCGGGATTGTGACCCTCCCATTGTGAAGCATAGGCCCACAGCTCCTCATGGGCTCTAATGCAGACTCGTGGAGACTCCCAAAGCATAAGCTTTGGTGTGGAAATGTCAGAAAAGTGTTGTTTGAGTGGATGCCTTGGGCCCTGTTTGTCCAACAGTGCAGCGTTTTGTCTGCTGGAAGGTTTTGGATGTCTCCGTGCTGATGTTTGCACATCGGGAATGGAGCTTGCAGTTCCTTGGATTAGTCTCTTTTCTTCAGTGTGTTTATTCTCAATAATCTGAATTTTCCTTTTTAAAGTTCCAGATTTAAATGATTTATTTTCTGGCATAGCCCTTGATAGGGTGTTAAGCAGGCTAAAATAGTTATAATTCTTACAATTTAAAGTCTTTAGTAGTCCTGGCTCCTCCGGGGGGCACAGTAGAGTAGTTGGGGATGAAGATGCTGTCCCCGCGTTGGACTTCCTGGGATGAGACTTCCTGTATGTGAGTGTCAGACTTGCGGCTTCCTCTGTGAGCTCCTTTCTGTCCTCTGTAAGGTAATGGTGAGATGAGAGGTGCCCTACTGGACCGTGAGTGTCCTAACGGGAGTGGAGCTCACACACACGAGCCAGGAGTACAGGGAACTGCCAGGCTGCAGGGGGCGGGGGCTGCGGACCAGTGGCGGCTCACTCACTGACGTGAGTCAGTTCAAAGTGTTAAATGCTGAGAATGTGCATCGAGGTGCACATGGGTCTGGCAGTCTTTTGATAAAGGTCCACACCCAGAGTTTATTGTCTACAGTTTTCAGTTTTGTTTTCTTTAAAATTAGTTATGGGAGCAGCACCTGTGGCTCAAAGGAGTAGGGCACCGGCCCCGTATATCGGAGGTGGAGGGTTCAAACCCAGCCCTGGCTGGGTAAAATCAGCTATGGACTTATAAACAATTTTGATGAAACTTGAGTGCAAAATTAATCAAGTGCTGCAGCTTTTTTCCTCCTCTATCTTTTTCTTTTTTCTTTTTTTTTTGATATGGAGTCTTAATTCTGTTGCCTTGGGTAGAGTGCTGTGCTGTCATAGCTCATAGCAACTTCAAACTCCTGGGCTTAAGTGATCCACCTGCCTCAGCCTTCTGAGTAACTGGGACTACAGGTGTTCACCATGATGCCTGGCTAGTTTTTCTACTTTTAGTAGACACAGGGTCTTGCTCTTGTTCAGGCTGGTCTTGAACTCCTGAGCTCAAGCAGTCTACCCGCCTCACCCTTCCAGAATGCTAGGATTACAGGTGTGAGCCACTGGGTCTGGCTCCTGTGCAATCTTTTTTAATTGTCCCTCCATCACTTTAGAAAATATTTATTTATTTATAGGAACTCACCTTTTTCTTAAACATTTAATTTATGTTTCATGGGAATGATTCTTTGCTTTCTCAGGATTAAGCATTGGTGGCATGAGCAGTTTGGGGACAATGGTGGTATTTCCTAGCCAGACTGTCCCCTATCTGGAGGGAGCAGAGGAGTGGCTTTCTAGGGTGTTGATAGAACGACTGAGGGAAGTCTGAACGGCCTGCACAGACCCTGGAGCACCTGCTGTGCCCTGCAGGTCATATAAATGGAATCCTGCAGTAATTTGTCCCTCTGTGAGGATTATTTTGCTTAGTGTCCTCCAGGTTCCTGTGTATTGTCACACATGGCTGATTTCCTTTTTTTAAAGGCTGAGTAATGTTCCGTTATGTGCTTATACAGTCGTGCTCCCCAGGACAATGTCTCTGTCAAGGGTGGGCCACATAGAGGGCAGTGATCCTGTTGGTTTTAATACTGTATTTTTATCGTGCCTTTTCTATGTCTAGATATGTTTGGAAACATAAATACCCTCTGTTGTGTCACACAGGGCTGTGTCCTGTCATTAAGAGATGTGTGACCATACCAAGCATTGTCCGTTTCTTCATCCCTGACGGCCATTAAGTTATTTCCACGTCTTTGCTATTGGGAATAATAACAGCAGGGAGAATGGGAGTGCAAATACCTCTTTGAGATCTTGATTTCAATTCTTTTAGGTAAATGCCCCCAAGTGAGATGCTGGTTAATTGCAGTATTTCTATTTTTAATTTTTGAGGATCTTGTGTATTTTCTGTTGTGGCCATGCCACCGATGGTGTTCACGCGTTCTGATTTCTTCAGATCCTTGCTGACACTTGGTATCTTTTTTTCCCCCCAAAATAGACATTTTAACAGGTGATGGGTGATAACTTGCTGTTTTGATTTGCATTTCCCTGATAATTAGTGATGTTGAGAAATAACTATTCATATGCCTCCCAGCCACGTGTATGTGTTCCTTGGAGAAATGTCTATTCCAGTCCTTTGAGTACCTGGATATGAGTGTCCAGGAAGCAGGTGGAAGTTAGTCATGCCCGCCAGCCCTGCAGTGGAGAGCTGTTCTGCCATCTCCTTGGCACCTGCTTCCTGTTGTCTCCAGTCAGTGCTTAGCAGCACCCAGGGTGCTTTTTAAGTATTCAGGAATGAGAATATACCTGGGAGTCTGCATTTATGAGAAGGTTTCTACGTACAAAATAAAAGGCACCACACCTTGTGAACCAACTCACTGACCCCCACCCCCCACAGTGCAGAGGTTAATCAGACCTGACTGGCCATAATAGGATTCCTGGGAGTAGCAGGACTCACAGGAACCTGAAAGGACAAGTAGGATTTAGGCTGATGAGGAGGAAACTTGCCCTGTCTGTCTTTGTTAACTAATGAACTCCGTACTGCATCTGATTCACAAATAGCTAAGTGAGGCTGGGAGTGGCGGCTCATGCTTATCATCTCAGTACTTTGGGAGACTGAGGTGGGAGGATCCCTGGAGGCCAGGAATTTTAGACCCGCCTGCGTAACATAGCAAGACCCTGTCTCTTAAAAAAAATAAACTAAGTGTGGTGATGCACACCTGTAGTCCCAGCTACTTGAGGTCTGAGGCAGAAGGATTACTTGAGCTTAGGAGTTGATGGCTGCAGTGAGCTATGGTCACACCACTAGACTGGGCAACAGAGCAAGATCCTGTCTCTTCAAAACAAATCAAACAGAACAAAAACAAAATAAGATTTCAGTGCCAGTGTATTTGGAGCAAACACAAATATTTACAGATTTGTAAAATCTGATATATTCTTGGTTTTTACATTAAGTTGAATATCAAATTGTATTTTGGGCACATAGTCATTATTGAGTAAACTGCTATCAAATCATTACTGAGGAAAAAGACCTTCAGGTCTCTCTTTTTATAACTTTAGTTTCTATACTTACTCTTTCCCCTGTTGGTCCCTGTTTTCTCTAGAAATAGTCTCCTGGTAAACTCCAGTCTCATGACAGGATTTGGCAGTGCTTATTAAATTTACACTAATGTGTTCTCTCTCCCAGGAATATGTGACTGTGCGTGGCGTCTACCCGGTGTAAACACGGTCTCTGACGCTTAGGGAATGAAACCGGGTGTTTCTGTCTTCTGCACACATTCACTGTGTTCCCTCACCCTCCTCACCAGACTCATGCACGTACTGGGCACGTAACAGATCAGTGAGTGAAGGAGACAATGGGGACCGTCAGGCCTCTAACAAGAATCTGCGTCCTTGGAGGCAATCTTGTTTTGAATTTTTTCTTGAACGGAAGGAACTACTACTATTTGCCACCTCAGAGCAGGTCCTGGCTTTGAGTTTTGTTATATTTGGGCCATATAATGGAAGCCTTTTAGAGTAGAGACCTTCTAGTTCTCTCTTAAAAGGTACCTTTTGTTTTGGTCTAGCTGAGCCCTGTGTGCTGGGCCAGGTGC
>NW_003852518.1:163168-175515 GCF_000181295.1 Otolemur garnettii
GTGCAGAGTCAGCCGCTGTCATGGCTGTGCGTCACCTCAGTTGTGGCCCAGAGTCAGCCGCTGTCACAGGCTGTGCGTCACCTCAGGTGCGGTCCAGCCTGCGTCCATTCCAGGGGAGTATAAATAGACTCTGGTGGAAACACCTCTGCTGGGGACGTTTTGGAGCCTCCGTTTTCTTAGTTGGCTGATGTGACCAGGTTCAGCCAAGAGGAGGAGAAGCTGCATGTCCGGGTGTTGGGCCCGCGGCAGCACCCCTATCAGCACTCAGGGTTGCCTTTGGGGCTCTCTGCTGCCACACTTCAGGCAGAGGGACAGAGCTTGCATTGTATCTTGACCAAAGATTCTTGGATGGGGAGTCCTGGGTAACTGTGAACATCAATTTTCTAACTGAATCTCTAAGCAAAGTGATGAAAAGGATCTATAGAGAACCCATGGGAAGCAGTTTCTGATTCCTGACTCTGGCTTCACAAAATAAAGCGTCGTAACAGTGAGACCAAGCAGCCAAGGTGTTTGTTCTTCTGGGCTGAGCTGAGTCACTCTTCTGTGTCTACCCAGAAGAGTGGTGGGACAGGGAAGCAGAGACAGGCTGGCAGGTGTAGTGTGGAGCCCGCAGCTAGAGCCTGCCTCACCACATCCTGCTAAGGTGCCACCAGACTGCATTCTGGCCTGACTGAGCAGACGGGACCCCGAGAGACAGCTGCTTCTAGTCCCTGTGCCATGAGGAGCAGCCCAGCATGCTAAGCCCTGGCCTCCCTTTTCTTGTACCTTTCCTGGGCCGCTGACAGGAGATGTGACTTAGGACCCAGCTGTTGGGAGGATGGGCCCTCCTCTCTGATGCTTGGAGATGGGGCAGCAGGCAGTGGGCGGCTGGGTGCTGGGTCACCTTCTGTCTGACCTTCCGCCCCGCAACACTTGCTTCCCAGGGTGCTGTCCTAGCTGGCACATGGCTCCAGCTCCATTTCCTGGGGAACCTGATGAGAACTTCATGTTCTTAGTTCTGCGTCTGTGAAGGAGAATCCACCTGTTTTGTATGTAGGGCTGTGAAGATCGAGTAATGACGGCATACATGACCATCTTGTACAGGATGAACGCTTAATGACGTGGGCCCTTCTGGTCAGTATTCCCCGTCATGAGAAGGTGTGGCAGAACAGACTTGGTGAGGAGGGATGTGGGGTCCAGGCGCTCCCTGGCCCTCCAGGGTGATAGTGGGTGGACGGCGGAGGAGTTTGTGGTTCAGAGGCGGAGCTTTGGCAGGGGCAGTTTTGTCCATGACTGTGCTGTAGGGAACATTTACTGCGTTTTCCGTTTAGAAAATTAACTGGACGTTGATGCTGCTGTCTTCTAGTCCTGGCTCTGTGAGGCTTGCTCAGAGAGAGGTCACTTGCCCTCCTGGAATGATTAGGAAAATGTCTCTTCATTAAGTACGGGCAGAAATGGCACCCCAAGTGACATGTGGATCTGAGCCCAGTCATGGGCACCCTGTGCTCATGGGGGAGGGGAGCGAGGCTGTCCCCTTCCTGTCTTTCTCCAGAAATCCCAGAACAGGGAGTTGTCAGCACATGGGTCTCCAGAGTGGAGGCGTGGGCCCTGTGTGTGCCTTGGGAGCCAGTGGGCTGGAGAAGAAAATACTTTTTTTTATCTTATTCTTTCAAAAATTCTGTTTTTGTTTAATTTCTGAAATGTTATAAATATACTAGCTATATATATATATGAAATTTATACATAAATGTACACAACTGGAGGCATAGTGCTGGTGTCTCTTCAGAGGGTGCCCTGTGGCAGAAGCTGTCTCTCTCTGGCACCCCTGCTCGCCAGCCAGCAAGGTCTCTGTCCTTAGATGGCCATGCGATGATGATCTTGTCTCCCACCTGTCTGTGGCTCAGAAGGGCTCATCCCCTTCAGGCCAGAGCACAGCTGGGTAGGTGGAAATCTTTCATGTAGCATTTTACAGCAGGGGTTTGGGGAAGTGTATTAGAGTTGGCATCATTTAAAAAATGGAAATAACAATGTTTTTAAATTTTTACTTACTAAAAAATCAAACTTAAGTAAATACAAGGTTTTTTTTTTTTTTGAGACGGAGCCTCAAGCTACCCCCCTGGGTAGAGTGCCATGGCATCACGCTCACAGCAACCTTCAACTCCTGGGCTCAAGCGAGTCTCCTGCCTCAGCCTCCCAAGCAGCTGGGACCACAGGCGCCTGCCACAACACCTGGCCATTTTTTGGTTGCAGCCATCATTGTTGTTTGGCAGGCCCAGGCTGGGGATTCGAACCCGCCACCTTAGGTGTATGTGGCTGGCGCCTTAGCCGCTTGAGTCACAGGCGCCGAGCCACAAGTATTATTTTTGTTAGAGGTTTTTCTTCTAGCATTGGCCTGTGTGTGGCCTCAGTATTTGTGGCGAGGAAGGTTGGAGATTTCTAGAAATCAAGAAGGTGCCTTGGATCCCTTTGGGGTTCATCACAAACCCCTCTGGGTTTCTGGACCATGATACATAATTTTATAGGCTTTTCATTTGTAATCATATAACCACTAATAAAAAAAGAAGGAGGGCGTTGGTACTGAATGTAAGTTAACAGGGAATGTGAAAATGGGACTGATTTTGTGATTTGCTGTCTGGATTCCTCCCGAGACAACTAAGCTGTGTTATCTGAATGTGATGTTTCTTGGTATTGGGTGTTTGTAGCGCTCGAAAACCAAGTCAGTAAGTTATCTCTGTGACAGTGCTGGGTCCTCACATCTTCCCCTTCTCTGCATTTGCAGGGATTAGAGCCTGTCCTCACCATACCATGTTATTTATGCAGAAGTACTTTTAAGTAGCGGCCGGAAAAGCCGTTCCTCTCCTTGTCGTTATTTTAAGAGCCAGTTAATCTTTAAAGGGATAAAAAAAAGATAAAAAAGTCAGTTCACGAGAGCAGCTTTTGCCCATAACAGATAGTTAAATCTCAATCTGTATTTTGCTATATGTTTAGTTTCCGTGCAGAAAATAAAGTAATTTATCATTTTGTAATTATTTAGCACACATACAGGATTATTTCTCACAAAATTAAAATACTTTATCAGCATGTATCACTACTACTAAAAAATGTCAAAACGTTTCTGTCTGATGAGTATTATTAAATATTAACCCAGAGAGTTGTAGGGTTATGTATTATTATGAAAGGAATGATGAGTCAAAAAAACAAAACCAAACCAAAAAGCAGCCAGGGAAACCTTGGTCCACTGGCTTGCATCTGGCCCTAATTTTTGTTGTGTGTTCAAAGGTGTGTAGAAATCTCCCGGTGGCTGCTTGTTTAGATGTTACTGGGTGTATACTTTCTTACATGGTAAAAAAAAATAATTCTGCCAATCCAAACAGACAGGTGATCCACGTGGACTTTGAACCTGTCAGGAGCAGGGCAGGAGGGAAGGCCTCAGAAAGACGGCACACAAGCCGCTCGCACAGGCAGCTGGGAGGGGGGTGGGGCCTGGCCTCCCTGCCCATCCTTCTTCTCTCCTCCGGGCACATCCGGTGTCCTGTCCATGCCAGTGTCCCTCATGCCACCGCTGGGCTTCTGTGGTGGTTCTGGCAGAGTTTTGTGTTCTCCCGTCCACTCTCTGCGCATGTGTGCTTTGGACCTTTGGACTGAGGTAAGTGCTGTTCTGGGGCTGCAAGTCACTGGCCTCACCTCCACCTGTGTCCCTGTTGGAGCAAAAGTGAGGCTTGTTGGCCTCCAGCCCCTTCCAGGGGAGCCTTCTGCCCTAAACCTCTCAGTGGTCTCAGTGGTGGCTGGGGTCAGCATCTTGGTACCTGTCCCTGCTCTGAGCTTCTCTAGAACCTGGGTCTTTTGGTTGTCTTCTGTGTTTGCTGAGCTGTGTTCAGCCCCTGACCCCTCTTCCTCAGGTCTTTGAAGTAGGGCAGAGACACAAATACTAGCCTTGGGAAACTGCCCTGGAACTGAGCAAGGTAGGCATGGGGTTGTTAGAGGTCTGGGGACTCGGAAAAAAAAAATACAAACAAAAACCCAACAAATAAAAAGAGAGAAAGTGCCCTGTGTTTCTGCTGTGAGGTCCTCTCTGGTGGTCAGGTGTCAGAAGTGCTGATGCAGGGTATCAGGCACTGGGGGGACTTGGAGTTGTGATGTCATAGAAGTAAGAGCCTGACTGGCCTGCTGGGTTATCAGCTGCCTTCTGGACACTCTGGGACTAGGAGGAAGCTGAGGCTTGACGTCTAAGCTCCTTCAAGTCCCACAATTAAAAGCTGGCATTTATTCACAGAGCATTTCACCTGGCTGTGAAGTTAGACTCACAGACACGCGTGTGACAGAGAACAGCACCCCGAGACCTGGGTCCCCTGCAACACAGCACACCCCCACTGCTCTGCTGTGATGCCACCAACTTAATATGTCCTCTTAAAAACGCTTGGTTCATTTGCCTCACATATTAGGGACTGCTTTTGTATCATACTATATTTTGTTTTGCCCTAATCCCGACATAGCGCCTCCTCATGCCCCTGTCCATGCGTGGGTGTGTCCTGCCGGCCCCCCGAGGAGGGGCTGCTTCCGAGTTACTTCTGCTTCTGTGACACATGCCTCTCTGCACACACCTGCCATTTGATCCTGTCATTCTGCATCTAGGGGCTGTGATTTGGACAGGGCGAGCCAGTTAAGCTCAGACAGACTCCGGCTGGAGTCCAGGTGCCCTCTGTCCCCATTATGGTGCCTTTTAACAGTTACTTAATCTAAGTTAATTTCGTTGTCTATGAAAGTGGGGTGACAGCACCTCTGCTGTGGGCTGCCATGAGAATGGGTTGAGACACTGTACCCCGGGCCCAGCTCATAGCTAGCGTTCCATCACTGTTAGTCACCTGCTTGCCTGTTTGAGACGGGACACACTCCCTGTGTCAACTACTTGTGTATAAGAATCATTACAAAATGTTTGGTAGTTGCCAAGAAGGTGTTCAGTGACAGGATTGTGTCACTATCAGCAGTACAACTCAACAAAACCGGTCTGGCCGGTTTCCTCTCCCAGGCCTTGCTGGGCAGCCCTTGAACTTACAGTGAAGCTTGCTGGCCCTGAAACTGGGAGCCAGGTAGCCACACCTGGGAGCTCTCTGTCCTTACAATATTGGAGTTTCAACCAAAAGCACTGAGGCGTGGGCTCCACGCTTACCACCAAAGTGGGGGCCTCCAACTCACTGCATGAAAATAAATATTTTTTTCGCCCATGAAGAAGTTATAAATGCCACTGTGAACACATTTTCTCAGCATGTCTCTGTCATTGGCCCCTTTAAACCTTAATCCTTCATCCTCCAAGTAGTCTGTAGTCCTGAAGAAGTCTTGACCACATGGCTAGTTTGAGCTCAGGGCAGGCTGTGCTCCCTTGTGTGAGTGCTGCAGCAACCCAGGCCCTGGTGCAGACCAGAACTCATGGCTGGATTTGCAGGATCCTCAGGGACCCGCTCTGCCTCCTGGTTTTGTTGCCCAGATGGTAAAGTGACTTTTATTTTTTTTATTTTTATTTTTTTGAGACAGAGCCTCAAGCTGTCCACCTGGTAGAATGCTGTGGCATCACAGCTCATAGCAACCTCCAACTCCTGGGCGCAAGTGAGTCTCCTGCCTCCACCTCCCAAGTAGCTGGGACCACAGGTGCCTGCCACAACGCCCGGCTATGTTTTAGTTGCAGTCATTGTTGTTTGGCAGGCCTAGGCTGGATTCGAACCCGCCACCTTAAGTGTATGTGGCTGGCACCGTAGCCACTTGAGCCACAGGCGCTGAGCGGGTGGTAAGGTGACTTAATGACCCTGCCTGCATACAGGCAATTGGTCCCTGGATGCTGACCACAGCATAGGGATCTAATGGTGCTGGGCAGTTGGCATGTCCACCTCGGCTCTCAGTTGTCCTCCAAGCTGCCCCTGTACCCCCCTCCCTGTCTCTGTGCAGGACACCCCCACCACAGGTATCAACACAGCAGATTCCTGGAGTTGGGAGTGGCTACTGCCCTCTCTGTGCCAGTTTTATGGCCTTGGCTCTCAGCTCTCACATGCTCGTTTCCAGGCTCCTGAAATGCTCATCCGATTTCCTTGATCCAGCCTCATACAGTTCTCACTCACCCTCCACATTGCTGCCAAAAGTATAATTTTTGAGACATACCCCTCTGACCTTTTATCCCCTGCTGAGGGCCATCCATTTGCTGCCTCTCCTCACAGCCACCTCCTTTTATTTTTTATTTATTTATTTATTTTTGAGACAGAGCCTCAAGCTGTCCCCCTGGGTAGAGTGCCCTGGCATTACAGCTCACAGCAACCTCCAACTCCTGGGCTCAAGCGAGTCTCCTGCCTCAGCCTCCCAAGTAGCTGGGACCAAAGGCACCCGCCACAACGGCTGGCCATTTTTTGGTTGCAGCCATCATTGTTGTTTGGCGGGCCCGGGATGGGGATTCGAACCCGCCACCTTAGGTGTATGTGGCTGGCGCCTTAGCCGCTTGAGCCACAGGCACCGAGCCGCCACCTCCTTTTATTGATTGATTGATTGAGACGGTCACTTTGTCACCCTTGGTAGTGTGCCGTGGTGCCATAGCTCATGGCAACCTCAAACTCTTAGCCTCAAGCGATTCTCTTGTCTCACCCTCCCTAGTAGCTGGGGCTACAGGTGTTCACCACAATGCCTGGCTATTTTTTTGCCGTCATTGTTGTTTAGCAGACCCGTGTTAGGTTTGAACCCACTTGCCCTGGAGCATGTGGCCAGTGCCTTAACCGCTGAGCACAGGCACCCAGCCCCACGTGCCTTTAGTGGTGGTGCCAGGCCTTTCCTTCCCAGCCTCACTGACCGCAGTGCGCTCTCAGGGCCCTGGTCTGGACACACCTCTGGCCCCTTTTCCCCAGTGCAGCACAGACCAGTTCACAGCAGGACCCTCTCCCAAGGCTGCCCTCTGGGTTTGGGGAAACTTCTGGTGACCTGGTGGGGACTCCACGCTCCTTGCGCTACTGTGACTAGTAGGAATGCTCCAGTGTGTTCTGACACCCTACGTGCCAGATCTCAGCAACATGTCCGGCCTGCCTGCCTCTATGTGGAAGGCAGGGCTCATCCACGTCCTGCCTGGGGCCCCCTTTCCCTTGCACACCAGGTCCTGTCTCCTGACATCTGTTCTTAGGCTCTTTGGCAGATTGGCCAGGTGCCTCTGTGCCCTGAGTGTCCTCCTGCAGGGTGTCAGGCACGCTTCTCAGCTCTGCTGCGTGAGGCCTGCTGTGAGGCAGGGGAGCCACTGCTCATCCTGCGTCTGTCTTCACCTCCCCATTCCTCACCCTGTGTTCCTGAGCTTGCACTTGGCAGCTCCTGAGCAGTGGCCCTGGGGCAGACTGGCCACTCGCTGCTGCTGGAGTGTGGGCATGTCTGAATACACCCTGTCACCTAAACTGCTTGGACTTTTTCTCCTCAGCTTCCGTGTGATGGTGAGTAGGAACTTGTCACTCACAGTGCCCTCTTGTTTCATGGGCACAGTGACCTGGCTGTGCCTTCTGCACTTCCCTAGCCTGGCTGCCTGTGAGTGTCCCTTCCTAGTGGGGCATCTGCCCAAATGTCTCAGACCCATGAAACTGCCCACCCAGTCCTACTGTCTTCAGCTTGTGACTTCATTTGACTCTTTCTTCCTTGAAACTTCCCCTCCTGGAAGGCCAGGGGCCCTTTCCTCATTTTTCCTCTGCTTTCTCAGTCTCCTTTCAAGAAATGATGGCACGGTCAAAGGGAAGCCTGCAGGGCTACTGTTCGGAGGACCCTCAGGAGGGCCACCTGGTGGAGATTTCTTTGCACACACAGCTCGGTGCAGAGGAGCTGTGCTAGGTACATGGCAGCATGTGCAGGTGTCCTGGGGCGGGAGGGCAGGCAGTGCATCAGGAGTCTCTCCAGGGAGGATGGCTGGAGGTGTGGAAGCAGAGGCAGGCCGGGTTGACTGGGTGTGGATGGGATTTGAACCCACCTCTTCACATTCTAGAGAAAGTCGTGGCTCAGTGCAGGTGAGATCTTGTTATTGTCCTGTCTGGCGTCCTCCATGGCTCTGAGGCCCAGGCTCTCCTGCTGTTCCCTGTACCCTTTCCACAGCTGCCCTTTTGCCCACCCCACACCCCCTGTGACATCCCTGCAACCCCAGTTCTTGATACATCCTGTGCCCTCTCCCTCTTCTCTTCACACAGGTCCACCCTCTGTGCCTGTCCTGTTCTTCAACACTTAGCTCAGCCATGGCCTAGGGGTCATCCCCTGAGGCCACCACCCCTCTTCCTGATCCAGAAAGCTCGTGCTCTCCTCTCGAGCTCCCAGGGTGTTCCGTGTGAGCCTTTCTTGCAAGCACAAGCTATGTTGTCGGCAGCACTGACTCGCCTGTGTTCCCTCCCCGCAGTGCACCTGCCCTGCGAGCACCACCCTCATCTGTGGGTGGTCAGAACGTGTCCCAGAGACTGACCACAGAAGCAGCCAATGTCTCTGAGCGGTGAAGGAATGCAGAAAAGTTACAGTCTTTCTCCCTTTTCATTTTCAATGCAGTTCTATAAATAAGTTATGTGAGATCGATTTTGTAATTCGCTTTAGATGTTCAAAACCACTATAGTACATAATTTTAACCATTAGTTAAGTGCACACTTTTAAATAATAACATGTTTATCGTTTATTAATTTTTAGGGTAGTAAATTATAACTATCTTAAGTAAAGTGCTGCTTCTAGTTATAAAAAATAGATTTCAAAAACAGCCATCTTATTTCCAAGAAACTAATTTTAAAATTAGTGGATAAGTACATTATTACAGGTAAATAAATAGCATGTTCCCTTTGTTATGACAAATATACAGTGTCCTGAGAGCTTAATTTTAACATTTATTTTCATTAATCAAAAAAATTTTCTCATTGATTATCAGTCTTTTCTTTCAGTCTCAATAGGAATTGAGAAAGGAAGTTTCATAAAATTAAAGTGTATTTGTAGTGGTTTTGTCAATGTATCTGTTTTTCTTTAGATCAGGTTATTTTGCTAAACATTAAAGTCACTCTAGTTTCTTTTCTTACATATTTTGTGTGAGTAATGCCAAATATTACTAGTGGTTTTTAAAAAACATAGTTTTAACTGAAGTATATTTTATCTGTATATCTTAGAGGTGTGTGTATATTTTATAGATTTATCTATGGAATCCTAGAGTGAATAACTTGTCCTCAAAGCTTTTTCAACATAAACATTAGGCTCACAAACCTCCTTTCTTGTGAAGAATGAATCTTTCTTGGGTCATTATGAAAGTTTTGAGATACACAAAAATCAAGCAAAGTAAAATCTGCATGGGTTGAAGCATAGAAGCCCTCCTAGCAACACTGATAAGCCAGGCAAGCTGGAACTTGCACAGGTGAAATCAGAAAGGACACTCAGCTGTGTTTCTTGGAAGTTAAAAAAATGGACCATAACAAAGTCTGTCTCAAAATTTTCATAGCAACGTATGTATATTGTTTGGCAAAATTTAGTATTACGAATATATAGGTTAACTTCATACTTTATAAAGTCGTGTGGCGCTGTGTACAGTTCAGTCCTGCCCCACCGTGCTGTGCCCTCTACTCTCTGCAGCTGCTCCGTCTTTCATCCTTGGTCAGGCTAAACCAGAGGAGCACTCCCTGTCTGCCTGTACCATTTGGTCTCTGTCTGTAACAGCTTCTATGACGTCGAACCTTGGTGTGGCATTAGTTTTACTGAGGGAAGAAGAAGCTGCTGGAAACTGTCAAAGAGCATGTTTTTTTTCAGCGTGTGGCTAGGGACATAGTTCACTATTCCACGCCATGTCCTCACCATGAGTGAGGGTCGTAGGATGCTGGTCCTCCTGGGCTCTGACGTCCTTTATCTGGAGACATGTGGGCTTTGAATGTGGCATCGCTTCTCGTGTTTGCTGGGACTACTGGAAGCTCAGTTTGTCTGTGACTCTGGATGGACGACAGACAGAGATTTGGCATCACGCCCCGGCCTTACCTGGACGGTCCAGGCTCTGTCTTCCGGGCTTCCCTGCTCCATGTTACCATTGTGTCTGTGTTATACAGAATGCATGAATGAAGAAGGGAAATCAGAGAAGGAAATTTTAATTCTGTTCTGATGCTGTGTGTAAAATCCTGTGTCTGGAAAGTGTGGCAATCACTCATTTAGGCAGTACCTCGGGAAAGCAGGCTGTCACACGGAAAATGCATTTGAGTTAAACAATATAGTGAGGGAATAAACCTGCTCGTCAGAGCCAGTGTCATCATTTAACACCTGGAGATCCCCGTCGAGTCTCACGGCATCTCCAGGCTTCCATTTCACTAGAACACTGGCCCTCTTCCCCTAGGATCGCTGGGAGCACAGAACACACACGGCCATGTGAGGCTGGGTCACGCGCATGGGAGATGTTACGGGTCGAGTCCATGCTGCCGTTCCCAGCCGTCTCCACGGGAGCTTTCCATGAGGTCCTGGCTTCTGAGTAAAAACCCAGACCCATTCTGGTGTGGTCATTGCCTTTTTGTTGCATTCTAAAATTGGACACTGCTTGAAGGGCCCTGACAGTGGGCTTTCCTGACACACAAAGGTGTGCTGGTGACCCTGAACACTAGCTTTCAAGTGATCCTGGGAACAGAGTGTTTGGAGCGGGCTTCTACAGGGAATTTGGTGGCAGACCCTTTGTGCCTTGACTTGGGGCCTTTACTTAGTGCTCCAAAGTGCACATAGGTTGTGAACGCTCATTTGTTGTTTGTCATCTAAAGTAGTCGGGGCAATATGACAGAGTCAATTTAAAGGACCGGAGTCTTGTATGTGCCGGGAACTCCCCATCTTTGTGCTTGGCACTAGTGTGTAGCTGCCGTGATGGTGCGACCTGAGATTCTGGGGTCTCCCAAACACGGAGTAAAAGCAGCCACCAGACCTGTAGGGGAGAGAGGTCTATGTGCGGGCTCAGAGTCCAGGCTGCTGGGCATGGAGAACCAGCCACACACACACAAGGTGGGCGTCTTGCTTTGTGTGGAGCCAGGGTAGCGAGCAGGGCCAGGCTTGTGTCGTGCCTGGCCAGCCTTCATTGCCCCTGTGTCTGTCCTGGGATGATTCTGCCCACCGGGGTGTGTGGTCATCAGAACGTTGGGAGTTAACACACACCTCGTGTGGCTCACTGCAGGTGATGATTCATGGAGAGTCCCTCTCCTATCCACCACAGGACTTGTGCACCCATTGTTTTTGCCAGTAGCCAGTGGTCTTGGCAGGAGGATCTATCAGCGAAGCTGCTGGTCACTGCTAGCACTGCTAGCTCAGTCTGCTTGTTTGTTCTCTTTCACGGATGACCCCACAGCTGGCCAAACTTCCACCCATGTTCCTCCAGTCTCCTGTAAAGGAAGACCCCCTCCCACCCATGGGCAGACATGCCCTGAGGATAAGGGTGGTGGTCTCCCGATAAACATGGGAGATCCCGGTGGTGTCATTTCATATCATTTCCATAGCCTAGTCACAGTTACCTTGTAAAGAGGAGATACAGGAATGCATGGCTGTTCCCCAAGTCCACACAAATCAGCTGAATGTTACTGTACAGCCTTCTGTGGTGTCCCGGGCACCATTTCCTCACGACAGCTATCTGAGGTAGCTAGAATTATTTCTCTTTTAATTACACTGTGTATTTTAAATGTTTATTTTTAGGCAGAGGAATTTGGAATATTCTGAATCACAGAGTCAGAAACAAAATAAAATATTCAGATTGATTCAGGCTTCACATGGATCCTGTGAGTTAGTTTCTTTTAAGAAACACATGGTTGGCTAACAGCTTGAACTGTCCCCAAGGTACTTAATTAAGCGAGAGGGATATGTAGAGATTGAAGTATGGTATAGGGTGTACATTTTTAAATACTGTTAGAGCTTTTAAATATTGACCGATGACTGATGAACACTCAATCAACTGCACTTATGGAGCCCTATCCTAGGTTGGAGGAAGATCATCGGGCCAATTGGTGGCCCCGCTTTTTAGGGCAGGATGGTAGAGATCACTCCATCTTGGCTGATGGACTCACAGAGACCCCAAAGGCCACTTTGCAGAGAATTGCCGGCAGTCAGCAGTTCTGGACTCTGATTTAGGAGAGTGGAGGGGAGAGTGTCTACGTGGATACCTCAAACAAGTTGGCAAGGTTGGGAATGGGGAGAGTATGTGTCAGTGATATTAGAATGTCATTTGAAGCTTGGTTTAGTTCAAGTTCAAGATAAGATGTTGAAGGTATATTTTATTTGTTTGTTGCAAGTGAATAGTGTATTTTCCCTTCTATTCAGGTTTTATTTTTTATTTTTTATTGAATGGTAACTATGTACATTAATGCACTTCTGGGGTACAGTGTGGGGTTTTCACATGCAATCTGAAA
>NW_003852518.1:180491-200429 GCF_000181295.1 Otolemur garnettii
TGAGACATCTTTTGGGTAATTTCTTGAGAGATGTTTTGAATAACTTCTTGAGAGATCTTTTGAATCATTTCTTGAACTTCTTCTTCCTTCCTTTCTTCCATTCTGTTAATCTTATTTGCTATCCACGTTCTGAACTCAATTTCTGTCATTTCAGCCATTTGCTTGTGGATGGGGTCTTCAGTATGTCTGCCCCATTTTTCCTTGTGGGAGTTGATCTATTCTGGTTATTCGAGTTGCCAGAGTTTTTCTGCTGATTCCGCCCCATTCTGAGTTTACCTTGTTTGGAGGCATTATCAGAACTGTTCAGTTGGTGGCCTCTTCTAGTTGCCCAGAGAGAGAGAAGCAGAGCGAGTCTGTTGTCTACTCCCAGTTCTCGGGTGCTGGGGCAACTGGGGTGCAGTGGAATGTCAGCAGCTGCACGGGAGTGTTCGTGGCCGATTAGACCTCGTTCAGCCTACTGGCGCAACCAGTGGACAGGAGACTGGCAGCAGCTGGATCAGTCCTAGTTCAGCACCCTGGAGCGATCGGGGGGTGTGGGAATGGCAGCGGTAGTGTAGGGTACGCAAGCGATCAGATCAGTTTTATTTCGGCCCCACCAGAGTAGCTGGGGGGAGTGGAGGACTCCCTCACCTTGGCCTGTTGGACGTGTGCGGCACTACCAAGCCAATCTATTCTTTCCCAGCCTGAGAGCCGGCGTGGGGAACTCTTCCACCTCCGTCTGTGGAACACACGTGGCTCTAATAGACAGTTCTTGGCCCGCCCAGAGCGCTAGACTCCTCCACTGCCTCCTGCAGGGCACACGTGGCTCTGGCAAGCAATTCTGGGCCCACCCAGCACAGGTGCCTGGAGCAAGGAACTCCTCCACTGGCCCCCGTGGGGTGGGCGTGTCTCTAGAAGGCTCTTTGGGGTCTGCCTGGAACAGAGGACTCCTCCGCCACTGCCTGTAGGACACCGGTAGCACTGGCAAGCAGTTCTGGGCCCATCCAGAGCCCTGGAGCGGAGATCTCCTTGGCTGCCTGCGGGGTGCACGGCTCTAGCAAGCAGTTTTGGGTCCTCCCAGAGTGGGGGACTCCTCTGCCACTGCCCGCGGGGTGTGCGAGGCTCTAGCAAGTAGTTCTGTGCCTGCCCAGAGCAGGGGAAATCCTCTGTGGCCACCCGCGGCCCACAGGAGGTGTGCTAGCAAGCAGTTCTATGCCCACCCAGAGCCTTGGAGCAGGGATCTACTCTGCCGCCTGTGAGGTGTGCAGCTCTAGCAAGCAGTTCTGGGCCCTCCCAGGGTGAGGGACTGGTCCGCTGCCACCTGTGGGGGTGTGCGGGGCTCTAGCAAGTGATTCTGTGCCTGCCCAGAGCAGTGGGAAGTCCTGTGCTGCCACCTGCCACCAGCAGGAGGTGTGCGGCTTTTAGCAAGCAGTTTTGCGCCCTGCCCAGAGCCCTGGAGCAGGGATCTACTCTGCCGCCCATGGAGCACACGGCTCTAGCAAGCAGTTCTGGGTCCTCCCACAGTGGAGGGACTCGTCCGCCGCCACTGGCAGGGGTGCGCTAAGCTATAGCAAGTACTTCTGTGGCTGCCTGGAGCAGGGGAACTCCACTCCGGCCACCTGCCGCTGGCAGGAAGCTTGTGGCTCTAGCGACCAGTTCTGGACCCTCCCAGAGCCCTGGGGCAGGGTGCTTCTCTGTCGCCGTGGGGGTGCGCGGCTCTAGCAAGCAGTTCTAGGCCATCCTGTAGTGGGGGACTTGTCTGCCGCCACCGGTGGGGGTGCGCTAAGCTCTAGCAAGTACTTCTGTGGCTGCCCGGAGCAGAGGAACTCCACTCTGGCGACCTGCTGCCTGCAGGAAGCTTGCGGCTCTAGCAATCAGTTCTGGACCTGCCCAGAGCCCTGGGGCGGGGTGCTTCTCTGCCGCCCATGGGGTGCGCGGCTCTAGCAAGCAGTTCTAGGCCCTCCCAGAGTGGGGGACTCGTCCGCCGCCACCAGTGGGTGCGCTAAGCTCTAGCAAGTACTTCTGTGGCTGCCTGGCACAGGGGGCTTCTCTGTGCCTGCCCCGCCACCCATGGGAGGGGGGCGGCTCTAGTAAGCAGTTCTGCGGCCCGCTTTGTACCTGTATTTTATGTTCTTAAATGATCTTCCTTGGATTTATAGCTTGCCAAACTTCTTTCTGGGCTCAGCTCCTTGTCTTTGGCTTCATAGATTCTGATTCCAACCAGTTTTTCTTCCTTTGCTCAGGAGCCTCTGACAGGGTTGCTACCAGTCGGCCATCTTCCCTGGGTCTCATGGTTGGTTGATTTTCATCAAGGGTGCGTGTCTACTCAAAGGGGAAATAATAGCCTTTTTAACAGTTGGTGCTGGGACAACTGGACATCTACCTGTAAGAAAAGAACAATGGACCCCTCATTTAGACTATGCACAAATATTAACTTGAAATGGGTCATAGCCCAATATGTAAGAGCTGAAATTATAGAACTCTTAGAAGAAAGCATAGGAATAAAGCTTTCTGATCATGGGTTAGACAAGGCCTATAGCACAAGAGACAAAAGAGAACATGGATAAATTGGACATTATTAAAATTAAAAACTGTCCTGCTTTAAGGAACACCATTAAGAAATTGAAGGCAACCTACAGAATGGGGTCAACATTTGCAAGTTTAGTATCTGATAAGGACTTGTATTCGGAATATATAAAGAACTCTTACAGCTCAACTGTAAAAAAACAAATAAAACAATTGGAAAGTGGCCAAGGGATTTCTGTAGACATTTCTCCAAAAAAGATACCCAGATGTCCAGTAAGCAGGTGGAAAGATGTTCAGTATCCTGGGGGAAACCCAAGTCAAAACCTCAGTGAGATAGCACTTCAAACCCTCTAGAATGGCTGTAATGGAAAGGAAAGGCAGTACCAAGTGTCAACGAGGATGTGGAGACATGGAAACAGTCGTACCCTGCCAGTGTAAATGGAGAGCAGTGCCGTCGCTTTGAATAACAGTTTGGCAGCTCCTCAAAATGGGACCTGTGTTTGAGCATACGGCACCACGGAGCTACTCCTGCCTAAAAACAAGCGACAGCGTATCCACACAGAAACTTTTACACACGTGCTAACTGCATTGTTCATTGTGACAAAAAATGGAAACGACTAAAAGCTACTGAATAGATAAACAAAATGTGGCACATTCAAACAGCTGAGCATAGTTCAGTGGTAGATGGGATGGTGCCACCACATGGGCGCACCTTCCAGATGCTGTCTGAGTGAAGCAAGCCAGTCACAGGAGGCCACCTGTTACGTGGACCCATTTATATGAAATGTCCAGGGTTAGCAGATCCAGAGAGACGGAAAATAGATTAGTGGCTGCCCAGGGCTGAGGAGATTGGAGAGAAGAGGAAAGTGACTGCTCGTGGGAATGGTAAAAATACTACGGAATCGACTGTGGTCATGGACCTCAAACTGTAAATACACGGAGAACTATTGGATTATGCCACATATACAGGCAAGTTGTATGGCAAGTAAATCATATCTCAATAAAGCTGTTGTTAAAAAGTCAAGGGCATGAACAACAGAAATACAAGAGAGTAAAGTAAAGGGATATGACAGCAAAATCCAGAGCATGAACCTTTATTGAATCTTGGATCAAAAAAAGCCATGAGAGCTGATTTAGAGAAATTTCACTTGAGGAAATTTGAGTTTATGTTTGAGGAAATTTCACTTGAGGAAATTTGAGTTTATGTTTGAGGTTAAGTAATATTTTCTTTGGAGAATTCAACATAATTTAAAGATATGATCCCTACCTTCAAGGATCATGATACAGATGTTATCTAAAACTTGACAACTAGTTTTAAAAGCAAATTCTAAGTGAACCGAAGCTATTTTAAGCCACTGGTAACTTTGCTTAGATGGCTTTGGCATAGGTCATTTGCAAATGGTCATACTGAGGCTGTGTGAGTTGTTCCTTATGTAGGTGGCAGTTTCCTGAAATGGGCGCACACAATCCCCTGTCCCCAGGGTGCTCCGTGAGTGACACAAAGCTCTTGCTATTCAGCCTTCACCCTGGCATATTGTGAGCTAGTGTGATGTATGATATATTTTGTTCTCTGGGCTCCTAGAGTTAGTAGCTATGTTGTTTACAGGAAACAAGACATCTGATTATATACGTTCCTTGGTGTCCTTGCTTTCGTATTTTTTTGTGTGTTACAATTAGCAGGTGTAACTCTGGTACTCTTCCACTCAGGTGACCTTTACCAGTCATGGCTCAAGATGTTATTGATTGCTGGGCATGGTGGCTCACATCTGTGATCCCAGCACTCTGGGAAGGCAAGGCATATGGATCACCTGAGCTCAGGAGTTTGAGATCAATCTGAGCAAAGCAAGACTCAGTCTTTACTACAAATGGAAAGTTACTCTAGCGTTGTGGCAGGCGCCTATGGTCCCAGCTACTTGGGAGGTTGAGGTAGGTGATGGCTTGAGCCCAGGAGTTTGAGGTTGCTGTGAGCTAGGCTGATGCTATGGCATTCTAGCCTGGGCTGCAGAGGGAGACTGTGTCTTAAAAAAAAACCCAAAATGTTATCGATCATTTAAAATTTGGTATGTATACTACAAAGAATGTCACTGTCATTAAGTTAACTTTATTGCACTATAAAAATTATTGCAAGTAAGATTTTATAGTAATCGGTCAGATATTTGGAAAAGTACTTTAACACAGGAAATCATAAAATATCATTTAATTATTTTAATGAAAACGTGTGGAGTTCCTTTATTGGCCAGTTCTCCGATGTAGCCTCAGGCCCTTACTTGGTTATGGGCAGAGCTCTGCGTGGGTTTGCTGGGGTTTCTGGCACCTGGGAGCCTAGGCAGGAGAGCGAGTGGGCTGCAGCCCGGCCTGTCTCTGCTCACCACACCGTGAGCTGGGGACGCTGTACGTGAAGGGTGGCCACCTTTTCCCAGCCCACTCCCAGCCATATGTGGGTCCACTGTTTAAGCTTCAATGCAATTTTGTAAACCATTTCATTAATATATGAATTGGAAATTTCAGGTTTAGTTTCTTTAAATTACTAGGACATTAAAAGATACTTGCACAAAAATCTGAGCAGTAAACACCCCTACGTTTTATAATTCCTCCCGTTCTGTACTTTATACTTTTCTGGCCCACAAACAATCAAAGAATATGTATTTTTAAATAAAGATAATAACTTTTATTAAATTTGTCCTTAGCATTTTACAAAGTTTTCATAGGACCATGAACTGTTGGCAAACTTAAAGTTCATCATTTACATAACACTGAATTAAATTATATGATTATAGTAATATTGGTAACTGACAGTGATAATTTGCTTTGCTTTGGGAATCTGCAAAAGTCAACTACAGG
Organism: Otolemur garnettii; assembly: GCF_000181295.1. Taxonomy (NCBI): domain Eukaryota; kingdom Metazoa; phylum Chordata; class Mammalia; order Primates; family Galagidae; genus Otolemur; species Otolemur garnettii. Next base: position 185,838 of record NW_003852518.1, read on the forward strand.
GCAAAGTTGCCAGACTGTGTCCCTGTTACCTCTGACGGCAAAGCTGTATAGTGTGGACTGGACACAAGCCTCGCTTGCCAGAGAGGGAGAGCTGTGCTTCTTAGGCCGAGGTTGGTTGGGGAGTGTCTGCTCTGCATTGTATTTGCAGGATTTGGTGTTTATCTCCCTGTCCTTAAGGACGTTTTCATGGAGCTAAGTCTGTACCAGGTAAGATGAGCCTCTTCTCCCTTTTTAGGCCTGGAGCCTCCTGGCAGTGTTGTCTGGGAGTCTCAGTATCATTGTGATGAATGACAGAATGGTAGGGAGGTGAAACTGGAAAAATAAAGCATTTATTGAGGAATAAAAGTAAAATAAAAGGAAAGTGTCAAATGTGTTGGGAGGAGGTTACAAAGAAAAGTGGGTGTGCTCTGCTTGGAGAAAAGCTGCAACATTTATTGCACTGATAAAGAGATAATTAAAGGGAGTGACATCAGAATCCTTTCTTACTGAATTCAGGTGATTTGTCATTGAAGGAATGAAGAAACTAGACTCCTCACTTTGCCCCCATCGGGAACGTGATCCATTGTATGGCAGTGAGGTCACATTCATCTCTCCGGGCACATGTCGTGGGGAAGGAAGGGAAAGAGAATTTCCAGGGATGCCTCATGTTTAAGGTGAAGCAGAGTATTTTGTTTGTGTGTGTGCTGTTTGGTGTTGCGTGTCCTGGTATCTCCCCACAGACACCCCCTGCAGCACCATCCAGCTGGAGCTCACACAGAGCAGTCCTGAGAGCCGAGAAGCAGACAGTGGGCCTGGAGGGTCTAACCTTTAAACTTCTTGGATAGGTATAAAGGCAGATGTGTGTAAATATTTCTGTTTTTATTTTTAGAAAGGCTGTGTTCAGAGCAAGTCTTAACCCAGTTTATTCTAGTTATATTTTAAAATTCTTAGGTCATTGGGATATTAACACAGTGGGCTCAGAAAAAGTAAATTCTGTCTGGGAGATAAAGATTCTGCAGTTCCTCCTAATTAAACTTTTATTTGAGGTATTTCTATAGCTTTGGGGATGACTGAATAATTTTCTTCTTAAAAGTCTAGTCTGATAAGTAGCCATCGTTTTGGGTCTATCATTGTTACTTTGTCTGGGGCTTCTTTTATTTTTATTAAAATTTTTTTGTCATTAAAGACATTTTCCCTATCTCTTCTAAGTTTCAACTACTCATATTTAGATACTTACATGGACTAAATAAGTTAAGAATCACTAAAACTGATGTAAACTGAAAACATTTTGTGTCATTAGAAAATTATCTTCAGACCAGGCATGGTGGTTCTTGCCTATAACCCAGCACTTATGGAGGCTGAGATGGGAGGATCACTTGAGGCTGGGAGTTTAAGATCAGCTTGGGCAACATACCAAGACCTTGTTTCTAAAAAACAAACAACAACAACAAAAACATCTGGGCATGTGCCTTTGTCCTCACTCCTTAGGAGGCTGAGGCAGGAGGATTGCTGGAGCCCAGAAGTTCAAGATGGCAGTGAGCTGTGGTGGTGCCACTGCACTCCAGCTTGGGTAGCAGAGTGAGACCCTGTCTCAACAACAAATAACAAAAAAAGTCCCCAAAGAAACACTGGTTTCCTATCTGTAATCATGTGTGCAATCGTGTACATTCACAGTACGTGTATTCAGAGCTCCACCCTCTATCCTGTACCATCTAACTGACTGTGGCAGCGAGTCATGAGCCAGCAGACTGACAGTGATTTCGAGGTGGCTGTGCCCAGCTAGGTCCTCTGACGTGCTTTGCTGGTGTCTCCGTGAGGAACTGTAAAGCCCATATTCAGGGAATACCACAAGTGTAGTTCTTCCCATAACACCATGTCTAAACCAAGGGGACAGAGCTGTCTTGCTTTGTAAGGAAATTTTTTTGTTTTTGTTTTTGTCTTTGTGTTTGTTTTGAGACAGTCTCCCTCTGTCACTCTGGGTAGAGTGCTGAGGAGTCATAGCTCACAGCAACCTCAAACTCCTGGGCTCAAGTGATCCTCCTGTCTCAGCCTCCCAAGTAGCTGGGACTTCTTGTTGCCCACTACCACACCTGGCTAGTTGTTCTGTTTTTAGTGAAGACAGGATCTTATTGTTGCTCAGGCTGATCTTGAACTCCTGAGCCGAAGGGATCCTCCTGCCTTGGCCTCCGAGAGTGTTAGAATTATAGACATGAACCATGCCACCTGGTTATAAAGGATTTTTGAGATATGAGCCATTTCGTAATCGGGGCTCGCAGTGGGAAGATCATTCTTTACATCACACTCTTACATATTTATATGCCTTAAGTGGTGCACTCTAAAATTCTTTGTGCAGACCCTCCTTAAAAAAACCAAACAACTAAGTAAAATAATCCTTTTGAGTCTTATTTCAATAGTAATTCAGGGCAAGTCTGCCTTAGCTAAGTACTGTAGGGTCAAATATGGCAAAAATCAACTTGGAGATTATTTTCTGGAGCGGTGCAGACCTTCCAGGAACCTGGAGTGCCTCTGTCTAAGAGCGGGTCCTGGATGCTTCCCTCTGTCTGCCCAGGCGTCTGCTTCTGTGCACTTTCCTCAAGAGAAAAGCAAAGCCACCATTTCTTCCATCCGGCCACTTAGTTCTGTCTCAAAAGTTTTAAGATTTTAAAAGTTAATTCCTGTTTCCTTTACAATTGCTGACTCTCCCAGGGAAAGTATAGTCTTATCTGTTATTTATACTTTGCTAGCAAGAACCTCGGGACATCTGGTACCAAAGGTCAATTTTGATAGTTGAGAAGGAGGAGAGAACACCATCCCATAGGCTTTGGTAACACGAAGAGACACACCCCTGAGAAGGCAGAATGGCCCCAAAAGAACAGACTTCAAGTTCACACTGTCAGGGCCAATCTCGGTTGGCAGTCTTTTGGAAGACTCAACTCTGTTGAGGGCCTCTGGTCTTTAAGGCACAAGGCCTGTGATTGAGCCTGGCAGATGGGAGATGGAAGGGAGGTGATGTCCCTGGCTCAGGACTGGAGGGCGCGGTCACTGCAAGGTACAGACCGTGTTCACAGTGTCCACTGGTCCCACGGGCCCTGGGCCTTGCAGTCCTGATGTGTATGATATTTGCAGGGCTTGCCTCTGAGCTGGCTGTGATGAGTTATTGGGGCATGCTAGGCCCTGATGCTTGGGACTCAGTTGGGAGGTGTTCCCTCTGGGCTCCTTAGGGAGCATAGCTAAATTTTTATTATACAATTTACCAATGCAGTCATTTATTTTTCATGTAGTTTAAAAATAAAAGAATGTAAAGGAGTCATGTGCACATAAAAACCCATTTGTTCTTGCCTAACTTTGGAAGGTGTCTGCAAGATGACTGACTGTCTTTGTATAAGTGATGGAACTTCTCATCAAGTCAGGGACATCACAGAATGGCAGCTGTGGTAACTCTTCCTTCATAGACATGTAAATGCTTCATTAATCAGCATTTAATGCCTTTTATTGGGATGAGATGAAGATCATATGGCCCTGATCTAATGGCACAACCTGTAGTGTGCAGCCCCACTGAGGTTGACTGTGGGGGCAGCAGGGATGCTGGGCTGTGTGTGTGTGTGTGAGGGGGGTTTCAGCCATGCAGCTTTGGGGAGTGAGCACGGATTGGAGATGGAACGAGAGATGAGCAGGAAGCCCAGGTTGTTTGGTGCCCTGTTGACAATATGTGGCCTTTGCAGAGGGCTCCCGAATTGTCACCAGCCCTGCTGGTGGGGCTGCCTTGGACAGACATGCTGCAGGCCATTTGTCCCCTGGGTCCAAGTTATATGGCAAAATGGTACGTTCTGGGTACAGTCTTTTATTTCAAGTAGGGAATTTAGGTACTTTTCTTGCTTTTCTGCATTAAGTCTTGGATATTTATTTTTTTTATTTTAGTTTAAAATTCATGGAGTGCTTAAAAGAAGTGTGAAGTATCTTTTAAATGCTACTTGATATTTTTAGTCCTTGCAGTTTAAAAGTAAATTAACACATAGATACCACATGGTATAATTCATAGATATCTAATTTTATATTTGCTGAGATCTTTGCCATGTTGAAAATTAAGTCTTTGAATAATATATTATTTTTGGTAAAATTATTTGCTCACCAAATTGCAAGTACTCTCCAGTGCTGTCTCTTACCTACCTTGGTTTTGCATAGTTTAATAATGCCAGTAATACCGGATTAAATCTGTTCACGGTTTTTTGAATGGTGCCTTAGGGCTTGCAAGGTGCCCTTTACATATTTCATTGTAGTGGCATGCTTTCTTCTAGTGTAATAGTTAAATGTCTGCCAGTTCTAAGAGACTCTTCTTCGCTTTTTTGAGATCTGAGACCACAAACTGTAGGAAGACAGCTTAGGAAACTGTCCTAGGAAATGCCCTGTAAGTTGTAAGGTCCTGATGCATGTTTACAGAGTGTGAAGAGTTGTGTTAGAATTTTCTGAATATTCTTTCTGTGTTATTTCTTCTGAGTGTAATTCACTCATGCAACAGATATGTATTCAGCTCACATTTTTACATCCAGCTCTTAGCTAGTCTGGTGGGAGAACAGAAGCTGCTACTCTGAAGGAGGGAGGGGACCAGCACAAGTGTTGTAGAGCTGTAGCGAAGGTGTTTAGGACCACAGAATTGGAATCAGAATTTGGAAGGTGCACAAAACACTTCTAATTTGAGGTCAGGGAGAGGAGGAGCAGCAGGATGGGATGGTGTTCAGGAAGAGCTGGTGTTGTTGTGGACTTCAAAGGCCTTCCAGGTTTGGGCGGGGGGGGGGGGCAGCTTCACAAGACCCTGGTGGTGTGAAGGCAGCGGTGCCGGGAGCTGGAGCTGCAGAGGCTACTGGTATGGTCAGTTAGGACAGGGAGGTAGAGTTTGGCTTTAAAGGCCACAGTTTTGGAAAGTTGTGAGGAAATCGGGGCTGTGAGTATAGGGCCATCCTGTGGGCAAGGTTCCCCTTTTGATGGAAGGAGGTGTGGGAGAGAAAAGGCAGGAGCAGTCCCAGCCTGAGAGCTGGAGTAGGGGAGGTGGAAGACAGGAGAGAGGAGAGGGACCTGGAAAAGCCTTGAAGAGATGTGAGGTGGGCCTTTCCTGGGAACCACAGTTCCATGCACAGACTCTTGGGCACTGTGGGAGCTCAGAGCAGAAGCGAGTTGGTGAGGTCTGTGGATGTTACTGAAATTTCTCTCAGTCGGTCCTTGGTCTCAGAGATTCTAGGAATGAACCCATGGATCACAGATCAGTGGTAAGATAGGATTTTATTAGAAAGGAGTACAGAACAAGTAAAAGGCCCTAGAGCTTCTGGCAGGGAGAAAGAACAAGTGGGGAGTCTCTACGTGGGGTCTTTATCTAGGAGAATTACACTTGGCCAGGACTTGGCAGAGGGAAACATGTTTTCAACGTTAATGAATGTTATGGACAAACGAATAAATGTACATAGTTCTTCCAGCTCAGGGCAAAAGGTCAGCTTGTTCCCTTCATGAAATTGTCCAAGCCTAGGAAAGCTGGGGTCCCCTGTCCAGCCTTGATTGGGGGAACCCTGTGTCACGGGACGTGGGAGAGCTGCAGTGACTCACGCTGTAAGGGGAGGCAGCGGTGAACAGGTGTACCTGGGGCCCTGCTGGGTCACTGCAGGGTTTGGGCAGCCTGTTTCCTCCAGTCTGCGGCTGGGAGAGAGCGAGGGACCTGGGCTGTAGGACTTGACCACACTGTGGTGGGAAAGGGAGAAAACATCTGTGTGCTCAGCAGTGGCAGTGGGAGGAGTGAGGTCTGGAGACACTGTCACACTGGGAATCTGTGGCCAGAAGCCTGTGGCTCCGTGGGTAGGGTGCCAGCACCATATACCGAGGGTGGTGGGTTCAAACCGGGCCTGGCCAGGTAAAACAGCAGTGGCAACTGTAACAAAAAATAGCTGGGTATTGTGTGTAGCAGCCCGTATAGTCTATGGCTAGGAGGAGTGAGAGTTATAAGAAATACCTGTAATGGAACACCTTGGTGAAAAGGGCATGGAGACAGATTTAGTTCTAACAAGCATGAGAGAGCTCGCGAGATGAGAGCATTGGTGAATTGGCAGTCTCTACACCTGTGGTGTTGAGAAGCACGAGCTCAGCCTTAAATTAAATTGGAGGAGAAGGCAGTCAAGAGGCATGCGCATTCTATCATGGATCCACTTACTCTGACTCTGTCTCCTCTCCTGCCTGCAGAACGCCAGCACGGCGTCTCTGCTGAAGATTACCAAGCTCTGCTAAAGACTAAGAGCTATCTGTTCTAAGAAGACCTTTACTCTCTCTAAGATACTCTGTTTCTCTCTCTCCAGCTAAAGTAGATAGCCCTCAAGCACCTATGAGAAACTGTTCCTGAGCAAGGTAGCTTAGTGGTCCGTGTCCGGAACCTACCTAAGCTGGGCCCGAGACCTGGCCAGTCCTGGGCCCTGACAATTGTGGCCATCGTCTGTAGTCCCAGCTACTCTGAAGGCTGAGGCAAGAGAATTGTGTAAGCCCAAGAGTTGGAGGTTGCTGTTGAGATGGGTGCCAGCTGCTCATCATGCCCATAAGATGGATGCTGGTGGCCTCCCAACAACCCCCAGGTAGGAGGAAGGGAAAAAGAGGTAAACGAAATGATGCCACGTACCATTCCTCTTAAATTGGTCCTGATCGGGCTGGAACAGGACAAGATAAGAACGGATGGGCCAAGAATTGTCTGTTATCACCAGAGTTAAAGAGCTAAGAGCTGTGACACATTGTTTTACTTGTCCATTAGTTGCTAGATCTGCATTATGTTACTTTATTATCTGACTGCCCTTTTTACCTATTGGCTAAACAGCTAAATTGCAAGGTTCGCTTCTGTAAAAGGGTCATCGTGACCCCCTGCTCGCTTTTTGCTTCTTTTGCCAATTTTCTTTTTACCTTTAATTGCTAACTTTCAGACTGCCTGTTTGGCTTGTTGCCAAGTTTTAGACTAGAAAAACCCCAACTTCAGACCCCTTGATGCTCCCTCACTTAGTCTGCTTTAGACTTTGCTGAGATAGCCCCACCATTAATAAAAGACTCCTTTTTGAAATTCTAATTTGAGTTGGTGGTCCTTAATCTTGCTCCATAACACTGTGAGCTGTGATGCCACAGCATTCTACCCAGGGCCACAGAGTGAGACTCTTGTCTCAAAAAAAAAGAATTTCCACATTAGGGGTTTGAGACCCGTGAATTGCTGTTTCCGTTGCTCTTACAGCAGCTTGGAGAAGAAGGCCATGTGATCTGAACAGGTCAAGAAGCCATAAAGTGTTTGGAAAAGTCTGGAAATCTGCAGGAAGTCTGGCGTGAGTCTGGAAATCTGTGGGAAGCTTCCAGAATGTCCGTGGCGTGCGGCTTATTCTCGTGTTTCCTTTTTGTACCAGAACACTGTTGACACTGCGGTCTTATGTGTCTCTGACAGGCTTTGCATGGTGTACTGTCTGGAGCACACGTGAGGTTGGAGGAGGGTGCAGGCAGCACTGCACATTTTCTCATTATGCCTTTTCTTTCCTCAGCTTATGCTGTTTAACTTATAATTTTGAAGATTCACAGGGAGTTTGGAAAATAGCACAGAGGTCCTAGGTGCCTTTCGCCTGTTTCCCCAGTGGTTGTGTTGTCTGTAACTCTGGGACCAAAAGCGGGAAGCAGGCACGGTTGCACGGGTGTGTGACGTCGGCAGGCCTGGGAGTGGGTGGCGGGTCGCAGAGCTGTCCTGCATCCCAGACGCCTCTGCGTGCCTTCGGGCACACCCCTGCCCGACCATCCTGACCCCCACAGTCACCAGCCTATTCTCCATCCCTATAATTTCTGTCATTTGGAGTATTTTATATACATAGAATCATATGGTGTGTGATGTCTGAGATTTTTTCGTTTTGCAATTCAGCATCATGTTAGTTGTTGAGCCGTGTCTGGGCGTATGGAGTTTAACTGTCTGGCAGAGTCCCTGCATCATGTTTTGGTAGACTTGTAAGATTATACCTTAGCTAAATTGTAATTGTAAGAACCACACGAAACTATAGGCAGTTTATAAAATAAAGAGAAATAATCACCTGTAATCTCACGTTTCTTCACTTGATCTTGGCCAAAAGGCCACGTAGTGACCTCCCCTCTCTTGAACCTGGTCTGTTCTCTCCCGCAGTCTCGTGTTTGGTCTGCATGGACGACCCTTTTCTCTTGGCCTTTTTCATCAGTTTCTGCAGCGTACTGCGCGTATGTCCTGAGTGGGACCAGCAGAGACTGTGCCCTCATCCCCACCGTGCCACCAGGTGGGCTTGCTGAAGTGTGGAAGGCTGACCAGTGTGTAGCCCGTGTCCCTCTGTATCCTGTCTTGTGACCCTGGGCAGCTTCCTGGTGAGCACCCACACCTGCTTCCTGAGGGCCTGGGCCTGCCTCAGTGGTGGTGACCCAGGGTTTTCCTCTGTGCTGGGTGCCTCTTTGGAAGAATCAGTCCACGTGGAAGTGGAGTCCCTGACAGGGACTCCTGTGGGGGAAGCACCTGCCAGCCCCAGTGGAGACCTGCTCTGGGCATGGGGTCAGGCTGTGGCTCTGTCCCTGCTCTGCTGCGGGGCACAGTGGTATGAAGTCCAGTCACTAATACCAACAAAATGTTACTGGGGGAGGTCCAGGAAGGGGTTGTGGGTCTTATAAAACCTGAAGATTTAACATTAAATAGCATCAAGAGGGTGACCTCAGAGATCACGGAGTCTTCTGGAACCTCCTGGCACCTTTTTTACACTGATCAAATTGGAGATGAGTCCGGGGAGACTGCCTGTTGTATCCTGTGCAGAGAATTATTCTCTGAAGAACCCAAGAGACTTGTGTACCAGGCAGGCCTCCTGGGACCCTGAGGAACAAGGACAGCTGGTCTTCAGAGTACTTCCTTACCTTTAAAATACATGCGGAGACATTGGTGTGCGGTGGCCGCATGTGGCTGCCAGGGCGGCTAACCTGGCTCTTCTCTCCTTGCCTCATGCTTTAGTTTGTTAAATATTCAGACTTCCATTTCATAAACCTGCTCTTCTAATTACAGTGACTTTTATACTTTATTTTTTTTTTCTACTTAAGATATTTTTTTTCCTTTTTTTTTCTTTTATTGGGAACACTCCTGCACTGCTGGTGGGAATGTAAACTAGTACGTTCCTTTTGGAAAGACATCAGGAGAACACTTAGAGAACTAAAAATATACTTTATTTTTTAAAAAATAGGAGAGTAGCTTATTTTTTTGCCTCTTGAATAGAGCCATTCACTTAAATTAGTGTGAACCAGTAATTATGTAAGTGGGAGAGCACCAGTGCGTGGCCTATGGGTTCTGCACCGTGGGTGCTCCCAGGGCTGCTGAGGGCGTCAAGTCCACCCCAGCCACTGGCTTTGGGTTCATTCGTGTTCTGCAGTGAGTTTAGATGTGGAACTGTTGTCTTGAACAATGAATGCAAGATTAATATGCTAGATGGCAAATAAATACATACTAAGTACCATTTAGTAGGATGCTTTTTAAAGATTTACATGTAATCTACTTGTTATTGAAGGGAGATGTTGAGAATTCATCGAAGTGTTTTTATATAATAGTGCCATGATCAAGGCTGGGTTAGTTCTCTGTAATAGTCTTTAAATGAAGAGCTAGTGGAGGACTGGGATGCTTTGCTCCCTGGTTTACTCAGTAGTCAACCTGAACAGCAGCAGGGCTTCCCAGGTCCTTTTCTGGCCCTGCCTTTGAGGTTCTCAATGCCTGAAAGGAGGGGCAGCTCCTTGTAGCAGGGCAGGGGGATGGGCTGGGAAATGTCTAACAACCAACTCTCTAAAGAAATGGCAGTTGTAATATAAATTTTACTTATATAAGGGATGCATAGTAGATACTTAAGATCATAATAAAATAGTATTCTGTAATGCAAATTTGATAAAGCCAGTGGATGGTCACAGGTGCTCTTGTTAATTTGGGCTTCATCCCTGAGCTTGCAGCCTCCCTGTGCCACGCACTTCTGACAGCTGTCAAGGAGGTTCCCCTTCCTGGCCAGCCTGTCGGGCGTCATCTTTTTGTCAGAAGTGAGCACTGGGAGAGCATTTCTCTCCATGTGTGCGTGTGGTTCACAGTGTTGTGGCTCCTGACAAGGCAGGCATTGTTCTCAGGACACATTGGATACGACCTATCTCAGGGATGGACTGGTCCTGTTTTGGTACAGCCTGCAATCTAAGAACGGTGCTTACAATTTTAAAGCATATTTAAAAATAATAGGAATAATATTTTTGTAATGTAAAAATGACACAGAATTCAAAGTTCATTGCCTGTAAGTGAAAGTGTATTGGAGCACAGCCCAGTGTGTGTGTCTCCTGCTTTCCTGCACAATGGCTGAGTAATTCTGGCAGACACCATATGGCCCACAAAGCAGTGAAATATTTACTTTTAGCCATCTATGGAACGTCGTTTGCTAATCCCCAATCCAGATAATCAGTAAGACAATAAAGTGTGCTCTGTCTTGCAAGCATTTGCTCATTTTGATGGTGAAAATGCCATAACTCTACCCAGCTGCAGAGTGGTGTGAATGTGGGGCTGAGGGGAGAGTGCAATCCTTGTGGGGTGTTCTGCCCATGGGTGGAGCCTGTCTGAACAATTCCAAGGGCATCTGTCCCAGGGAGATGACTAGGAAGTGCTAAGTGCTCAGTATTTAATCATAAAATAATATAATTAATTTTTTAAGATGGGTATGTTACTAACATTCCAGAAAATTTAACAGCTGGCTCTCAGGAGCCTGCATGAGCAAGTCTTAGGGCCCCAGGTGGGCACCACGCTGGAGGTTCCTGGAGGAGGCTGTGGGAGAAGGATTTCCCCATCTGCATCTTTAGTGCTGAGGCAGGCTGCCAGGGAATTGAGAGGTGAGACTTCTCTGCAGAGCAGAGAGCAGCTCTCAGGGTGCTGGTGAGCCAGTCTCACTATTCACTGGCCTGAGCACTGCAGGGGCCCAAGGAAGCTGCTGGATTCCTCCTAAACTGAGCGCTTAAATAAAAACACAGAAAAGACTGTGGCTGGTGTCTATTCAAAACCAAAATCTTTTTCCTTTTCCTTTTTTTTTTTTTTTTTGAGGCAGAGTTTCACTATGTTGCCCTTGGAAGGGTACTGTGGCATTACAGCTCACAGCAGCCTCAAACTCTTGGGCTTAAGTAATTCTCTTGCCTCAGCCTCCCAAGTAGCTGGGACTACAGGTGCCTGCCACAACGCCTGGCTAATTTTTGGTTCTAGTTGTCATTGTTTTTTGGCAGGCCCGGGCTTGTAGCGGTGCAGTACCCCACGCTAAGACATGGCAGTTTAGCTTCATGTGCTCTCCACGGAAAATGGCTTTAAGGTGGAATTCTTTTTCTCTGAGGACTTGTCTAGGCCTGCAGAAATGCAGAAACGTTCTCAGTTCTCACAAAAGAATAAACGGGAGGAAGCTGGAACACCTGTCCAGGCACTGGGCTGCACTCTGCTCCTCCCCCCTCATTGACATTATAATCACTCCTTTGGTTTAGGGAAAATGGACTAACAGAGCAGACAACTTGGCTCCCTTATGTTTTAACCCCAAACAAAATCAATTGTATATGTGTTCAGCAGAGAGAATTGTAATCTTTTTTTTTTTTTTTTTTTTGAGACAGATCCTCAAGCTGTCCCCCTGGGTAGAGTGCTGTGGCATCACAGCTCACAGCAACCTCCAACTCCTGGGCTCAAGAGAGTCTCCTGCCTCTGCCTCCCAAGTAGCTGGGACCACAGGAGCCCGCTACAACGCCTGGCTATTTTTTGGTTGCAGCCGTCATTGTTGTTTGGCAGGTCCCAGCTGGATTTGAACCCACCACCTTAGGTGTATGTGGCTGGCGCCTTAGCCACTTGAGCCACAGGCGCGAGCCGAGAATTGTAATCTTAATGGTAGTTTCCTGATCTTACTTCACTTCTTTTTACCTGTGTTGAACTCTTACTGAATGTTTGAGAGTATATAAGATAATCAGTAAAGTTGGGCAGGGTTGTTGTGCCATATTGAGCCTCGACCTCCCTTGATGACAGTCATTCCATCTTCAGTTTCCTTTCTCTGCTTCAACGAACAGAGGGCTCCAGGGAACACCAACAGGGCTGGTTTCGAACCTGCCAGCTCTGGTGTATGTGGCTGGCACCCTAGCCACTGAGCTACAGGTGCCGAGCCTTTTTCTTTGCTTTTTGACTTAAGATACCACTTTGACATTTTGTGATTGTGCTGTACTGTGTGAATATGAGGATGCAGGGGTGGGTGCTACCCTCTTTTCTGCCCCAAGGATGCTCTTCTAGGTGGCAGAGACAGAGAAGGCTGGCCTGCCTGCTGGGTGCCAGCATGTGCTCATAGCCTGCTCTTAGGAAAATAAGGAGGAGGACGGGTATGGTGATTCACACCTGTAACCCTGGCAGTAGGAGGCTGAGGCAGGAGGATCCCTTGAGCTCAGTCATTCAAGACCACGCTAAGTAACAACAAGACCTTGTCTCTACTATAAATAATCATGATAAAAAAATTAACCAGGTGTTGTAGTGGGTGTGGAGGCTGAGGCAAAAAGATTGCTTGAACCCAGGAGTTTGAGGTTGCTGTGAGCTATGATGCCGTATCACTCGAGCCTGGGTAGCACAGTGAGACTTCGTCTCTAAAAACAAAACAAAATAAAACACACACACACAGAGGGTGGACATAAAGTTTGTGTGTAATTTAAAGTTACAACTATTTTATATTTATGTATATATACATATAAAAGATGAAAGGGAAAATCATTTTTCTCCCAAGGATGAGAAAGGCTCTTGGAAAGCTAAGTAGATGGAGGTACTTTGCTGGAGCTGGCAGGTGGAGGGGTGGGGGAGAATCGTTTCAGTACAAATTGCAGCTCACCTGCCCTGGGATGCTGCTTTGAAACTCTGCAAAGAGGTTTCTCAGGGAACATGAGCATTCCAATGCCTGCTGTCATCTGCTGAGGGCTTCCTACAGAAAGCCCAGGCAAGGGCAGGGGTCTGGTCCTCTGGGACCCACCATGTACACAGAACGGGAGGAAAGGACGCTCAGAGGGGCCTGGTGACCTTTGTTTGCTCTGAGTGTCCAAATGTGCCCAATTGTGAAAGTCACACATCTTCCTTGTTTTAAAAGCCACCAATTATATGACCATCTACCATGGTAAGACTCAACCAGTACAGTTGAGGGCCTGGAGGCGGCCGGGAGGGATCCTCAAAGCCACATGGGGCTCCCCCTGGGCTGTCAGGATGTTGGCTGGGCTCAACAGGGGCCTAGCCCTGGCAGGGTGTAAGGATGTCAACAAAGCCACCTGTGACATCAGCGTCACCTCCTGCGGGGCTTGGTGGGGTCAGTACAGTCCCAGCCTACGGAGAGAGGAGCACAGCCTTCGGGACCAGAAGCCCTGTCATGCCTGCCTGGGGACGCTATAAGACACTATGTAAATACCGCTGGGCCGTATAGCTTTATTCTGAAACATCTTTTGTTTTCATTATAAACACGCTCAAGTTTCTGAAATAGCCATGGCTCTTAGAATACCCTCCTTTAAGTTTTTATTTTCCTTTTTTAATAAGTGTAGATCATACGGTCAGAGGAGTCCTAGAATGGAGATAATATAATAATAATTCTGTAGTTTAAAGTAATACTACACTGATTTCAAAAGCTAGTGGCAAAACTGCAAAAATATGGTATAATTTATTTCTGTAGCCTCTTCTGTTTTGTGGGCTTTTAAAAAGCATTGATTAAAGGTATTTATTTGATGTTGATAGAGTTTATATGTTTAGCAAAGCCTAAATAAATTCAGCTGTTATGTTGTAGTTGAACTCACTTTTCAACATTCATACTATTTGTATTTTAAAATGATTTTTGTGAAGTTCCAGTGTAGCTTTCTGTTGGACATACGAAGCAAAAATATTATCTGTGGACAGATAGGGAGGCTGTAGAGAAGTGCACTGCTCTGTCTGCTTAAAATCTTTGTTTTTCTTAATAGGTTAGAACTGAGTTAAAAAAAATTAGGTTTTAACTTGTAAGAGTTGTTAAAGAGTTACACATTTCTTTGCTGAGTGCAGTCAAAACAGAGGAAGGCCGCCAGGGACACATGGCAGACCCAGAGTCCTGGGGTGGGGGCCGGGGAGGCTCAGCAGAGCCCACACTTCCACGGGCCAGGCCCTGAGTGGAGCATTTCATGTCTTCATTTATGTTTTGATTTGAAGGAAGAAAACATCAAGGCGTGGGGTTGTTGAGAGAACCTTCGAGGAAGGGTAAGTTGCTCAACACTTTGCTGGACAGGCTGGCTTGCAGGGCCAGGGAGGAGCTCCCAGCAAGGGTCCTGGCAGGCTTACCATGGAAGGGTAAAGAAGGGTGTGGGGAAGGAGGACAGAGATGGGAGAGGTTTTAGGGAGCTGATAGGCCTTGTTTTGTGAGTGTATCCGCGTGCCAGATGCCTTGACCATGTTATTTTTATATACTGTGCTCTGCACCTGGGTAGGGGGGTTTTTGATTCTCCTTTGGGGAAGGAATCTGAGCATAGTGGACAGCTGGTAAGTGGCAGGCCCGGAATTTCAGCCTAAGTTGACTCCTTAGTACCTAAGCTCTTTCCCAAGGTACC
>NW_003852518.1:200967-214881 GCF_000181295.1 Otolemur garnettii
TTGCAGTTGTCACTGTTGTTTGGCGGGCCCGGGCTGGGTTTGAACCCACCGGCTCCAGTGTCGTGGCTGGTGCCCTAGCTGTTTGAGCTACAGGCGCCAAGCTTCCATGTGTTGGTTTTATATACAAGTTGAAATACTTACAACAAACTGGTTAACATAGCTTTCACCACAGTTTCTTAATTATTGTGTTCAGACATTTGTACTCTACATTTATTTAGCACTCAAGTCAAGGACTCTGAGTTTGGCCCTGGCCTGTGTGAGCCCCCATCACACAGTCACTTAAGTCACTTGCCTCTGTTTTCTCATCTGTTGAATGGGATGGCAGCTCTCAGGTAGCAGGAGGGGAAGGTGCTGCTCCAGAGCGGTTTCCTTCATAAGGGGACAAGGCTCCTCACTCACTAGGGATGGGAGCACCTCCTGCTGAGCACCACACACAGACTCTGCCCCTCCCTGAGTTGGCCGCTGTCCCATCACTCTGCTGACCCCTCACCCCCCGACCCAGGCCTCCCTTCTGTGCAGTTTTCCTGCGTCTCCTCAGAAAAATTGCCTTTTCCTTTGCATGTCTCTTAACCATTTTCATTTCTCTGGCACCTGGTGCCCTATAATTTCTCTACCTGAACCCCCATCACATTTTAAGTCACTTGCCTCTGTTTTCTCATCTGTTGAATGGGATGGCAGCTCCTGGCCTGGCTGCTGTTGAAGGCCCGGCACGTACGTGTGCTTGAGTTTCCTTCCTCCTGAGGGTGCAGTGCGTGAAGTTAGGCCTGTGCGTACATAAGCAAGGAAGGGTTCTTTGGAAACACAATGGAGTTCCCTTTTAAAGGGAATGTCAGAGTTTCTGCTAAGTTTTTGTCCTGATATATAGGAACTAAGTGGCTTTCTTGTTCAGCCAAACTCAAGTGCTCAGCCTGTGGGGAAGTAGAAGGTGGACTGTGAGGCTGAGTGAGGCCACGGTGGGCCAAGGAGAATGCAGGGTGGGGGCATGTTGAGTGGGCTGAGGCTGAAAAGCCAGGGGCTTCTGCACTGGGCCCAGTTCGTGGCCAGATTCTAAAGTTGTATTGTACTTTCTCTTAAGAGGGCCCCCACGCTGTAGAAACTTGTGGTCCCTCCAAACAAGAATCTGCCCCTGGGGGTAGGAGGTTTGGTGTGACCAGTGAAACATCTGGGTGGTGGGTGAAGGAAAGGTCTCTCCAGGTCAGGGTGTCCACGGCTGTTCCAAGTGTTTGAGTATAGCTTGAGGGGATGTAATTGCTCTCTGGAAATCAGGAACTTGCGGTCTAAGTTCCGGATATAAAAGTTCTGCAATAAAAGCTCCCACCACTGTGTTTTTATATTGGAGGCAGGTGGATAGGGCCCAGCTAGGGGCCCTGGGAGGCAGGAAAGGAAAACCGGGCTCCTTACTCACCTAGCAGCATGGAGCAGAGGAAACTCAGAGCCTCACCCCGTCACCTGACTTGGAAGGGCTGATCTCAGGCCTGGGTTGCCTCAGCCACATCAGGACCAGCACGGGTACGGCAAGGACCACCAGTCCCGCAGGCTGGGGGGCTGTGATGTGAAACGGAAGTTAACTTAGGGAAATGCAGGGTTAGGACGCACAGAAAGACGGCATGTTGGTGGGTTGTAAACAGATTGCACCAATAGGCTTAAGAGAATAGTGAAGGTTGGAAATGCCCATCGGGAGAGGAGACAGGTTTTAGAGTGGAGCAGCCTTGGAGATCAGGTCTGATCTCTTCTCTCTCTTCCCCTGAGGCTCCCCCTTCTCTTTCAATGGTAGCTGAGGCCTGGAGGCCCGTCACCTCTCACAAACCCCATGTTCAGTGCCTAGTCGCTCTGATCAGCAAATCCAATTAGTGTGTCCTTGGCCTCATCAGCATGGTATTTCTTGGTGTCCCTCCAGTTTGTTCTTCATTGAGAATTTTTTCTTTTCTTTCTTTTTTTTTTTTTTTGTGAGACAGCATCTCCCTCTGTTACCTGGGTAGAGTGCAGTGGCATCATAGCTCACAGCAACCTCAAACTCTTGGGCTCAAGTAATCCTCTTACCTCAGCTTTCCAAGAAGCTGGGACTACAGGTACCCACCACAATGCCTGGCTAATTTTTCTATTTTCAGCAGAGATGGGGTCTTGCTCTTGCTCAGGCTGGTCTGGAACTCCTGAGCTCAGACAATCCACCCACCTTGGCCTCCCAGAGTGCTGGGATTGTAGGTGAGCCACTGTGCCCGGCCTAATTACAGCTCTGGATGGAGGTGTTTGGGCACTGGGCTGAGCCCAAGGTCCCTGTCCTGGCCGTGCCCTGTGGGGTGGGTGGGTGGCTGTAGGTCTGAGAGGATGGGAAGGGCTGGTAGCACCACTGGCTACTGTCAGCTCCTGTCCTGACTGCTCGGCTCAGGTTACGCCAGTCTAGGGATCCACTGGGAGGTCCAGTCTCTATTTTGAGAACCAGTTCATGATGAGGTTATCAAGTGTCATATTTTCAAGGGAGAATTAAAGGCACCCAACACTTGAGCTCTCAGCCCAGAGAACTTCAGTATCCAAACAGGCTGAGGGAGCCTCTGTGTCTGCACATTTCAGGTCTCCACTCCTCCCTGGTATTTTCGCTGAAGGTGTCTTCACTTAGGGGATAATGCCATCCTAGATAAAGGGCCACTTCCGTTTATTTTAGGTAGGGAAACTTCTATTTATTAACAGAAGCAGAAATAAGATTGTGAGGTGACTAAAGGTAAGGGAGTAAATACTCAATCTAGAGTTTGTCATTTGGAGTGGGGGAAGCAGCCGGATTACAGACACTGTCTCTAAGCTGCAGGGGGTAGGGTGGGAGGTAGGGCAGCGTGTGATGTGGACTTTTCCCTGAACCATGTCATGTGAGTCTGTGGCCCCAAGTGCAGGGAGTTGGGCTCATTTTCCTGAGAAATTCTCAGAGCTCTGCTGTGTTCCAATCAGTTACTGGCTGTGTGGAGAGCTGGCTAGTCAGATTTCACTGCTTTTCAGTTATTCACAAAAGTAAATAGAAATAGACCAGGCTTATCTGAGAGTAGGGTTGGTGCATTTCAGAGGGCATAGCATCCTACCTAACTCCTTGCTCTGTGGTTTTTATCTTAGGATTCCCACTCCATTGGTTCTTTTTTCACACTTTGCTGGAGGAACTTAATATAGCTTTGCTCCTTTTCTTCCCACTGAAGGGGAATAAAAAGAAAAACATATCATGTGGCTCTGTTGAAAGCAAATCGCTATCCTTAATATTTTCTTGCTTTCTGAGTCTGGCATTTCTGTTGTATCTACTTCTCTTGCCCCTCATGGTTCTGTTAGTGAATCCAGGGGAAAACTGGAGGTTTTGCCATAGTCTTTGAGCCGAAATCAGGGTCCATTGGTCAGACTGTCTCCTCAGTGCTGAAGCTGAACCAAAGCACTTGCTGTCACTGTAAATAGATGCCTGTTCTACGCCCAAATGTGAGGAAGCCATTAAAGAGTGTCGTTTGAGTTAATGTCTATAAAATTTCATTCCATCACCTTCAAGAACTTAATTATTATTTGTATTTATTTTTTCTTACACCTCTCGCAGACTGTTCGTCATTTATGTGGTTGTATTGTGTCGTTTACTCCTGGTCACTTCCATAATTACCTGTTCTCATTATTTAATGCTTCAATCAGTGAACTCACAGCTTCTCTCGTACTTTTATGGGAAATGACTCCTGGAAGTCGGACAGCCCAGGGAGAAATCAAACACTTAGGAAAGTCAGAAATACCTGGTTGTTTCTTAAGGAAATAAGAATGTCCCATGCTGCCTGAATCTCAGTTTAGGGGTGCAGCGGGGGCCAGGCCCAAGGCTCTGTGGTCCTCTATGAGACCCTGTTTCTAACCCTTCTGGAACCCACAGGCAGGTGGGTCCTGGGAACTCACAACTCTGCCCTCCCCTCGTGGTCTTCCAGAAAAGGTAAAAAGGAAGAAACTGGATTTTGTAGAGCGGTTCTTCACCTTCTTACTGTTCTCTTCTCCTCCTCTTTTTTTTTTTTTTCTTGGGAGTGGGAGAGGGTCTTCCACATTTGACTAAGGAAGTGGTGGTGAGGAAGAGAGTGAAGCTGCATAGCCCACTTGCTGAGTGGGTGGGACTCTGCAGGTGCAATCACGTCTCTATCAATTCTCTTATCCTGGAAGAGGTTTGGGGAGCTCCTACCCACCAGAATGGTCCCATTTCTCAGATGTTAAGAAGCCCAGCCTAGCCTACTCACAGCTTCAATCTCTCATCCAGCTGAGCTCTCCCCTCCCTGTACCTGCTGTCCACCCTGGTCCCCTCTCCCTAGGTGCAGGAGCCTGTGCCTGGAAGCTGCTGTCCAGCTGCTCCTGAGGGTCTCTTTCCCATTGAGATGGTGTTCCTGTGGCCTGCGTGGTGACAAGGGCCAGGTTGTCCTTTGCTGGTGGTCTCCATGGCCCCCTTGCTGCTGGTCAGCTGGTGCAGGCAGTTCCCATGGGTGTATCTAGGGGGTGTCCATGTGGTGGGAACTCCCTCCCTCCAGCCCTGCCAGGTGCATCTGCAGCCTCTCTGGGCTCAACCCTGCCCTGCATGCAGCCCTCAGCACCAGGCTCCCACCGAGGCCACTGGGGTCATCTGAGCTCTGAGGTATCCACCAGCTGCAGGGTGCCTCTGACCTCTCTGTGTGCCAGTCCCCACCGACCACCCTCTAGCACCACTGGGGCAGGAAGTAGGCATGATGACAGCTCCTACATGTCCCCAGACCTGGCTCATGTCCTAGTGTTCCTGTGCTGCAGTCTCCACTCTCTCAAGCCCCATGTGGGGTTCTTCAGGGAACCCCACCTGGTTTGGGGGAAGATGGAGGGACAGAGACACCAGGCAAGGGCAGAAGGACTTATCCTGACTACATGGACGTACTGGCTATGGAGACGCTTCAGATCCTTGCTGATCTCTGCTGGAGACCAGCAGAATGCTTGTAGGGGTATGTTTAATGTCTGGACTGCAGGATCCTTGTCCCAGCCTGAGGCCCTGCAGATATGAACAACTGAATGTTTTGGTGACTCCATCCTGAGTCGTAACAGTTGTACTAATGGGAGGCTTAGGCCACAGATACTGTGGCTGGGGCTTTACACCCCATCTCTGCCTGACCTGTGGGAAGGTATGGTCATTGTCTCCTGGCATAGGTGAGGAAATGGGTCAAGGGGAAGTTAAATACATTGTGTTGGGTCACTGGCTAGTGAGTGGTGGTGCTGAGATTTGAACCAGGCAGTATTACCCTCTCTCCCAGTCACTTTCCCAGGGTTCCCTCTCCTGGTAACCGCCCCCCCCCCCGGTCTCCTCTCCTCGTCACCCTTCTGGGGTCCCCTCTCCTGGTCACACCCCTGGAGTCCCCTCTCCCTAGGTCCCCTCTCCCGGTCACCCCCCCCGGGGTCTCCTCTCCTGGTCACCCCCCTGGGGTCTTTTTCCCCAGTTTCCCTTTTGACTCCCACCTCTCATGGGACACTTCCACAGTCAAGTTATGTGACTTTCCTGCTAATGACTTTCCCCCTTCATTCACTCATTGAAGGGTGGGGGATCCCCACTGAGTGGAGATGGAAAGGCAGGAGAGCTACCTCATGGGCAGAAACATGTAGGCTCTGGGGACCATGGCATGAGGATGCGGTATGTGGTAGAAACTGCCATGGGGTCCGAGGCTGGTCAGGTGTAGGCCTAGCGGGCTGTGGGAACCACCGAGGGGTGTTTGTACAGGGAGAATGGTTGGTGGAAGTGTCTTGGAGGAGGATTCATCCCCAGCCTGTGGACCTGGTATTCAAAGGAGGGCATGGTGGAAGAGATGCCTTGGAGTCTGCTGTGGGAGCCTGGGAGAGAGGGGCCAACAGGCTGGGCATTGGTGGGGCAGCAGACCGCGGAGAGGAAGGGAGGTTTGAGCCTTGGCAGAATGTGTAGGAGGAAGGGAAGGAGGAGACGGTGGGGCAGAGGCCTTGGAGAATGATGAGGTCTTTGTCTGGGGGGAGAGGCAGGAGCTGCGTGCACACAGTAGGGTGGTGTTCGGGCCTGGGGACCAGCAGACCTGTGCAGTCCCCTCAGGTCACAGGTGTGAGGTTGTAGCGTGGTGACGGCGTGGTGTCCATGCAGTAAAGAAGCTCAGAGGAGGTGTGTGTTTGGGGGACATCTAGGGGCTGTCTTTGCTTCCTGAGGGCAATGCTGGCTTCACCATGCTTCCCCAGTGGGAAAGGGAGGTTGATCTGAACTCTGGGGGCTCCCAGCCAATGATGGGGTTAAACCTAGGTGACTGCAGCCCACACAGAGGAGACTGCAGGGGCAAAGGTGGCAAGATGCCTCATCTCTGACCTTCTTGTGCCCTGCCTTCACTGGGACCCCTGGCCCTTGCTTAGAGGAGAGCTGAGGGTGTTTTGGGCTCATGGGCACATCCGTCTGCGTGCACTGAACAGTTGGTAGCTTACTCTGTACCCTGGGACACTGCATGTGCTGAACGGTTGGTAGCTTACTCTGTACCCTGGGACACTGCATGCACTGAACGGTTGGTAGTGTACTCTGTAATCCTGGGACACTGCATGCACTGAACGGTTGGCAGCTTACTCTGTACCCTGGGACACTGCATGTGCTGAATGGTTGGTAGCTTACTCTGTACCCTGGGACACTGCATGCACTGAACGGTTGGTAGCTTACTCTGTACCCTGGGATACTGCTATTTGGTAGAAAGCAAATATAGCTTTTTCACACTTGAAAACCCCCACTGCCGTGGGTGGCACCTGTGGCTCAAAGGAGTAGGGTGCCAGCCCCATATACCAGAGGTTTTGGGTTTAAACCTGGCCCTGGCCAAAAACTACAAAAAAAACAAAACAAAGAACAAAAAAATCCCACACTGCCACATAGAAACTGGCTATAAGAAAACACTGAGCTGGCTCAGCACCTGTGGCTCAATCAGCTAAGGCGCCAGCCACATACACCTAAGGTGGCGAGTTCGAATCCCCAGTCCAGCCCGCCAAACAACGATGGCTGCAACCAAAAAATGGCCGGGCGTTGTGGTGGGCGCCTGTAGTCCCAGCTGCTTGGGAGGCAGAGGCAGGAGACTCGCTTGAGCCCAGGAGTTGGAAGTTGCTGTGAGCTGTGATGCCATGGCACTCTACCCAGGCGGATAGCTTGAGGCTCCGTCTCAAAAAAAAAAAAAAGAAAAAAAGAAAACACTGAGCTTCTGGTTGCATAGTTTTTGAGGGGAAGAAAGGAAAAGTCAAAACTCCCTCAGGAACAGAAGATGCTAAAGCATGCTAGGGAGGTAGCAAAAAAGAATTGCTTCATACAAATTCAGCGGATGCTCAGGTACACAAGGTTGGTTAGCTAAGCTAGTGAACTGGCTTGGCTCTCCATGAATAATTAGGCTTTCTCCCCAAGGAACAGTCTGCCCTGCCCACTGTGGCAGAACTGAGAAGGTGGCAGGGGCACGCACCTTGAGAGACGGAAGCGGCTGCTGCCAGGTGCCCCCTTCAAAGCCCTGCCCTTCCTCCAACTCTTGAGTTCTCATTCTTAGTTTCCAGGCTTAGAGGGCTTGTAAGTTGGAGCAAGTGAACCAAGACAGTTCACTCGCTCTCTTTTTGCAAAACAACTTGCGATTGCCCTTGTCCCTTGTCGGGAGTGCAGGTGCGGTGCTGCCCGCTTGCTGGGAAGCCTGCATCAGGTGGCACCTTGATGAATAAGTCACGAGCTGGAGTGGATCAGATGCCTCTGCTGGCTCTCAGTGCCCTGCTGTGCCTCTGAGCTCCACAGCAGGTAAGCGTAGGGAGCAGTTTTCGTCCTCAGCTCTGGGATGGCATTGGACGTGCGGTAGAAAGTGCCCTTGCTCTCCTTTTGGGGGCAAAGCAAGTCTGAGGCAGGCGAGGACAGAGGACAGCTTGGGATGTATGCAAACATTGCCTGGTGGTTTGGGACTTAGTAAGTTTTCTCCTCTGATCTGTTCTGTTTCGTTTGTTAAGAATAGTCAAACCTCCGTAAACTAGCACTGCTTGCTTTTGGGAAGGAGATAGCCCTTTTCTGTAATATTCAACAATGTAGTAACCCGTGTTTTTATCTGGAGCTTGGAGCAGAGGCAGCTGTGCTCTGCCTGAGCACACGGATGTGTGCCGACAGTTAAGTGCCCACACCAGCAGGCTTTCTTCACTTACGGGCTGGGGTAATAGCAGTGGGACTCAGCTCTCAAATGTTCCTCTTTGAATATTTACTTGATGTGTTGTAAGATATCTGCATTACCATATATAGGGGCCCCAGAGTTTAGAGTTTGGTGACTGTTATGGATATCTTTTGTTATTGTGTTTTAGAGAATCCTATCTAGAAAGCTAATCTTTTTATGTTGAATTACTGAAAGCTTCCCCCATCCCCAGGTCAGAACTGTGAAATTCTATGAGTAGGATTTCTTGGTCAATTTTGAATGCATTTGCTGCATAAATGAGCTTTTATTTGGCATCTTGAAGAGCAAGCTTCTATTTTACTATACCTATTTGGAGATGGGGAGGGTATTTTTTTTAATCCCCAAGAGCAATAATAATGCTAGCAATAGCAAAAATAAACATAATCAGCTGCCAGTCACTGAGTGGGGCATGTCTCAGCACCACTTTAAAAACTTTGTGGGAGTCATCTTATTTCATCCTCACATAAGCCTGATAAACAGAACTCTGCTGAACTCTCCTTTTGTTCAACTTTTGGGGAGACTGAGGCTTCTAAATTACAGTAGCTTACCCAGTACAGCTATCTGCTGGAGGATGCAGAGCTTGGCCATATCGTAGCTGAGTTTGACCTTACCTTTTTCTGACCCTAGAGCTTGTAACTAGTACCTGGTGGATGGTTTGCAGCCGTGAGAGGGTGTCATGGGGGCAGACTTCCAAAAGACAGTGCCTTTGTGTGCCCTGAAGTGCAGCATTTTTATGGGTAGAGCCATTCCTCCCTGGTTTATTGGACCAGTATATTGTTGGATGTCTTTATGACACAGTTCTCCTGTAAACTGCAGTGTGAATATGGCCTCTTAGTTTGACTGTTCCATAGATAATATTTTAGACTTTACTTAACTTTACTTACTTGTTGACTGTTTCCTAGTTTTATATTTTGATCTTAAGGGACAAAGATAGTAGGGAAATCTTTGACAGGATTTTCCTGATTTCTCCTCTATTAGAAATAATTCTTGCCTTAGAAGGAACATTGCCATAGGCTTGGGTGGTGCTGAGCTCAGAAAGAATGTATTACAGCTGTGATCTCTGACCCCTGGGCCATGGACTAGAACTAGTCTGTGGCCTGTTAGGAACCACACAGCAGAGTGGCAGGTGCACAAGCGAGTGAGTGAAGCCTCATCTGTGTTCACAGCCGCTCCCCATGGCTGGCATCGCAGCCTGAGCCCAGCTGCTCCCCGTGGCTGGCATCGCACTGAGCCCCGCCTCCTGTCAGATAAGGGCGGCATTAGATTCTCACCAGAGCACAAGCCCTACTGTAAACGGCATGTGAGGGATCCAGGTTGTGCTCCGGTGAGAATCTAATGCCTGACTGAGGTGGAGATGTAATGCGCTTGAATCATCCTGAAACCATCCCCACAAATCCCCTGGTCTGTGGAAAAATCGTCTTCCATGAAACCAGTCCCTGGTACCAGAAAGGTTGGGGACCGCTCTGTTATTGGGATTCTTAACTTGGACAAGCTGGTTTGCAGAAGCCATGTGTGCATGAAGGAGCCTGGTACATCCTGCCTAGTACGAAGGTCCATAGCCTTCCTTGGGAACTTGAAGATGTCTCTGACCCTGAAGGCATTTAGGAACCCTCAGGACTGACCTGGGGCCTGTCCCAGCTCACCCGGTGACCTAACAGCAGCCCTGGCACATCCTTCCCTCTCTCGGGGACACTGCACTCGTCCCTCTATTCTTGGAGGCAGCCGAGCATGCTCCCCATCATCCCATCTGAGCCATGTGGAACCTGGGGCACTGGAGTTCATGGGGGCCCAGCTCTGTTTATACAGAAGCCTTATTGGGGCCTTGTTTCTGAGCTGAGGGTGCTCTGTCCCACTCAGCCGCCTCTGCAGGGTGCCAGCATTCAGTATGCAGCACCAAGCCGGGCCATTTCTGCATCCCCAAGTACCTAGGGGCTTTGTTTGGTGCATATTGGCTAGGGTGGTGTCCTGGCCTCAGAAAGACCTTAGCTAGACTTCTAGTCTTTCCAACTGCGTGGTCCTGAGAAAGTTACTTAACTGGTTGGATCCTTAGTCATCCCTTCTCTAAAATGGGCAGAGCAAACTTATAGGACGTGAGAAATGAATAGATACATTGTGGCATAGCAGCTGGCTCAGGGGTGCTTAGAAAATGAGGACAAAAACTGCAACCAGATTAATGCTGGATGTAGAGATGTGGGCACTGGTACAGGGTGTGAGGGGCACATGTGGGCATTGGGATAGGATGTGAGGGGCACATGTGGGCACTGGTACAGGGTGTAAGGGCACCTCAACAGACTCTTTGTCCACCTGTTCTGCTTGCCTTTAGTGGCAGCTGGCTACTTGTGTTTTTGGACATCTTCCTGTTGTTTCCTTGCTAAGAAAGTTGAACACGGACATGGTAGCCGAATCCAACCAGTGGATTCACTGGCACGCTCATTCATGTAGGTGGTTTCCATGTCACCTTCTCTGGGTTGAGCACTTCACTATAGTGATGAGTAAGAAAGTCAGGGGTTCTGTGTGGGGAGCTGTGACTGTAACACATACCCTGACAAATACCAGAGGCGGCTTATTTACAACATGCAGAATGACTCCCTTATGGAGGAAGCCAGGGTTCTACTGTGTGGGAATCTCAGAGAGAGGATGGCTTTGCAACTCCTCTGCCTGCAGCATAAACAGACCCGTTTAGCCAGGGCGTGCCTCGTGGCTGGATCAGTAACCAAGAGACTGGGGTGTGCCTGGCTTTTCTGAAATTCCCTTCCAGCACCCAGACAGAACAGTGAACATGGTAAGGGGGCACAGATCACATAGGCATGCTGTTCAGGTGAGCCGATCACAGCATAGCCACAGACTTTGGCACTCACTGTTCCTAGTGACATAGCATTACATCCACCGATGAAGGTTTCAAATGGGAAGACAGAAGAAACCCCCTGCAGACTGCTTTTGGACTCTGGGCCTGGGAGTTCCTGCCAGGGCATACCCAGCCTTTTTAACGTGGAGAGAACAAAGGGAATTGGAGTTGTGAGCATGGTGATTCGTTCCCTGCCGAGCCCAAGGGATCTGCCCATTCCTGCTGGGAGGAGTCACCTGCCAGAGTATGCCCAGGAGGAGGCGGGTGAGGTCCCAGCTCCAGTGGGTTCCTTCGACTAGTGCAGAAGTCCTGCTCTTTGTAAACTTCCCACAGGCGCCTGGCCTCAGATTCAGTTATGCAGCAGCAACACAGAGCTTCCAGAAAGGCATCAGCGGCTCATGGCACTAAAGAGTTTTAATAGCTGAGGAAAGATGCTCAGGGCCTTTGAGCGAACAGCATCAGTTCTTTCCCAGGCTAAACTGCTCATGGGTAGAGGAAGCTGGGAATTCTCAGTTTCTCACTGTGACCGTGTCACGTGGAGCACAGTGCTTACGCGCAGAGAAGTGATGCCTGCAGGCACCATGAAACTGGAGGACCCAGTCAGAGCTAAGCCTGCGAGGTTCTCCCTTGAGGCCTCCGTGGCAAACATGGCCTGACTCCAAAGGTATGAGCAGGCACCCCTGGAGGGAGGATTCAAAGGCGAGCTGGGTCTGGGCTCAACACGCTCTGCTCACAGCCGGGCTCAGCCCGCCCAGCCCACCATGTGCCTCTGCTGTCCATGGGCAGGCTGTCCATGGGCAGGCTTCGCCCCCCTCCCCTCTCCTATTAGGCTAGCTCAGCTTCATCTCTGCCTCCCCCCATCTGCAGCTTCACATGGGTGGGGGGGGGCAGGAGAGGTCGAGACTGGGGGAATTCCTGAGAGGGAGACACTAGAGCATGGACCGGAGTGCCCACCAGGAAGACGTGTGTGGACATGGCAGCAGATAAAATTGTTAGGATGAAAATGTAATCCTGATTTTTTTTTTTTTGAGATAGAGCCTCAAGCTGTCCCCCTGGGTAGAGTGCTATGGCTTCACTGCTCACGGCAACCTCCAACTCCTGGGCTCAAGCGAGTCTCCCACCTCAGCCTCCCAAGTAACTGGGACCACAGGTGCCCACCACAACACCCAGCCATTTTTTTTTTTTGGTTGCAGCCATTATTGTTGTTTGCTGGGCCCGGGCTGGATTCGAACCCGCCACCCTAGGTGTATGTGGCTTGCGCCCTAGCTGCTTGAGCCACAGGCGCCGAGCTGTAATCCTGTTTTTTAAAAACTGTGATAAAATATCCATAACATGCACCATGTGGACCATTTTTGCATGTGTGGTTCAGTAAAGTTTAGTCCATTCTCACTACTGTGCAGCCGACTCCCAGAGCCCTTTCACCTTTCAGAACTGACACTCAGTCCCCACGAAGTGATGACTTTGGTTCCCTCCCCCAGCCCTGGCTCCTCCCACTTCTCTACTTTCTGTGTCTATGCATTTGCAGACTCCAAGTCCCTCCGCATAAGTGGAATCCTACAGGTATGGACCAGCTTGTTTCAGAGCTTCACGTCCTCGAGGTTCATCCCTGTGGCAGGTGCGTCCGCACTGCCTTCCTTTTTAAGACCCCATTCTCTGTCTTCCTCTTCAGTTTTGTTTATCCATTCATCCCTTGGTGGGTACTTTGGTGGCCTCTACCTTTTGGCTACTGTGAACAATGCTGCAATGACCATGGGGGGGACAAACATCCAGGTCCTGCTTTCTTCTCTTTTGGGCACATTCACAGAAGTGGCATCGCTAGGTCACGTGGTAGTTCTGCTTTTGAGAAACTGCCTTAGTATTTCCCACAAAGCAGCACCATTTCACATTCCCACCCCCAGGCCCAAGGGTGCGACTTCCCCACACCCTCCGCAGCCCTTGCTGGGTTCTTCCTGTTGTTGTTGATAGCGGCCACCCTAATAGTAACTATAGTTTACCTTACTATAACGTGTAGTTCTGGACTTGCTTATCTCTGTGGTTGAGATCATTAGAGCTGGAAGAGACTTAAGGGCCTATAGTCCAGCCCCTGATCTCACCATTGTGGAATCTGAGGCCCAGAAAGAAGCCGCTCACCTGAAACAATGAAGCTGAGGGTGGCACATGCTGGACACACAGGTCAGGAGGGACGCGCCTTTCTGAGTCCAGATGTGGCCTGTGAGCCTGCGTCAACACCATGCTCCAGACATGATAGGCAATCCGTACACACAGGCGGGATTGGACAGCTGAAAATCAGCTTGCCAGCCTGAGACTAGTCAGAAGCCAGGGCCACAAGGGCACTGCCTCCACCACAGCAGTTGGAGTCCACACAGACTCTGAGCAGTAGGACCACGTACTAGGTGCCCCTTGCATTAACTATAGGAGTCCACACAGACTCTGAGCAGTAGGACCACGTACCAGGTCCCCCCCCCCCATTAACTGTAGGAGTCCATGCAGACTCTGAGCAGTAGGACCACGTACCAGGTGCCCCCCCATTAACTGTAGGAGTCCACGTAGACTCTGAGCAGTAGGACCACATACCAGGTGCCCCCCCCATTAACTGTAGGAGTCCACACAGATGCTGGACAATAGCACTGCAGCTAGGGCACTGCCCTTCCAACTATAGGAGTCCACCCAACTCCAAGCAGTAGGACCACATCCAAGGTACTGTCCCCCCTCCCCCCCACTATAGGAGTCCACGTAGACTCCAAGCAGTAGGACCATGTCCAGGGCACTGCCCGCCCCTCCCCTCCCCCCCAACTGTAGGAGTCCATGCAGATTCCATGCAGTAGGACCACGTCCACCCCCCACTGTAGGAGTCCATGCAGATTCCATGCAGTAGGATTATGTCCACCCCCCACTGTAGGA